>NC_059177.1:29416312-29723312 GCF_019923935.1 Bubalus bubalis | reverse complement strand
GAGTCCCTTAGCCTACAAGGGGGCTTCCCTTGTAGCTCAGTTGGTGAGAACTTGGCCTGCAGTGCAGGAGACCTGGGTTCAATTCCTAGGTTGGGAAGATCCCCTGGAGAAGGAACTGGCAACCCACTCCAGTAATGTTGCTATCAAATCAGTCAATCCTAAAGGAAATAAACCCTGAATATTCACTGGAAGGACTGATACTGAAACTGAAGCTCCATAACTCTAGCCATCTGATGGGAAGAGCTCACTCATTGGAAAAGACCCTGAAGCTGAGAAAAGTTGAAGGCAAAAAGAGAAAGAGGTGACAAGAGGATGAGACTGCTAGATAGCATCAGTTCACTGGACGTGAGTTTGAGCAAACTCTAAGAGATAGTGAAGCACAGGGAAGCCTGGTGTGCTCTAGTCCGTGGGCTTCCAAAGACTTCGACACAACTTAGCAAACGAACTACAACAACAACAGTATATGCAATAGAATATTACTGAGCCACAAACAAGAATGAAATAATGCCATTCAGCAACATGGGTGGATCTAGAGATTATCACACTAAGCGAAGTAGTCAGACAAAGAGAAATATTAAATATTATCATTTATATGTGGAATTTTAAAAAATGATACAAATGAACTGATTTACAAAATAGAAAGAGACTCACAGACATAAAAAACAAACTTATGGTTACCCAAGTGGAAAAAGGGGAGGGATACATTACAAATGTGAGAGATTAACAGGTATATAATACTATATGTAAAATTAATAAACAATAAGAATCTACTGTATAGCATAGGGAACTATATTCAATATGTTATACAAAACTATAATGGAAAAGAATCTGAAAAAGGATATATGTATGTATATATTCACTGAATCCCTGTACTACATACCAGAAAAACCCTAAATCAACGATAGTTCAATTAAAACACACAACTCTATAGAGTGAGTACTGATATTTACATCTCACAAGTGAGAAAACAAAGACCCAGAGAAGGCATGGGCTTGGCCTCAGAGGGTTTTGCTCATCTTTAAATCCTAGAGAAGAATTCGAGTTCTGCGGTCCTTTGTGCTACCTCTTTCTTCTCTGAGGCCCTGTGGAGTGATCTGCGTGTGCCTAAATTTGGCCCAACATTTGCAGATGGCCACAGGTGAGGTGAAAGTGAGACCTCCGAGAGGAGAGTGAAAATTCAGGGGAAGGATTACTGGGACTCAGGTGCATCCCACTTCTCCCACTCCCTTTCTTCCTTTGTTCTTTTCATTAGTCCTCATTTTGTGAGTATTTTCATGTCACATCCAATCAAATTTTATTTTCTCCTGAGTTCTTTGTTCCTCCTTTTTAGGATTTCACGTTTGTTTGTTTGAGGCGTGCTTCCCTACAAATGAAAAATGTTCTCAAACATACCATCCATTGAAAAACCTCCCACTGTAATTATGAAACACTTCCATGGTGCCATCATTTGATCTTGTCTAATCCCATATTCAAAAGCCATTTAGAAATGGGTTTTCTCATTCATACCTTAAATAGTTAATCTAGCCGCATTGTTTGGTTATTCTTGTTTGATTGAGTCTCTCTGTTTTATTATACTGAACTTATTTAAAAGCTTCTGTTTTATAATTGTGTGGGACTTGGGGGCAATTCATTCAAAGGTCTGTACCCTATAAATAAATTACTCTCCTTTTGCTACTAACATGAACCGGTTCTATTGAAACCAGGGGGGAAAACGCAAAAGAAAGCTGAAGACACAGCTTTTGTTAAAGTGAGGGGAAAAAGCACAACTATTCTGTTTAGAGAAGACCTTTAAAAACCCATAGTGATTGTATAAAAGGGAGCAAAAGCAGTTTAGGAAGAGATGAAATAAATGGTAAACAATCGTACCTCCAACATAGAGAATGCGTCATTTCCTCATTTAAAAGAAGGTGTTAGAAGTCAAGAAAACTGGTGTCAGTCTTAAGAAAAAGAACAGAGGTTGGCTTTTTTTTTTTTTTTTTCTGTATTTTGCGGCATATGTAGTGGCCATCCTGTTAACTAGCTATACTTTTAAAAATAACCCCATGAATCAGGTTTTAAAACTCTGGAAACCAAGGAGAAAGAGAAATAGTTCAGATCTGTGTAATTTGCACATCAAGTAACTGCGCTTGAAATTTTATTCCAGGAAATATTTACAGATTGCTTTCTTCTGATATTGGACTTCCCTGGTGGCTCAGATGGTAAAGTGTCTGTTTACAACGTGAGAGACCTGGGTTCGATCCCTGGGTTGGGACGATTCCCTGGAGAAGGAAATGGCAACCCACTCCAATACTCTTGCCTTGAAAATCCCATGGATGGAGGAGCTTGGTGCAGGCTACTATCCATGGGGTCGCAAAGAGTTGGGCACGACTGAGTGACTTCACTTTTCTTCTGATACCTGAGAATAAGGACAGATTTCACTATTGTTTTAACTTGGAAATTGTTTCTGCTTGTAAACATCTGTGTGGAAAAAGAATGGGGTCAGTACTTTTCATAAACCATGTGATTTGACAGGTGTCCAATGCATAATTACCCTGGCATTACATATATGTTATGGCAAAGGATGGAGATGATATTTCTGATGAAATTGTATCCAAACACCTCACTGTACCAAATTTATGAGAATTAGCAAACAAATTCAATGTAATTGGAGAACTGGTACACTTCTATGGAGGAGGTGGGTGCAAGGCACTACCAAGAGAGGAGAAATGAAGAAATTGTGATCCATGGTTTTAAGCAATGAGACTCCTTTTAGTTGACTCATCCAATGTGAAAATAAAATGAAATATCTTCTCTTCTGCAGTCAAGAAGATAATTAATGAGCCACTCATTTCTAAATGAAGACCTAAGGGAATACAGCAACCGGTCTTGAATTTTAAAAGAGAAAAGTGCTTACATGTTTCAAAGAATACCAAGTAAAAAAAATCACCCCATTAACATTTGAATTTGAGTTCTTATTCGTTTTTAAATGAGCTGTAACCCATGCCGTATGTCTCCTTGAGTGCTACTCATCAACTGTAATTACCATCTTTGGTAAAGTAAGGAGAAACGGGAATATTTTTCCTTTAGTTTTCCTGCTATGTGCTTTCTTTTAGATAAAGCCAGATGGACAGTGCATTTGAGTGAGTGAAGTCTCTCAGTCGTGTCCCAGTCTTTGCGATCCCATGGACCATAGCCTACAAGGCTCCTCTGTCCATGGAATTTTCCAGGCAAGAGTACTGGAGTGGGTTGCCATTTCCTTCTCCAGGGGATCTTCCCAACCCAGGAATTGAACCTGGGTCTCTGGCATTGCAGGCAGACACTTTACTGTCTGAGCCACCAGGGAAGTCACCCTGGTGACTTCAGATGGACAGTACATTTAGAGCCCCTCAAATATAGGTCAAGGGCCTCAAGGTGAATCTGTAGACCACTGTTAACCCTTAGATTTCAGGGTTTAACCCTTAGATTTCAATGAAAAGCACCTGAAATAGGGAAGGGTTTTAGAAAGAAGGTCAGCCAAAAAGAGGCAAACATCCATCCTTGGATTTCTTACCAACATTTTCAGGCAGTGGCTCAGATGATCTTTATTGATGATAACAGTTAACATTTACTGAGTGCCAACTGCACGCCAAGTACTTTATGTGCATTGTCTTCTTAAATTCTTATCCCAAATTTTGTGTTAGAGATAAGAATACAGGGACGATTATTACTCTCATTTTACAGATGGGTAAACTGAGGTTGAAAGAGTGAAAGTTCCTTGCCAAAGATCTTACAGCGGATACAGGCAGAATTCAAATCCATGTCTGTCTAACGGTTCAAGAGTCCTTGTCCAAACACTGCTTCTGTCCAACTGCATGTGCCAAAATCATTAGTGTTGGAGGGATGTGACACAGCCATCAGCCAGGCTCAGGGATGTCCCCCTGAGTACCGTATGGCTGAATGAGGGTCACTTCTCAACTCTCTGTGCTTCAGAAAGGGTCTGACCAGAACCAAATAGGTCAATTTTATCTTTGAAAAAGAGGGAAATTTTCTTCGCAGTTCTGAAAGATCTACAGATGTGTACATCTCTTACTGATGCCAAGCAGAGCCCTGTGGGGCTCCTGGGCATGGAGGCTTTTTTTGTCCCCCATTTCATGTAGGCAAGACTCCAGCCTCCATGACCTTCTCTGAGTTCCAAAGGTCAAAATGAAGTGAAGTGAAGTTGCTCAGTTGTGTCTGACTCTTTGCGACCCTGTGGACTGTAGCCTACCAGGCTCCACCATCCATGGGATTTTCCAAGCAAGAGTACTGGAGTGGGTTGCCATTTCCTTCTCCAAGTGATCTTCCCAACCCAGGGATTGAACCCAGGTCTCCAGCATTGTAGGCTGACGCTTTACTGTCTGAGTCAGTAGGGAAGTCCTCCAAAGGTCAGAACAGTTGCTAATCAAGAAAGGAGCAAACAGGAAACCAACTGAGTTAAGAGTAAAGAAACCAGAGAGGCTCATCAAGGTTAGCTGACTGACCACCTAAGACCCTGCACACACCCTCACCTTGTCAGAAATGCCACTCTTGAAACTTTGCAAAAGAAAGAAGAATGCTAGACTGTTACTGTTTTGATCCTTATCACATCCCCCTGCCTGAATATATAATTTCCCCTATTCTGACTATATGATCACAAGAAACTGTGGAAAATTCTTCAAGCAATAGGAAAACCAGACCACTGTACCTGCTTCCTGAGAAACCTGTATGCTGATCAAGAAGCAACAATTAGAATGGGACATGGAACAATGGATTGGTTCAAAATTGGGAAAGGAATATGTGAAGGCTGTATATTGTCACCCTGCTTATTTAACTTATATGCAGAGTACATCATGAGAAATGCACAAGCTGGAATCAAGATTGCCAGGAGAAATACCAGTAACCTCAGATATGCAGGTGATACCACCCTTATGGCAGAAAGTGAAGAGGAATTAAAGAGCCTCTTGATTAAAGTGAAAGAGGAGAGTGAAAAAGCTGGCTTAAAATTCAACATTCAAAAAACAAAGATCATGGAATCTGGTCCCATCACTTCATGGCAAATAGATGGGGAAACAAAGAAAACAGTGGAAAACAGACTTTTTTCCTTGGGCTCTAAAATCACTGTGGACAGTAACTGCAGCCATGAAGTTAAAAGACACTTGATCCTTGGAAGAAAAGCAATGAAAAACCTATACAGACTAAAAAGCAGAGATATTGCTTTGCCTACTGAAGGTCTGAACAGTCAAAGCCATGGTTTTTCCAATAGTCGTGTACGGATCTGAGAGCTGGACAATAAAAAAGGCTCAGCACTGAAGAGCTAATGCCTTCGAACTGTGGTGCTGGAGAAGACTCTTGTGAGTCCCTTGGACTGCATGGAGATTAAGCCAGTCAGTTCTAAAGGAGATCAGTCCTGAATATTCATTGGAAGGACTGATGCTGAAGTTGAAGCTCCAAAACCCTGCCCACCTGATTCAAAGAGCCAACTCATTGAAAAAGACTCTGATGCTGGGAAAGATTGAAGGCAGGAGGAGAAGGGGATGACAGAGGATGAAATGGTTGGATGGCATCACCGACTCAATGGACATGAGTTTGAGCAAACTTGGGGAGACAGTGAAGGACAGGGAAGCCTGGCGTGCTGCAATCCATGGGGTTGCAAAGAGTCAGACAGGACTTAGCAACTGAACAACAACAACAACTTCAATTCATGTGCTGAAGCCCTAATTCTGTTACAGAAAATAAGAGTCACAATATTTATTTAAGGTGGTGAGGCCAGTTTCATGCAATGAGGGGTTTGCAGTGAAGGAAAAGATCAGCCCAGTGACAAACACACCAAGGACATGTGGAGATTTACAGACAAGGACTTTGGTTGGGGGGTGGGGGGGAGTGGGTGATGTAGAGGATTATTAGCCCATGGAAAACTACTAAAAGTCCATAGGGATTTTTGCTAGGCCCACTCAGTAGGATCTTTGCCAAAGACAGGACCAGTAATAAGATAGCCAGGATTGGATGGAGGAAATGGATCATCTATCAAGGGTGAGAGATTTTTGCTAAACTGATGCCACAGGATTCTTGCTAAAATTATACTAAGTAGGCCAAGGACAAAACCCAAGCTCAGGGTTTTGAGAACTTAGTGCAGCCTGACTAGAGTTTAGTTAAGGAGTCTTTGTCAATGCCCAATATCTCAAAATATGAGATTCAAATGAGGCCCTTAGGGTGGACCCCAATTCAATCTGCCTGATGTTCTTACAAGAAGAGGAAATTTGGACATGCAAAGAGACACCAGGGACACACGTGCACAAGGAAAAGATCATGGGAGGACAAGGCAAGAGCAGGTGGCCATCCACAAGTCAAAGAGAGAGGTTTCAGAATAAAATCAACCCTGCTTTTGTAACTGAGCAAGACAGAAGGGCGCGACAGAGGATGAGATGGTTGGATGGCATCATTGACTCAATGGACAAGAATTTGAGCCAACTCTGGGAGACAGTGAAGGACAGAGAAGTCTGGCATGCTGCAGTCCACGGGGTCCAAAGAGTAGGACACGACTGAGTGACTGACCGTGATCATGATTCATGATCTCAAATCTCACATCTCTTCATATCTAGAAAATCACTAAATCCCTTCATGGTGACATCAGCTCCTTGTGACTAGCAGAAAACCTCTTGTAAAGTAAACGCTCAGTTGCACTGAACACCCTCCCCCCTTCAATGAAATCTTATATATTGACCTTCCCCAACTGCCTCTTTGGAGCTGTCTCTCAGAGCTATCTGAGGTGCTGCCTCCTGGGCTACAGTCCTCATTTTGTCCCAAAGAAAACTTAACTTGTCAACTCTCAAGATGTGCATCTATTTTAGTCAACAGAGTCTTCCCAGGACAGGCCTTCCCCCATAAGCTCTGCTTTAGCTCCTCTCTGAAGTACCTGCTGCTGCTGCTGCTAAGTCGCTTCAGTTGTGTCCAACTCTTAGACCCCATAGCTGGCAGCCCACCAGGCTCCGCCGTCCCTGGGATTCTCCAGGCAAGAACACTGAAGTGGGTTGCCATTTCCTTTTCCAAGGCATGAAAGTGAAAAGTGAAAGTGAAGTCGCTCAGTCATGTCCGACTCTTCACAACCTCATGGCCTGCAGTGTACCAAGCTCCTCCGTTCATGGGATTTTTCACGCAAGAGTACTGGAGTGGGGTGCCATTGCCTTCTCCCTGAAGTACCTAGATAGCAGTATTTGAGGCAAATTTCCTGAGTTGTTTTGCAGATGTGAAAATCAAATGGAAGAACTACTTGATAACCATGAACACACAGCACCAGGCCTCTTGGAGCCTAGGGACTGATAAAATTAACCCTGTGACTCCACCCTGGTACTTCACAATCAGCCAATCAGAGAATCGTGCACAGAGAATCCATCACAGACCCTGCGAGCCTCCTCCCCACCTGCTCTTTAAAAATGCTTTGCAGAAACCCTTTGGGGAACTCATCTCCTTGCATGGCCTTGGAATAAACCTTTCTCTGCTTCAAACTCCAACGTTTCAGTTTGTTTGGCCTCACTGTGCATCAGGCACATGAACTTGAGTTAACACTCTCACTTTGATCCTGAACTTCCTGCTTCCTGAACTGTGGAAAATAAATTTATGTTGTCGAAGCCACCTAGTCTGTGATACTTTGTTACACAGTAAAACCAAGCAGGACCCTGTGGTACAAAAGCCTCTCTGTGTCTCTCATTTCTCGTTTGCAGGAAAAGGTTTAAGCTTCCTATCCCTGCCTTGGGTTTCCAAGGGCAGATAAAGCAGCACTGTGGCACCCTATACCAATGCCACAGGTTTGGAGCCTTGTACCAAGGTCACAGGACAAAAATCTCTGGAGTTGACCAAGCCCCATAGCAACTGTTGCCACAAGATTCCAGATCTAAATCAGTCAGATTCCAGATTCCAGATCTAAATCTCTGACCCCATATTAGGTGAAATACCCCACTATTACTCACCCTATAGCATCTGAACCAATCATCTAATGCCACCATTTCAGTAGGAACTTTCTTTGTCTTTAGGCTATAAAAATTGGCTACTAGCCTAAGAAAGTGTTTGGCTCTTCCTTGAGCCAGCTCAGTGTTCTAACAGTGTCTCCCACTCTAATAAACTTCATTCTCCTCTCACTCTGCCTCGTGTCTGGAAATTCTTTTCCAACCTTCTCAAGGACCATGACAGTTACTAGTTTGGGAAGGGGCTTCCCTGGTGGCCCAGTGGTAAAGAATTCGCCTTCCAATGCAGGACATGTGGGTTCGATCCCTGGGTCAGGAAGATCCCCTGAAGAAAGGCATGGTAACTCACTCCAGTATTCTTGCCTGGGAAATTCTATTGACAGAGAAGCCTGGCAGGCTACAGTCCATGGGGTTGCAAAACAGTCTGACATGACTTAGTGACTAAACAACAACAACAATTAAGGGAGAAAGGGATTGCAGAAAGGAAGGAAAAGCAATAAAGAAGCAATAATGCAGTGATTAAGGCAAAGCCCTAATTCCTCAAGGGATATACATAACAATATGATGAAAAACCTAGACAGTGTATTAAAAAGCAGAGACATTACTTTGCCAACAAAGGTCTATATAGTCAAAGCTGTGGTTTTTCCAATAGTCATGTATGCATGGGAGAGTTGGACCGTAAAGAAGGCTGAGTGCCGAAGAATTGATGCTTTTGAACTGTGGTGTTGGAGAAGACTCTTGAGCGTCCCTTGGACTGCAAAGAGATCAAACCAGTCAATCCTAAAGGAAATCAGTCCTGAATATTCATTGGAAGGACTGATGCGGAAGCTGAAGTTCCAGTACTTTGGCCACCTGATGCAAAGAGGTGACTTATTGGAAAAGACCCTGATGCTGAAAAAGACTGAAGGTGCGAAGAGAAGGGGGCAAAAGAGGACAAGATGATTGGATGGCATCACCGACTCAATGGACATGAGTTTGAGCAAGCTCTGGGAGATGGTGAAGGACAAGGAAGCCTGATGTGCTGCAGTCCTTGAGGCTGCAAAAAGTCAGACATGACTGAGCAACTGAACAACAACAAATGATGAATATCTTTGATTTGTTCCATAGGAACTAAGGTCCCCACCTAGGTGGAGTATGGTAACTTCAGGCTGAGAACAAAGACACAGACCCCAGCCTGGCTGGAACCAGAAGGCTGATGTTTGAGATCCTGAAATATCATTCTGTTACCTCCCCACCAACCAATTACAAAGGGAGCCATGCATCCTGCAGCCCTTAACCCAATATTGCCTTTAAAAACTGTTCCCTGAAAGTCATTGGGGAGTCTGGTCTTTTGAGCATGACCTGCCCATTCTCCTTGCTCAGCCCTTGCAATAAACCTTCCTCTGCTCTGAACTCTGATGCTTCATTTTGTTTGGCCTTACTTTGCACTGAGCACACAAACTTGGGTTCTATAACAGCAGCCCAAGCAAAGGAACACAGTCTCTGAATACCAATTTTAATGAGCATCTTTAAGTAGGAAAGAGAAATAACTGCTTAAGAAGAAAAAGAAAAAAATTTGAATATATTCTGCTTTTAGATTTAATAATTTAGGCCTTATAAGATCTTTAAAAATAAGAGGAATGAACTCTATTCGACCAAAGTTTCTTCAGAACAGGGTCCCCAGCTGAGCTCCCTGATCCTGCTGGTTTTGAGGGATAAGTCCTCCATCTTATGAGATCTTTCCCTATTGCTGGGCCACATGAACAATAGGAAAAGACAAATCTGTATCATAAACACACTTAACTATTTTACAGAAATAACTTACAGGGAAAAGAGCAAAACACTCCCTCTTATTACCAAATGATTGCTTCAGGAGCATTTCCTTCATAAACTGTCATCAAATATCTAACCACAAAACAAAGCTATTAAATTGCATCAATTTCTAATCAAATTCAGAGAAACACAGGAAGTCAAGTGCTCTGGGTCATAATCTCAGATTCATCATTAATTGTAGAAGTAAACAGTAACTAGTAACAAGGTGAGTCACATTTCTTCTCTATGTCAATTCCAAATCTAGACTATAAGACTAATAACATATTTCCTAAACTAATATTTGGTAAGTTATTAAAGTGATGAAAATAGTTGTGAAATATTTAGATGGGCAATGGGCTAGCAAGTATAAGGCGATAATACATGTAGCATTTTTCTAATGGCTAATTTCTACAAAACAAACCTTTGAAAATAAATTAAATCCATCTAGACATATCCTCAAAAGAATCTTATAAAATATGTATTACAGGTTTTTTTTTAACCTATTACATGAAGTAAATTGTGTGACCTCTTACTGAAATAACATATTACTATACAAATTAATGACCAAAAAATAACACAAACCCAGAAGTTTTTCATAAATCACTTGTGCTGCTTGTACACGATTTTCTCAAAGGTGTAAATTCCCTTCCAAATTTCAGAGCAGATACTCTGAAAATTTTGTATGTTAAAGACTACCAACCCAAACTTTGTCACTCTTACTCATAGCAACACCCTTTCCACCCATTGAGTTTATCTTTCCACAATCTCTAAGAGCATCTAAGCCTCCTTTTTCTTTTTAAGAAACTCAGCTTCCTGTGAAATTCAATTATCACCTGCATGCAAACTGTACCCAAAGTTATATGCCAAATTTTGACATTGCTGAAGCTTTAAAACTCAGAGTGTGTGTGTGTTTCACCTCTCCCCTGCGCTCCTAGGGTCAAGAAGTTCATTGAGGAGATGGTTTCAGGAAGTGGGGAAAACAGTAGGCGAGATGGAGAAGGGAAGGGAGTTGATAAAAGGTATGTAAAAGCAGGCGACTGGAACTCATCCCACTGGGGACCTCTGGGGAGCAGTCTAGAGCACACCCCCAAAGCTGGATATTTATCCACATCTCCCATCATATACTGGTTAATCAATGCCATCAGCATGAGCCTTTTTTCAGCTCCTTTTTCTCCGTCACTCTTCTCATCCATTCTCTTATCAAAGCTGATGGGGTCTTACCTCTCTATACTGACTCAGCTTCACATTTCCGCTTTTCCTCCCGCATCCAAACTCATAAGCACCTTGGGCAGAGTTCTGTGAATCCTCTTTGCTGGGAGCCCTGTCTCCAGTCCCAACCTGGTGCCATCTTGGCTATGCACTACAGTTCAAACACCAGTGACAGAATGTTATTTTTTTCTCTTGCTCAAGTGGTACAACACTGCATATTATATTAGAGCCAAAAGATCTGACCTAATCTTTCCTTTTTGCCCAACTTTAACCCCAGATAATCAAATCTACTTGATGCCTTTTGTGGGATCTGCACCATCTGGCTGGAGCCTGGCCCTTTCCGGGTTATACTATACCATTCTCGCTGTATTTTCTACCAGTCAGCCATATTTGCCTCCTGTGAGTTCTTGAACTTGTCAAGTTCCTTCCAACTCAGGAGTTTTGCACACGCTATTCCCCCACTTAGTCTGCAACATTTCTCTCGGTTCTTCACTTAAGCCTCCCTGAGTTGGAGGGGTGTTTAATTAAGACTTTCTAACTGATTCTCCTGTACCCAGCCTCCACTCCCTGTGCTCTGACAGTTCAAATGCCTTGTTACACACTTGTATAGCCTGTTTTTCTCCTTCCTACCATTTCATGTGATTGCAGTTAATTTATTGATTAATTGCATTAACTGATTATTACATTTTAAATTTCTGCTTCTCCCAGCAGGCTGTAAGTTTTAAGAGTGCCTGCACTGCTCACCCATGTATCCTTAACACCCAGCATGATGCTTAGCACATTACCAGTGTTCAAAACATATGAAAGAATGAATATTATGCAAATCACACTTTCTAGCTCTGAAGGTTTTGATTTCTCATCCCCTGATGGCTTCCACCCTCTTCAATTAGATAAAATATTTTGTAAACAACTGTGCTCAAGAAATATTGCAGATGGATCCCCCAACAAACAATCTGAGAGGGCTCTGTGTAAACGTAAAGGGTAAAATGTTACAAAATCATTATCATTCTTTATCCATCATCAAAACATCACATTGTGCAATATTTGCAAACTAGATCTAATGAAACAGTAATATTTTCAGGGACTTGATAACAATGCTGGCAGTAGGAGCCTATAGAAAACAAGATGATTCTGTGATCTTGTTAAAGCTTGTGTTTACTCCCAAATTTAAGAAGAAATGCAAGCAGCGCTAATAGAAGTTAGGCGGTATGGTGGTGACTTAATGCTTTGGAAATTTAGGGGACAGGTGTGACAGCCTATTGTGTCTCAGAATAAACAGTTTCAATAAAGTCATAAAGCATAAAAATGGGACGAGAATTTTATTTTACTTAATCTTATTTGTTAGAACTTAACACTGAATAAGTAGTGTTGGCTGAACTATAGGAGTTTAAAAATTCCCCTTTCTCTATCATGGGTCCCAAGAGAAATATATCCATTTGTTCCATCACAAATGTTCAGCTGTAGATTTGAGGGATAATAAAAGCTCTGGCCTTGCTATTCAGTTATTCAGTTGACAGGTAGAAAGATTTAGCTATCCAAATGGGCTTGTAACTCAGAAATGTAAATATATGTTTATTTTAAAGGATAGCCATGTAATTTCAAAACAGACTAGTGTCAATCTAAATTTTTATTATGACAGTGGCAATTTGGCAATTATGTAAAAAGCTGTAAAAAAAATTGGCAGTTATAAATTCTCTTTTTACTTGATAGTCTTGATTATGCCTTCTGAGACAATATGTTCTTAAAATTTCTACACTAAACACAGAGAATGAATCATTGCAAAAAGGGTTACAATGGGACAGTTATAAATATAGTATTTTTGTACTGAATTATGTTTCTAAGAAGAGTTTAATGTATATTTTATAGTAGAACTACTTCAAAAATATGTATACATCACTAAAGGGAAAGCCAAAATAAAAGCGAGCAGTGTATTATCAATTTCTGGTAAAACTTTAAAATGCTGTCATTAATTATAGATGGAGCACTTTTCCTGCAATATATTCCTATTTGTTTGACACCTGGCGGGGCTGGGACCAATTTATTCACATTCTCTGTTACACGACATTCAGTCCCTGGGGCCATTATTTTCAAGGAAAACCAAGCACCGTAACTAGAAGCCTACATGAATGATTCATAGTAGAACACTCTAGAACATGTCACTCAATGGTATATGCTGATTGTCTAATCCAGCTTGACAGTTGAAGCTGCTGTGGCATCAGGAGGAAGTGATCCATTTACCAGATCCTACAGATAAGCTAAGCCCTTTCAGCAGCTGTGGAACCCAATAGGATTCCCTTGTCTGCAGGAAGTATTTGCAATGCTATCTTGACAAAGCATTTCCTGAAAATACATACACACACACACACACACACACACATACACACACACACACAGAGAATACAATGGCTGCTTATCTTTGGCATCTCCAGTTTAGTAGTGAACTTATCTTCTATTTTTAATAACCCTCTTATTATTTTAGAGGTAGCACCTTAACATTATAAAAAAATTACAAAACACAATCAAGCAAACAAAATTCCACCTTCCTATCACCCAGAGTCACCATGTCTTACATGTTAGTGCATATGCTTCTGGGTCTTTGTATGTTTGCATGTTTATTGTATCTATATATCGTTGTTCTTGCTCAGTCGCTAAGCCATGTCCAGCTCTTTGCGACCTCATGGACTGCAGCACAGCAGACTCCTCTGTCCTCTACTACCTCCCAGAGATTGCTCAAATTCATATTCACTGAGACAGTGATGCTATCTAACCACCTTATCCTCTGCCATCCCCTTCTTTTGCCTTCAATCTTTCCCAGCATCAGAGTCCTTTCCAATGAGTCAGCTCTTTGAATCAGGTGGCCAAAGTACTGGAGCTTCAACTTCAGCATCAGTCCTTACAATGACTATTCAGGGTTGGTTTCCTTTAGGGTTGACTGGTTTGATCTCCTCACCATCCAAGGGACTCTCAAGAGTCTTCTCCAGCACCGCAGTTCAAAAGCATCAGTTCTTTGGTGCTCAGCCTCCTTTATGGTCTAACTCTCACATCTGTACATGACTACTAGAAAGACCATAGCTTTGACTAGATGCACCTTTGTCAGCAAAGAGATGTCTCTGCTTTTAAACACACTGTCTAGGTTTGTCATAGCTTTTCTCTCAAGGAGCAAGCACCTCTTAATTTCATGGCTGGAGTCCCCATCTACAGTAATTTTGGAGCCCAAGAAAATAAAATCTGTCACTGCTTCTACTCTTTCTCCTTCTATTTGCCATGAAGTGATGGGACTGGATTCCATGATCTTAGTTTTTTGAATGCTGAGTTTCAAGCCAACTTTTTAACTCTCCTCTTTCACCCTCATCAAGAGGCTCTTTAGTTCCTCTTCACTTTCTGTCATTAGAGTGGCATCATCTGCATATATGAGATCACTGATATTTCTCCTGGCAATCTTGATTCATCCAGCCCAGAATTTCATATGATATACTCTGAACAAAAGTTAAATAAGCAGAGTTACAATATACAGCCTTGACATACTCCTTTCCCAATTTTGATCCAGTCAGTTGTTCCATGTCTGGTTCTAATTTTTGCTTCTTCATCTGCACACAGGTTTCTCAGGAGACAAGGAAGGTGGTCTGGTATTCCCATTTCCTTAAGAATTCTCCACAGTTTGTTGTGATTCACACAGTCAAAGGCTTCAGCATAGTCAATGGAGCAGAGGGAGATGTTTTCCTGGAATTTCCTTGCTTTCTCCATGATCCAATGAGTGTTGACAATTTCATCTCTTGTTTCTCTGATGTTTCTAAACCCAGCTTGTACATCTGAAAGTTTTCAGTTCATGTAGTGCTGAAGTCTAACTTAAAGGATTCTGAGCATAACCTTGCTAGAATGTGACATGGGCACAATTGTACTATAGTTTGAACATTCTATGGCATTGCCTTTCTTTGGGATTGGAATGAAAACTGACTTTTTCCAGTCCTATGGCCACTGCTGAGCTTTCTAAATTTGCTGACATATGGAGTGCAGTACTTTAATAGCATCATCCCTTAGGATTTTAAATAGCTCAGCTGGAATTCCATTACCTTCCCTAGCTTTGTTTATAGTAATGGTTTCTAAGGCCCACTTGATTTCACACTCCAGGATGTCTGGCTCTAGGTGAGTGACCACACCATCAAGGTTATTTGGGTCCTTAAGACCTTTTTTGTATAGCTCCTCTGTGTATTCTTGCCACCTCTTCTTAATCTCCTCTGTTTCTATTAGGTTCTTACTGTTTTTGTCCCTTATTGTGCCCATCCTTGCATGAAATTTCCCTTGATATTTTCAATTTCTTTGAAGCGATCTCTAGTCTTTCCCATTTTATTGTTTTCCTCTATTTCTTTGCATTGTTCATTTAAGAAGGCCTTATCTCTCCTTTCTGTTCTCTGGAACTCTGCATTCAGCTGAGTATATCTTTTCCTTTCTCCCTTACCTTTCTCTTCTCTTCTTTCCTCAGCTATTTGTAAGGCCTCCTTAGACAAACATTCTGCCTTCTTGCATTTCTTTTTCTTTGGGATGGCTTTGTTCACTGCCTTCTGTACAAGGTTACAAATCTCCATCCATAGTTCTTCAGGTACTCTGTCTACCAGGTCTAATCCCTTGAGTCTATTTGTTGCCTTCACTGTATAATCATAAGGGATTTGATTTAGGTCATACCTGAATGGCCTAGTGGTTTTCCCCACTTTCCTCAATTTAAGCTTGAATTTTGCCATAAGGAGCTCATGATCTGAGTCACAGTCAGCTCCAGGTCTTGTTTTTGCTGGCCATATAGAGCTTCGCCATCTTTGGCTGCAAAAAAACATAATCTGATTTTGTTATTGACCGTCCGGTGATGTCCATGTGTATCTATATATACACACATATGCATATTTTTCTTTTCCAATTTGAAATTATACTCTACATACTGTTGTAACACTTAACCGCCTTGCGTCAACGATCTTAACCTTTCTGCTTCTGTACGTTTTCTTTGTCACTGAAGATCTTACAAGTATTTTAGTCCTATACAGGAATCCTGTGAATAAAGCTCTCTGGCTGTTATAGCAGCTCTTATTTTTCTGCAGTCTGTCAGGATCCCCTTTTTATGACATTGGCTTATTGAAGACATGGGGTCAGTTTTCCCGTGCAAAATCTCACCTACTAGATTTGTCTATTTGTTCCTTACTGTACCATGAAGCTGATTTCTATACCCCTCTTATCTTGTACAGACTGAAAGTTAGCTCTAAAGTACTGGTGGATTCATATTTTTGACTAGAAATCACCAGAGGGGATCCTGTATCTAGAACTGCACTGTCCAGTGTGGGAGCTGCCAGCCATATGTAGTCATTTACGTTTCAGCTTAAGTTAATTAAAACTGAAAATAAAGTTCCTCACTTGCACCAGCCCCATTTCAAGTGCTCTAAAGCTCCATGCGGCTGGCGGCTGTCATTTGGACAAGGCATACATGGAATGCTTCCTTCATCACAGAAAGTTCTACCAGACTTGCTACCTAGAGATTGAGTTTATTTCTTCATTGCCTAAGTCTAGGCTTGGGTCAATCAGACACTAGTGTAAATGTGATGCAACAGAGGCTTGGAGAATGTCTGTGCTTCAGCAGTTGCCTATCTTTGGCTGCTGAGCCCCTGAGACTGCCATGTAAAGAAGCCTGGACTAGCCGACTGGAGGATGAGATACCCCATGGACAGTGCCCCCAGCTACTCCTGCTGAGGCTACAGAAATGTGAATAAAGCCATCCAAGGCCATCTTGAGAGACCACAGAGAAGGCGACCTCAGTTATTCAGCCATCTATGTCGACTTCCTGACAGATGAGTAAGGCCATCTCAGACCTAGCAGCCCCAGGTGAGCAAGCCATCAATTGAACACAGAGATGAATAAAGCTGGTCTAGACATAAGAACCAACCAGCTGACTCACAGAGTGATGAAGAATAATAAATGATTATTCTTTTTACCAACAGATTTTTTGAATGGGTTATTACTCAGCAATAGGTAACTAACAGATGATCAGAAAGGAATTGCTATAGTGTTACTTTGGCCCTATGCAATGTATTGTTCTCCATTAAACACTCGGCTAATATATAAATCTTGCCTAAATCCATAATTTCATAGATTTTATAAAATTATATTTTTTAACTTTCATCATTCATGTAATATACTAACTTTACATGTAATACACTAACTTTCCTTCTACATGTACTAACTGGTATTTTTTGTAAAGTATAGTTCCTCTTCATCAAGTGGGATAGTTGGTTATCTTATCATACAATACCTCCTGGAAAGGTAGGATAAATCTTTAGTTTTTTTTCCTTTATTTAACCAATTTACCTTTATTTATCAATTCAAAAGTAAGAAGTTGTTTAATGGCCATCTCATAACTACACTTTTCTGGTTTTGTCTTGAGTGACTTAATGAAGTCATGAATTTTATACCTTAAATACATTTTATCAATATCTGTAATCATTATTCTTTTTGATGCCCAAATTGTCCCAACTTTGGCCACTGGAAGCCCCTTCTGACCACCTTCTATGTCTTTTTGATACAAGTCTATTAATCTTAGAAAACTTCCTTTCCTTCTAGTCAGAAGTTACCTCAAATTCATCCTGTATCTTCCCTGCCCCAGACCTAGAACCAGCCATTTCTCTCAGGAGTGTTGGGGGTTGTATTGAAGTACATAATTGGATGACTCAATTGTGCCTGAGATGAGGAAATGTGATTTGAGCATGTCAGTTCTTCTTGCTTTCTTGGGCTCCCACTCATACTCTTTGTTCTCAGATCTTCTCACAGTAGTTCTCACTCAAGATACAACCCTCCTCTGTGTTTGGACACTTGGTGGGTTTGCAGCTTATAAGATTTCAGAATCTCCCTTCCTTCCTGTTGTGTCAGCGTTGATTTCATACCAGTTCTGCTGCCTCTCTGGGTTTGGGGTTTTCTCTGTCTCCTAATATTGCTGAAGATGTTGTAAATGAGTGTTGCTTTTTGCTATTCCTGATGCGCTCACTGCTTTTCAGAAACTGAAGTAGAAAGATTACAAATTGGGCTGCCTTCAATCCCTATGCTCCTGCTGCTGTTCAGTTGCTAAGTTGCCTCTGACTTTTTGAGACCCCCCTGGACTGTAGCCCGCCAGGTTCCACTGTCCACGGGGTTCTCCAGGCAAGAATACTGGAGTGGGTTGCCATTTCCTTCTCCATCAATCCCTACACTCAATCCTCAATCCAAACGAGAGTTGGGCAAGTGACCCAGGTAAGGTTAATCAGAAGGTTCATCTTCCGGACCATGGTTTTATGCCAAGAAAGAGCACTGACCTACTTCTATCTAATCAAAAGCTATCTGGGACTTATACTGGAATGACTGGATGAGAGGAGCAGAATGAATAAAAGCCTGGAACTGCTAGAAGCTCTCTGACCCTCTCCTGGAGAGAATCTCACTGAGACTGACACCAACATGGAGAAGAGTATTGAAAAGTAAAAAGAGACAGACTTCTAAGGGCCTCATTTGGGCTCCTGACTCGAGCCTTACCTGCCAGACCAAACCTATGTTTTTTCACTTACATAATTTTTTAAAGCCCTTTTGATTAAATCAATGAAGATGAAGTGGTTATATCAGTGAATGGCACACAGGAAGTCCCCAATATATGCTATCATTATCATTTTTGAAAACTAATTTGAGTTAGGTTTCTATTTGTAAGTACAATATTAACAACAAAAAAATACCAAAGATTTTTGAGAATTGTGCTAAGCACTTTACACATTACATCATTAAATCCTTACTTCAAGCCATGAAGTAAGTATTCTTACTCCCATTTTAAAGACTTAAAACAGAGCTGAGGCTTCAAGAAGTTTAAGTAAGCTGGTCACAGAGCTGGTGAATGGAAGAGTTGGGATTTCAACCTTAGTAGACTGAGTCCAGAATCCAAGCTCCAAACGGCTTACAAATTTTTGGCGATTTAAAAATAATTAAAAGATAGGCACTTAATCGAAAGCAGCCAGAAAATCACCTGTAACATTGTGCTTAGTCGAGAAATATGTCTCTGTGTTTAAAATCTACGCTTTGTTAACAGCTCACGAAGTTAGAGGCTCCGCTGATATTCTCACAGTAGTGCACCGAAATGACTTCACACCAGATTTTATAACCGAATGCTCAATTTCACTTTGCAGAATTCTTCATGTTAATGTCTTTGAAAACTGCCAGTTGAAACAATTAGCAGAGTAGCTGAACAATCAAACCTACGGAATAAGGCAGACCAGATTTCCAGGACAGTGCCTTGTTGGTTGAGGGGGAATTCTGTTCAGTTTTCTTCTCACTCTCCAAGCAATGAAATTTCCCCTCCTAGCCAAATATGAACAACATGTTTTAAAATATGCAGTCTTTACCATTTAATTAAAATTAAAGTGTTATAAATTGAATTCAATTACTACCCATTTTTCTTTTTAAATATGCTTAATAATAAATAAGCTTAACCAAAGTGATGTTATCGTCATAGATTCATTTTCCCCCTATTTCTTCACAGCACCTTTGTCATGATCATCTCATTAACAGGCACTAACGTGCTTTTCTACATCCTCACTAAAGAAAGAAAAAGAAAAAAAAATGAAAATATTCTATCCCATCAACATCTAATTAGAACTTCTCTGGGGAAAGGCATTTTGAAACAAAATATAACTATGCTACTTTGAATATATAATGATAATTCTCTTTAGTTTATAGTCAGCCTGCCTCTGGGAAATGAGTCATGGAGACACCAATATGTCAGTAAGATTCTAATTTGTTTCTATACATTTTCAGCCAATATGCAATAATACCATGGGTTAGCAACAATTTTTATCCATTTTACAATAAGGAATCACAGGCTCAGAGAAGTTAAGTAAGCTGAAAAGCACACAACTAGGAAGTGAAAGGATATAGACCTACATGATGCCAAAATTTACACTTGGAACTTCTACTTTTTCTCTTCTAATAAGAATTCACTGAAAATTTTGGAATTACAGAAATAAGACACATCTGCTCCAAGAGTAGTTTCTTCCAGAGTGTGCAGTCCTGAAATCATCCTGAGGATGAGTTAAGTGGTTGAGAACTCATGTTAAATGCTTCCCAGGAGACCCTCCATAAGTTAGGGATCAACTGAAGTCCCCCACTGAGGAATCAAGGTCTCCTTGAAGGGGGAGAAAAGTCTTCCCTAGCTGGGTATAGTTCCCAGGGTACCTGTGAGTTCCCAAGGATGACCAACAGTGGTAACATTCATTAATTTAAAGGGAAGCCACCACCCCACCTTGCCCAACACAGTGAGACCAGCAATTACAGTGTAGTGTGTTGATGACTATGAGGAGAGAAGAACAGGCAGCTTGGGAAGTGCACAACCGGGATGACTCAATCTAATTTGGGGGATGACCTGAGCTGAGACCTAAAAGATGAATAAGAATTCTCAGGGAAGAGGGAGGCTGTGTTTCATATGGTTGGAATGGTGGGATCTAGGATCTGATGGACTGGGTTCAAATGCTAGCTAGGCAAGTTGATTAATCCATATCAGCCTCAGTTTTCACATTTTAAAATGGGAATAGGAATAATAATTCATATCTCATAAGCAATTGTCCTCACAAGGAAAGATTAAGTAGGATATGTGTGTGTATGTGTGTGTGTGTTGTTCTTCAATCATTAAGTAGTATCTGACTCTTTTGTGACCTCATGGACTGTAGCCCACCAGGCTCCTCTGTCCATGGGATTTCTCAAGCAAGAATACTGGAGTAAGTTGCCATTTCCTTCTCCAACTATGTATGTGTCTCTCTGGAGCCCTTCCCTTCACAGTCCCAGCTCCTGCTGCTCAGACCCACCATATTTGTAGCTTCCCTAGATGACCCTGGACTCTGGCAACACTGCTTTACCTGTGGTCTCCTAGTTATAAGTAAAGTAGAGATTTCCTGCTGGGCACCCTCACCATCTCATTTGACTTCTCAACCCTTTCATTAACTGCATAACTGTTTCATGGTATGCAGTTCACTCTCTTTGAAATACCTGGAGTGGTTACTATTGTGCCAACTAGACTCTGACTATACAGTTTCCAAGGAAAACCCAGGATAGGGCCTGGATGTCTGGCGCACAGTACCTATAGACGTCCAGTTCAGTTCAGTCCAGTCGCTCAGTCGTGTCTGACTCTTTGCGACCCCATGAATCGCAGCATGTCAGGCCTCCCTGTCCATCACCAACTCCACTACAGACTAAATTCTGGCTGGTTTGTGAAGTTTCTCTACCTGCAACTAGAATTTTGTCCATTAATCTCAGACTGTACCTACCTTACTGCTAGTTGCTAACATAACTCTTCAGATACCACTCTTCAAGAGGCCTGTAATAAAAGAAGCAGCAGCAATAACAAGTACATACACACCATCTACCAGGCCAGGCACTGTTCTAAGTGCTTTACATGTGTAGCTCACTTGGTACCCATGGTGATGCTGTGAAGTGGTGCTACCATATCGCTGTTTTACAGATGAGGAAACCAAGGCACATAGAAGAGAATTCCTGAAATCAAAGGGCTGGTAAGAGGTCAGACTGAGATTTGAATTTCTCTGGCTTCAGAGACTACCTCTCAAACAGGATATTTCACATTCTCCAGGAAAGGGAGGAATTGGCTAAGGTTTGCAAAAATCCATTTTGTACACCATCTGACTAAAGTGGAAATCTCTCTATTCAGAGGTGACAGGAGCACCTGATCTGAAGTAGCTGATGTCCAGTGCCCACTAGGGGTCCTCCGGGTGAGGGGAGTCAGTATGAGGTAGAGATACCCTGATCTTCTGTTTGGGGTTTTCCTCCTAGCAGTTGCCAGCTGTGAAGGATAACTCAACTAACTCCAATAAACCCTGGATTACACAAGAGGATTAAAGATCTATCTGCAAAAACCATTTGTGGCACAAAACAAGGACCCTGATCGCAAGAAATGTGGTGCAGAATTCTGTGAAAACGGCATGAATGTCGTGCCACACCGCACTCAGCATTCCAGTGAGTAGAATCCAAATGAAATGAGGAGATAATCACAGGGCTAAGATGCTGCCTAATTAAAGCTAAATTTAGCCAACTCTGGTTTTTCAGAGTTGTCGTGAAATCCATTTCAACGTAGACAATAATCATGATAAACCAGGATAATGAGCAAAGGGACTGAATTTGAAAGGTGGAGTGTCATCAATATAATAATTAAGTTAAAAAACACTTCACACACTCACACACACACAAGGGCAATTTGAGGTTGACATTTTCAGTGATTTTACTGTGACTTCATGGCTTTCTAACTTGAAAGAAAGAATGAATATCAGGTGATATGGTGATTCTCTTGCCATTTCCAGGGGCCCTGAGTGAAGCTGGTGTCTCATGGCAACGTGGTGGGGGTGATGGTGGAGGACCAGGACTTTAATTACAAGGCAGGGCAGATGTGGGCTCTGTTCCTCCCGACAGCTCCATCGCTGGACCTGCAGTGACACCGCAGACCTGCCTCTAACGCAGATTGCAAGGAAAGGGGAAAGAGGCTGCTCAGGAAATGGGGCTCTGAGCCAAGTGAACACTTTGGACTTGAGCTGCCTCTCCCCTGTGAGCCTTTGCCTTCTCCTCAGTTAATACATATCACTGAGAAGTAATCAGGAAATGCCTGTGAAGCTTCAACTCCCACAAAATGGAAACAGGGAGAAGATAAAGGTGTGTGTGTTGGGGGAAATGGTTGATAAAAAATTCTTTATAGTCAAGATTCTGACACACATACATGTATGTGCACACACATATGTAATAAGAAGGCTCTAGCTGTTTTATGCCTTTTTCCTGCCTTTAGGGAAATTATATAAAGACTAATGATGTGGCTACTGACCTGCCATCTAATTTCAGACAGAACTGAGTGAGCATGAGATTCAATTTCTCTTAGATCCTCCCTCAATATTCAATTTATTATCTCCTAGGTATCAGAGACTTTGTCTTATTTTATCTATGTTGCAATACAAAAAAGTAGGCAACATTATCCCTAATTTAGAGGTTAAGAAATCAAGACTCTGACAATTTGAGTCAGTTGCCCGCATATCACAGAAGTGCAGGTGACACGTTTGGGATTCAGTGTCTAAACCGCCAGACTACAGTGCAACACTGCCTCCTAGCTCCTGCCTGCACTAAAGTGCCAGAGTGTCTCCATGTCCTGCCCAGTCTGATTATGAGCTGTCTATTATAAACATTTTTAAAAATACGGCTTTAAAAATGCGAACGATAGATCTTCCTTCATTTACAATGGGGTTACATCTCCATAAACCCATCATAAGTTGAAAATACCTCAAGTCAAAATGCATCTAATACACTTAATTTACCAAGTATCACAGCTTAGCCTAGCCAACCTGAAACGTGCTCAGAAAGCTTATAATAGCCTACAGTTGGACAAAATCACCTATCACAAAGCCTATTTTATACCAAAGTGCTGAATATCTCATGTAATGTTTGAATACTGTACTGAAAGTGAAAAGTAGGGCAGTTGTCTGGGCACAGAATGGTTGTAGGTGCACTGATTGTTTTTCTTGCTGGTTGCATGGCTGAGAGGGTGCTTGGCACCAGAGAGTGCTGTACCACATGCCTCTAGCCCAAGGAGAGAACTAAATCAAAAATTCAAAGTACAGTTTCTACTGAATGCATGCCACCATCAAGCTGAAAAGTTCTAAGTCAAACCATCAAATCAGGGACCATCTATATTAAGTTTCAGTTTTAAAGACAAAATCCAAGCAATGGACAAAAGAGACTTTCTCAACTGGTCTCTGCATCTTCTTATAATTATTTCAAAAGTGGCATAAATTAGAATGTTCTTTTGGAGGCAATAAAACCACACACTAAGTGAATCCAACACTTTTAAATACACCCCAAAATTAGATTCACTGAGAAAATAAACTGGAATATATATGTTTGTTTATAATCAACTTTAATATTAAGATAAGAATTTCACAGTCTTTGCCTTTGTTGACCTCTAAAGAGAATCTGCTCTGCTAGTTCTAGCACCCTCCTCCCCAGCTCTGCGCAGGCGCTATGGCATTGCTTCTCACAGTGTGGGTCAGGGAGAGAGACCGTGACAAAGGCACCAAATAATATATCTCTCTCATCATATCCTTATGACTCAATCTGACAGTCAATCTAAGTAATTTAAAATGATATATATCATAAAATAATACAGCCCAGGAAAGATATTACTGAATACAAGATGGATGAGATGATTTTATCATTTCAATGCTGTCCTCAATGGTATTTTCTAAAACTGGTTGCAACAATATCTGTCTTACCACTCGTAATATGACTCTGACACTCTCCCCTCTGATAGATGGGCTCAAGTTTCCACCCCTTGAGTGTGGGCAGGCTTGTGATCATCATGAAGGTGACTTCCAGGGCTTGGCCATAAATGGCAACATAGCTTCTACCTGGTTGCTGTGGAGCACTTGGTCTTGGAAGCCAGGCACTATGCTGTGAGGAAGCCCAAGCAGTCACATGATGAGGCCAAGTATAGATGTACTGGTCCTCAATCATCCCAAAGTCTCTGAAAACGTCAGCACTGACTGCCAGACAAGCAAGTGAGTGAACCTTCAGACGATGCCACACCCTAGTCACAGAGTCAACTCTAGGCTTTGAGTCTGCCTAGGTAGGTTCCAGATATCATGGCCTAGAGATGAGCTGATGCCTCTGGGCTCCCTTTCAAATTCCTGGCCCACACAATTATATGCATAATAAAATGGTTGCTGTTTTATGCCATAATTTTTTGAAAATTTGCTATGCAATAATAATAATAAGAAGAAATGCCCTTCTTCCTTCCCTTCTTTCCTTCTCATCTTTTAAGACATAAATACTATCTTCTTTATAACTCTACCTCTGCCCTCTAATAACAGTTTATATCCACTGCTATTAAAGAAAGCAACATTTTATTCCACTAGGAATTACACTTTGGTCTGCCCAACACAAGCTTTTGGGCTTTGTAAGGACAGGGACTTTATTGATTTCCATTCCCCTAAAACATGTGTTGTATGCATGAATAAATGAATGAATGATAGAAATTGTCTAGAAACCATCATACTTTTGACCTCAATCTCATCTTTCCAAACATGGAGAAGCTTGATAAGTTTTAAAGCTATTGTGTTTGTGAACAGACATTACTTATCAATCGATACACATGCAATCAATACACTTCCTTATTCTGTGTAAAGAGGCTAAGCTGAAAGTCTAGGAACAAAACACAAGAATATTCACAAGTCTAGGGGCAAATGCTGGCTATGCCCCTCCCATGTCCTTCTGAACTCTTGGTGGGGGGTCCCCCAACCACATGCCTACCATGTCCAGTTATAGGTTCTACAACTTCCTCTAAAGGCTTGCTCTCAGCTCCTGAGAAGCACAGGTGAAAAGTGCCAGGGAATTAAAATTCTAGAAACAGTACTCAGCAATCATGAATATGAGCTGGAAGATGAATGAATCTCACTCATCACAATTTCTCACTTGCTGACTGAGTTAATTCTGGGGCTTATTCTATACTGTCCTCCAGAACCCCACAGCAGGATTGGGCCCCAGTGGCACTATGTGGGAAATTTCTCAATAACTCATCTTTCTTTTCCCACCTTTATTCGCACAATCTCTTGCTAATACTCTTGGGATCACCTTTGAAATAAACCACTGGTATTCTAATTCTCAAAGCTATGGTTTTTCCAGTAGTCATATATGGATGTGAAAATTGGACCATAAAGAAGGTTGAATGCTGAAGAATTGATGCTTTTGAATTGTGGTGCTGGAGAAGACTTCTTTGGACTGCAAGGAGATCAAACTATTCAATCCTAAAGGAAATCAACCCTGAATATTCATTAGAAGGACTGATGCTGAAGATAAAGCTCCAATACTTTGGCCACCTGATGCAAAGAGCCAACTCATCAAAAAAGACTCTGATGCTGGGAAAGATTGAAGGCAGGAGGAGAAGGGGATGAGATGGTTGAATGGCATCACTGACTCACTGGACATGAGTTTGAGCAAGCTCTGGGAGATTGTGAAGGACAGGGAAGCCTGGCATGCTGCAGTCCATGGGGTCACGAAATGTCGACACTACTGAGCAACTGAACAACAACAACTCAAATTCTCTACCCAGGGTCTAGTTCTGGGGAAAACACAAAATGAGCAGTACCCTAAAAACACTGAACGGGTATTACTGACAAAACAACAACAAGAAGAGAGTACAGGCAGATAAAATTTGCCCAGCAAGTTCAATTTCTTCCAGTGGGTTTTGACAAATGACTCCAATACAAATCTCCATGTGCTACTGATTAAAGATAATCAACTCAAGATTCAGGCCATAATGAAGGAAAGCAGACAAAGGGCTCATTTACGCATTAGTGGGGACACTTTTGGTTGCAAGGGACAGAAAATGAACACAGAGTAGCTTGAGCAAAGTAGAAATTGCCTAGCTTGTGTAACTGAAGTGCTGCAAGAAGAGGAAGGTCTGCAGGCATATTATTGGTGTTACCAAAAATCTGTTACCTCCACTGATCAACTGTGCTTTTTTCTTGACTTTTTACTATTCAGTAAGCTCTTTGAAAGCAATGGGAAGATGCAGCTTCGGATTCACATCTTCCTCACTTAGTAACCCCAACAGAACAAGAGATACTGTTTCCCAAGAGTTCCATGTAAACTCTTGCTCTTGGTTTTCATTCCTGCAGTGACAACCGCACTCAGGGCATACAGAATATGCACGCTGTACAGCCTGGCAGAGGGTCAGCAGTGGATCCCTGAAGGAATTTCGGGGCTATCACCCAAAGAAGCCCAACAGATGCCCACTACATTACAACAGAAACTTTACTTTAAAAACGAGGAAGCACAGACAAGCAAAAACAAAGCTTTCAGTTATTCAAGATGTAAAAATCCCATCTTTTGAGAAAGCCAGTTTCTCTTGGCTTGTAATGAAAGAGCTAGGGCTGTTAAGTGTATTGCATATAAGTAAATAAACAACAAGGATCCTTTCTTCCCTCTGGGACCCAGTGGGCTGAACTCAATGCAGCTTGAAACTGGGGAGTGGCATCGGTGTGGACAGGGGAGCTCCAGGAGGAGCACTCTCTCTTTGGTTTGAGGAGGGAAGAAGAGGTTTCCTAGCACCAAGAGAGGATGAGAAAACATCCTGCTTGTCTTTGTTGCTGTTCTTTCTTGTCTTTTCCATCCTGCTGCACCTCAGCCCACAAGTAGTCTTGAGGTGCAAACGGTTGTGTTGTCAGAGCAGAGGCAGCAGTGCAGACCCATGGGAGCTTAGCACTTGGTGGAAGGGACCTTTGCCTCCAAAAACAAGAGTTGTGGTCTCTCCAGAAGGTAAGGCAAACCATCATTGCTTTTTAACCCTCTAAGTCCTAAAACATGGCTCTGGATGTAAGCACATCTGTGGGCTGTGTGTGGCAGAGTGAGATTGATAAAGCTCCAGTTTTCTGCCCAGGTGAGCAAAAAGTGGAGTTCAGGGAGCTGAAAAGTGTCAGGGACATTCAAGAGGGAGGAAAAAGCTCCTGGGTTCACTCACTCACATCTGGAGTTGTCTCTAAACAACACACAGCCCTTTGAACTGAGCTACAGAATAGACTATGTCCAAGTTCCTGGCTGGACCCTGGGTGGTGAAGATATGGCACAAATCTCAATAGTACCACACTAGATTTAAAAGCTGAACTGACCTTGAAACCACAACCCATAGAAAGCCTTTTAGAAACTGAGGACTGAGCCCCACTGAGCTAATTAACTGCTAAAACAAAAATATCAACAATCTCCATAGGATTTCAGAAAGACTCAGAATCTTATAATGTAATATTTTAAATGTCCAGGATACAAACCAAAATTTTTCAGCATGTAAAGAAATGGGAATCTCAGCTCACATGGCAAAGGACACCCATGCTGAGATAACACAGATATCAGAATTATCTGACAAAACTTTAAAGCAGCTGTTAAAGAAATGCTCTAACAAGGAATCTGGAAGACCCTGGACATAAATGGAAAAACAAAAAGTCTCAGCAAAGAAGATAAAATGAACCAAATAAACATTGTATTTTCTTTTTCAAATAAACATTTTAGAGCTGAAAAATACAATCACTGAAATGAAAAACCCACTGGATGGACTCATCAGCAGAATAGAGATGGTAGAGAAGAGTCAGTGAACTTGAAGATAGACTAATAGGAAGAAAACAACCTGAGCAACGCAGAAAAGAAAGATTAAAAAGTAAACAGATCCTGAGGGACCTGGGAGAGAATACCAGAAGGTTTAACATTCCTATCTGGGAGACTTCCCTGTTGGTCCAGTGGTTAAGACTCTGCATTCCCAAAGTACGGGGCTCAGATTTGACTCCTGGTCAGGAAACTAGATCCTGCATCTGCAACTAAGAGCCCACATGCTGTGGAGCTCACATGCTGCAACTAAAGATCCCATGTGCCAAAACTAAGACCCAGTGTAGGAAAGTTAAAAGACAAAAACAACACATTCCTAATCTTGGAGTTTGAGAAGAGGTAGAGAAAAGCATAGAAAATACATTAGAAGAAATAACAATATAAGAACCTCCCAAATTTGGCAAAAGTTGTCAAAGTGCAGAGTTAGGGACCTTCAGATCAGATCAGATCAGTCACTCAGTCGTGTCCGACTCTTTGTGACCCCATGAATCGCAGCACACCAGGCCTCCCTGTCCATCACCAACTCCAATAAAAGCCTAAAGAAATCTATTTCTTTGAGCCCCCCCCCTTTTTGGGGGGGGTAATCATAGAAATAGCAAGAGAGTTCCAGAAAAACATCTATTTCTGCTTTATTGACTATGCCAAAGCCTTTGACTGTGTGGATCACAATAAACTGTGGACAATTCTGAAAGAGATGGGAATACCAGACCACCTGACCTGCCTCTTGAGAAACCTATATGCAGGTCAGGAAGCAACAGTTAGAACTGGACATGGCACAACAGACTGGTTCCAAATAGGAAAAGGAGTACGTCAAGGCTGTATATTGTCACCCTGCTTATTTAACTTATATGCAGAGTACATCATGAGAAACGCTGGACTGGGAGAAACACAAGCTGGAATCAAGATTGCCGGGAGAAATATCAATAACCTCAGATATGCAGATGACACCACCCTTATGGCAGAAAGTGAAGAGGAACTAAAAAGCCTCTTGATGAAAGTGAAAGTGGAGAGTGAAAAAGTTGGCTTAAAGCTCAACATTCAGAAAACGAAGATCATGGCATCTGGTCCCATCACTTCATGGCATCTGGTCCCATCACTTCATGGCAAATAGATGGGGAAACAGTGGCAGACTTTATTTTTCTGGGCTCCAAAATCACTGCAGATGGTGACTGCAGCCATGATATTAAAAGACGCTTACTCCTTGGAAGGAAAGTTATGACCAACCTAGATAGCATATTCAAAAGCAGAGACATTAGTTTGCCAACAAAGGTCCGTCTAGTCAAGGCTATGGTTTTTCCAGTGGTCATGTATGGATGTGAGAGTTGGACTGTGAAGAAGGCTGAACGCCAAAGAATTGATGCTTTTGAACTGTGGTGTTGGAGAAGACTCTTGAGAGTCCCTTGGCCTGCAAGGAGATCCAACCAGTCCATTCTGAAGGAGACCAGCCCTGGGATTTCTTTGGAAGGAATGATGCTAAAGCTCAAACTCCAGTACTTTGGCCACCTCATGCTAAGAATTGACTCATTAGAAAAGACTCTGATGGTGGGAGGTATTGGGGGCAGGAGGAGAAGGGGACAACAGAGGATGAGATGGCTGGATGGCATCACTGACTCGATGGACGTGAGTCTGAGTGAACTCCGGGAGTTGGTGATGAACACGGAAGCCTGGTGTGCTGCGATTCATGGGGTCGCAAAGAGTTGAACACGACTGAGCGACTGTCCTGAACTGAAGAATACTGGAGTGGGTTGCCATTCCCTTCTCCAGGAGATCTTCCTCACCCAGGGAGTGAACCTGGGTCTCCCACATTGTAGGCAGACACTTTACCATCTGAGCCACCAGGGGAGAAATATCAATAACCTCAGATATGCAGATGACACCACCCTTATGCCAGAAAGTGAAGAGGAACTAAAAAGCCTCTTGATGAAAGTGAAAGAGGAGAGTGAAAAAGTTGGCTTAAAGCTCAACATTCAGAAAACGAAGATCATGGCATCCGGTCCCATCACTTCATGGCAAATGGATGGGGAAACAGTGGAAACAGTGTCAGACTTTATTTTTCTGGACTCCAAAATCACTGCAGATGGTGACTGCAGCCATGAAATTAAAAGACGCTTACTCCTTGGAAGGAAAGTTATGACCAACCTAGATAGCATATTCAAAAGCAGAGACATTCCTTTGCCAACAAAGGTTCGTCTAGTCAAGGCTATGGTTTTTCCTGTGGTCATGTATGGATGTGAGAGTTGGACTGTGAAGAAAGCTGAGCGTGGAAGAATTGATGCTTTTGAACTGTGGTGTTGGAGAAGACTCTTGAGAGTCCTTGGACTGCAAGAAGGTCCAACCAGTCCATCCTAAAGGAGATCAGTCCTGGGTGTTCACTGGAAGGACTGATGCTGAAGCTGAAACTCCAATACTTTGGCCACCTCATGTGAAGAGTTGACTCATTGGAAAAGACCCTGATGCTGGGACGGATTGGGGGCAGGAGGAGAAGGGACGACAGAGGATAAGATGGTTGGATGGCATCACCGACTTGATGGACATGAGTTTGAGTAGACTCCAGGAGTTGGTGATGGACAGGGAGGCCTGGCATGCTGCGATTCATGATGTCACAAAGAGTTGGACACGACTGACTGACTGAACTGATCTGAAAGAAATCTACACACATAATAATAAAACTGCTGAAAATTAAAGTAAAAGGAAAAAAACTCTTGAAAAAACCTGGGAAAAACCAACACATACTTACTGGAGGACAACAATTGAAGTGACTAGAGATTTCTCACGAAAAACCATGGAGTCTGGTATGGAGTACAACTACATACTTAAAGTGCAGGAAGATAACTATGTCAAGTCAGAATTCTAGTCTGGGGAAAATATCCTTCAGGAATGAGTTGAAGTAAGAATATTTTTAGGTGAATGAAAATCAAGAGAATTACCAGCAGACTTGCTCTAAAAGAATTTCCAAAGATGTTCTCCAGGCAGAGGAAAATGATACCAGAAGGAAACTTTTAATGTCAAGTATGATGACACAAAAATGGCAAATTTCTAAGTAAATACAATATGTTGCTCTTCTGTGTGTGCATGCATTCTCAATCATGTCCAGCTCTTTGCAACCCCATGTACTGTAAGCTGCCAGGCTCCTCTGTCCATGCGATTCTCCTGCCAGTCATCTCTGTTCATGGGATTCTCCAGGCAAGAATAATAGAGTCGGTAGAATTTCCTCCTGCAGTTAATCTTCCCAACCCAGGGATTGAACTCACATCTCCTACATTTTGGGCATTGGCAGGCAGATTCTTTACCACTGAGCCACCTGGGAAGCCATTCTTCTCCTACTGAGTTTCTTAAAATACGATAGATGGTTGAAAGCAAAAATTGTAACATTATCTGGAGTTTTCATTGTCTGTTAAATGTATAAAAAACTTGGTACATTTACTGGTAAGCTTTCAATATTCAATCTGAAATGCTAAAATATTTAAAAGTAAAAAGTGAAAAATTATGTAAATCGTAATCCCTATAGCAATTGCTAAAAATACTACACAAGGAGATCTAGTCACACAAACAGAATACATACATACAAAATATGCTCTTGGGCCACAGTGGAATCAAACTGGAAACCAATAATAGAGAGATGGCTGAAAAAATCACAGAACAGAACAGGTAAATAAAAATGGGAATACTAAAAAATATGTTCAAATAATCCCCACAAAAGGCAGGAAAGGGGAAACCAGAATAAAAACAGAGGAAACAGAAAGCAGATAAAAGGTTGACTAAATTCAAACATATCAAAAATTGCATTAAAATGTACATGAGTCAAATACATCAATTTTAAAAGACAGAGATTATCAAGATGGATTTAAAAACATGACCAACTATATGCTACTTCTATGAAACTCATCTTAAACGTAGTGATCCAATTAGGTTAAAGTAAAAAAGGTGAAAAAGATGTACCATGTAAAAATGAAGGAAAATTAAACTTGAATGGCTTCATTAATGTCAGATAAAGTAGACAGTGAAGCAAAGGAAATTATCAAGGATAAAAAGAATTGCATAATGATAAAAAGATTAATACAGCAAGAAGAAATAACAGTGCTAAATGTGTATACACCTAACAATAGTTTTAAAACATACAAAGCAGAAACTGAGAGAACTAAAAGTAAAAACAGAGAGCAGTCCTAAGATGGTGGAGGAATAAGATGGGGAGATCACTTTCTCCCCCACAAATTCATCAAAAGATCAATTGAACGCTGAGCAAATTCCACAAAACAACTTCTGAACACTGGCAGAGGACACCAGACACCCAGAAAGGCAGCCCATTCTCAGGGACGGAGATCTGTCCCGGGGAGGGAGTCATGAAGGAGGAGAAGTTTCCAAACATGAGGAAAACCTCTCACAGTCAGGTCTGTGGGGAGTTTTGGAATCTCAGAGGGCAACATAACCGGGAGGGAAAAAAAAAACAAAAACCCACAGATTACATGCCTAACCACAACTCCCAGCAGAGAAGTAGCCCAGACGCTTGCATCTGCCAGCAGCGAGCGCGGGCTGAACAGGTAGGTGCAGGCTGCATGCTTAGGGTAAGGACTGGGCCTGAATAACCTGAGGACAATCTGAGGGAGCTAACGTGAGACAGCAACCCAAACTGTGGAATAGCCAGAGAGAGGGAAAAAAAAAAAAGACAGAGAGAACTTTCCTGCGAAAAGCTCTAACCTAAGGCACTACAGGGCCTGCTCACAGATCAAAGGACTGAGCAAATACCAGAGGAGAGCTAGCTGACTGCAGCCCGGCCCCTACCCCACCAGAGGCAGGGAGGCAGGAAGGCGACAGTCAGAGCCGACAAGGGGCAATCTTGGCTCCAGAGATGGCACCCTCTACCAAACTGCAAGCAGGCTCCCAGTTGCTAACCAAGTCTTCCTGGGATCCTGGACGGTTGACATCGCCAGGAGGGTCTCAGTCAGAGATCAGCTTCCCAGAGGGGACACAGGGCACACCTGAGACAACACTCCCACTGCACACCCAGGAAACCGAGCAGCCTGGACTGGGGAGGTGATAAGACTCACCGCACAATGGCACCCCACTCCAGTACTTTTGCCTGGAAAATCCTGTGGACGGAGGAGCCTGGTAGGCTGCAGTCCATGGGGTCGCTAGAGTTGGACACGACTGAGCGACTTCACTTTCACTTTTCACTTTCATGCACTGGAGAAGGAAATGGCAACCCACTCCAGTGTTCTTGCCTGGAGAATCCCAGGGACGTGGAAGCCTGGTGGGCTGCCGTCTATGGGGTCGCACAGAGTTGGACACGAATGAAGCGACTTAGCAGCATCAGCAGCAGCACACCTGGGAGAGTGCACTCACCAAGTGTACTCAAGGTCGCCTGAGCTGCTCGGACCTGGGAAGGGCACAAAACGCAGACCCAACTGAGTCTGTGCCTTTGTGGAGTACCCGATAACCTGAACCTGAGCTGCTTAGACGTGGAAAGTGCACGCAACCCAGGGCCCGCTTTAGACAGTTCCCATGCAGAGTAACCCGGAGCCTGAGCAGTGTAAACCAGGAAAGCACACATGCCGTGAGCGGGGGCAAACCCAGTGTGGCCCAGACACTGTGAGCACTCCCACACACACCAGTGATATTTGTTTGCAGTGTTCCTCCCCCCGCCGTCCCACCCCCACCCCCCAGCACAACTGAACAAGCGAGCCTAAATAAGTGACCACCTTTGCCCCCTTGTGTCAGGGTGGAAATTAGACACTGAAGAGACTTGCAAACAGAGGGAGCCAAAATAAATAAAGAAGAGGGAACTCCTTTGGAAGTGACAGGTACAACAGATTAACAGATTGACTACGTTGTAAGGTGCCTGTAGACCTTGAGAAGAAGTATAAGCTGGAACAAGGAACTATCTGAAACTGAACTGACCCTACACTGCCCTCAAGAGCTCCAGAGAAATTCCTAGATATACTTTACTATTATCATTTTTTAATTTTGAAAATTTTTAAATTCTTTATTACTCCTTTAATTTTCATTTTTATAATCTACTGCTGCTGCTGCTGCTGCTAAGTTGCTTCAGTCATGTCTGACCCTGTATCACAGTATCTACAACAGTATCACAACTATAGGAGACTGACATTGATGTAAACCACTGATCAGGTTCAGATTTTCCCAGTTTACTTGCACTCATGAGTGTGTATATATATATTTGCTGCTGCTGCTGCTGCTGCTAAGTTGCTTCAGTCGTGTCTGACTCTTAGCGACCCTGTGGACTGAAGCTTACCAGGCTTCTCCGTCCATGGGATTTTCCAGGCAAGAGTACTGGAGTGGGGTGCCATTGCCTTCTCCTACCCACTGCTATTGGAGAAGGCAATGGCACCCCTCTCCAGTACTCTTGCCTGGAAAATCCCATGGATGGCGGAGCCTGGGAGGCTGCAGTCCATGGGGTCGCTAAGAGTTGGACACGACTGAGAGACTTCACTTTGACTTTTCACTTTCATGCACTGGAGAAGGAAATGGCAACCCACTCCAGTGTTCTTGCCTAGAGAATCCCAGGGATTGGGGAGCTTGGTGGGCTGCTGTCTATGGGGTCACATAGAGTCGGACACGACTGAAGCGACTTAGCAGCATAATCCACTATTACCTTGGAAAAAAAAAAAGACCCTATTTTTAAAGCAAATTTCATATATATAATTTTTATAATTTTTGTGATTTTTTTAATACTATATTTTTTGAGAGTCTAACCTCTACTCTAGATTTTTACTCTTTGCTTTTTGCTATTTGTTATCCATTTTGTACCTCTAAGAATCCAATCTTCAGTACCCATTTTTACTTAGGAGTGTGATTACTGGCTTGATTGCTCTCTCCCCTTTTGACTCTCCTTTTTCTCTCCCAGGTCACCTCTATCTCTTCCTTCCCCCTTTTCTCTTCTCTACCTAACTCTGTGAATTTCTTTGGGTGTTCTGGGCTGTGGAGAACACTTAGGGAACTGATTATTGGCTAGATCTGTCTCTCCCCTTTTGATTCCCCCTCTTCTCCTCCTGGTCACCTCTATCTCCCTCCTTCCTCTTCTCTTCTCCATATATCTCTGTGAACCTCTCTGCGTGTCCTTCACTGTGGAGAATCTTTTCACCACTAACCTAGATGTTTTATCATTGGTGCTGTATGGATGGAGAAGTCTTGAGGCTACTGTAAGAGTAAGACTGAACAGCAGAGGCAGGAGACTTAAATCCAAAACTTGAGACCACCAGAAAACTCCTGACTCCAGGGAACATTAATCAACAAGAGCTCATCCAAAAGCCTCCATACCTACACTGAAACCAAGCTCCACCCAAGAGCCAACACGTTTCAGAGCAAGGCATACCAAGATAATTCTCTCACAATGCAGGAACATAAACCTGAGCATTAAAATACAGGCAGCCAAAAGTCACACCAAACCCACAGACACCTCAAAACTCACTATTGGTCACTTCTTTGAACTCCAGAGAAGAGATCCAGCTCCACCCACCAGAACACCAATGCAAGCTTCGCTAACCAGGAAACCTTGACAAGCCACTCATCCAACCCCACTCATACAGAGGAATCTCCACAATAAAGAGGAACCACAAACTTCCAACATACAGAAAGGCCACCCCAAACACAAACATCTAAACAAGATAAAAAGGCAGAGAAATATTCAGCAGCTAAAGGAACATGATAAATGCCCACCAAATCAAACAAAAGAGGAGGAGATAGGGAGTCTACCTGAAAAAGTATTCAGAATAATGATAGTAAAAATGATCCAAAATCTTGTAAACAAAATGGAGTTACAGATAAATAGCCTGGAGACAAGGATTGAGAAGACGCAAGAAATGTTTAACAAGGACCTAGAAGAAATAAAGAGTCAATCAATAATGCATAATGCAATAACTGAGATCAAAAGCACTCTGGAGCAACAGTAGAATAACTGAGGCAGAAGATAGGATAAGTTAGGTGGAAGATAGAATGGTGGAAATAAATGAAACAGAGAGGAAAAAAGAAAAAAAAATTGAAAGAAATGAGGACAACCTCAGAGAACTCTGGGACAATATTAAATGCCCCAACATTAGAATCATAGGAGTCCCAGAAGAAGAAGACAAAAAGAAAGGCCATGAGAAAATATTTGAGGAGATAACAGTTGAAAACTTCCCTTAAATGGGAAGGAAATAGCCACCCAAATCCAAGAAACCCAGAGAGTCCCAAACAGGATAAACCCAAGGCGAAACACCCCAAGACACATATTAATCAAATTAACAAAGATCAAGCACAAAGAACAAATATTAAAGGCAGCAAGGGAAAAACAACAAATAACACACAAGGGTATTCCCCTAAGGATGACAGCTGATCTTTCAATAGAAACTCTCCAGACCAGAAGGGAATGGCAGGACATACTTAAAGTGATGAAAGAGAAAAACCTACAACCCAGATTACTGTACCCAGCAAGGATCTCATTCAAATATGAAGGAGAAATCAAAAGCTTTGCTGCTGCTGCTGCTAAGTCACTTCAGTCATGTCCAACTCTGTGTGACCCCATAGATGGCAGCCCACCAGGCTCCCCAATCCCTGGGATTCTCTAGGCAAGAACACTGGAGTGGGTTGCCATTTCCTTCTCCAGTGTATGAAAGTGAAAAGTAAAAGTGAAGTCGCTCAGTCGTGTCCGACCCTTAGTGACCCCATGGACTGCAGGGATTTTCCAGGCAAGAGTACTGGAGTGGGGTGCCATCGCCTTCTCCATCAAAAGCTTTACAGACAAGCAAAAGCTGAGAGAATTCAGCACCACCAAACCAGCTCTTCAACAAATGCTAAAGGATCTTCTCTAGGCAGCAAACACAGAAAAAGGTATATAAACTCGAACTCAAAACAACAAAGTAAATAGCAATGGGATCATTCTTATCAATAATTATCTTAAATGTAAATGGGTTGAATGCCCCAACCAAAAGACAAAGACTGGCTGAATGGATACAAAAAGAAGACTCTTATATATGCTGTTTACAAGAGACCCACCTCAAAACAAGGGACACACACAGACTGCAAGTGAAGGGGTGGAAAAAGATATTTCACACAAATGGAGACCAAAAGAAAGCAGGAGTAGCAATACTCATATCAGATAAAATAGACTTTGAAATAAAGGCTGTGAAAAGAGACAAAGAAGGACACTACATAATGATCAAAGGATCACCCCAAGAAGAAGATATAACAATTATAAATATATATGCACCCAACATAGGAGCACCACAATATGTGAGGCAAATGCTAACAACTATGAAAGGGGAAGTTAACAGTAACACAATAATAGTGGGAGACTTTCATACCCCACTCACACCTATGGATAGATCAGCCAAACAGAAAATTAGAAAAGAAACACGAGCTTTAAATGATACAACGGACTAGTTAGACCTAGCTGACATCTATAGGGCATTTCACCCCAAAACAATGAATTTCACCTTTTTTTCAAGTGCACACAGAACTTTCTCCAGGATAGATCACCTCCTGGGCCATAAATCTAGCCTTGGTAAATTAAAAAAAAAAAATTTGAAATCATTTCAAGCCTCTTTTCTGATCACAGTGCAGTAAGATTAGATGTCAACTATAGGAAAAAAAAAAAAACATTAAAAATACAAACATATAGAGGCTAAGCAACACACTTCTGAATAACCAAAAAATCAAAGAAGAAATAAAAAAATGCATATCATTTCAGATCAGATCAGTCGCTCAGTCGTGTCCCACTCTTTGCAACCCCATGAATCGCAGCACGCCAGGCCTCCCTGTCCATCACCAACTCCCGGAGTTCACTGAGACTCACATCCATCGAGTCAGTGATGCCATCCAGCCATCTCACCCTCTGTTGTCCCCTTCTCCTCCTGCCCCCAATCCCTCCCAGCATCAGAGTCTTTTCCAATGAGTCAACTCTTTGCATGAGGTGGCCAAAGTACTGAAGTTTCAGCTTTAGCATCATTCCTTCCAAAGAAATCCCAGGGCTGATCTCCTTTAGGATGGACTGGCTGGATCTCCTTGCAGTCCAAGGGACTCTCAAGAGTCTTCTCCAACACCACAGTTCAAAACCATCAATTCTTTGGCACTCAGCCTTCTTCACAGTCCAACTCTCACATCCATACATGACCACAGGAAAAACCATAGATGAATGAAAATGAAAACACAACAACCCAAAACCTATGGGATTCAGTAAAAACAGTGCTAAGGGGAAGGTTCATAGCAATACAAGCTTACCTCAAGAAACAAGAGAAAAATCAAATAAATAACCTAACTCTACACTTAATGCAACTAGAAAAAGAAGAAATGAAGAACCCCAGGGTTAGTAGAAGGAAAGAAATCATAAAAATTAGGGCAGAAATAAATGCAAAAGAAACAAAGGAGACCATAGCAAAAATCAACAAAGCTAAAAGCTGGTTCTTTGAGAAGATAAATAAAATAGACAAACCATTAGCCAGACCCATCAAGAAAAAAAGGGAGAAGAATCAAATCAACAAAATTAGAAATGAAAATGGATAAATCACAACAGACAACACAGAAATACAAAGGATCATAAGAGACTACTATCAGCAACTATATGCCAATAAAATGGACAACTTGGAAGAAATGGACAAATTCTTAGAAAAGTATAACTTTCCAAAACTGAACCAGGAAGAAATAGAAAATCTTAACAGACCATCACAAGCACAGAAATCAAAACTGTAATCAGAAATCTTTCAACAAACAAAAACCCTGGACCAGATGGTTTCACAGCTGAATTCTACTGAAAACTTAAAGAAGAGCTAACACCTATCCTACTCAAACTCTTCCAGAAAATTGCAGAGGAAGGTAAACTTCCAAACTCCTTCTATGAGGCCACCATCACCCTAATACCAAAATCAGACAAAGATGCCACACAAAAGAAAACTATAGGCCAATATTACTGATGAACATAGATGAAAAATCCTTAACAAAATTCTAGCAAACAGAGTCCAACAATATATTAAAAATCATTATGACCGAGTGGGCTTTATCCCAGGGATGCAAGGATTCTTCAATATTTGCAAATCAATCAATGTGATACACCACATTAACAAATTGAAAGATAAAAACCATATGATTATCTCAATAGATGTAGAGAAAGCCTTTGACAAAATTCAACATCCATTATGATAAAAACCCTCCAGAAAGCAGGCATAGAAGGAACATACCTCAACATAATAAAAGCCATATATAATAAACCCACAGCAAACATTATCCTCAATGGTGACAAATTGAAAGCATTTCCGCTAAAGTCAGGAACAAGGCAAGGGTGCCCACTCTCACCACTACTATTCAACATAGTTTTGGAAGTTTTAGCCACAGCAATCAGAACAGAAAAAGAAATAAAAAGAATCCAGATTGAAAAAGAAGAAGTAAAACTCTCACTGTTTGCAGATGACATGATCCTCTACATAGAAAACCCTAAAGACTCCACCAGAAAATTACTAGAGCAAATTAATGAATATAGTAAAGTTGCAGGATATAAAATCAACACACAGAAATCCCTTGCATTCCTATACACTAACAATGCAAAAACAGAAAGAGAAATTAAGGAAACAATTCCATTCACCATTGCAACGAAAAGAATAAATACTTAGGAATATATCTACCTAAACAAACAAAAGACGTATATATAGAAAACTATAAAACACTGGTGAAAGAAATCAAAGAGGACACAAATAGATGGAGAAATATACCATGTTCATGGATCAGAAGAATCAATATAGTGAAAATGAGTGTACTACCGAAAGCAATCTATAGATTCAATGCAATCCCTATCAAGCTACCAATGGTATTTTTCAGAGAACTAGAACAAATAATTTCACAATTTGTATGGAAATACAAAAAAACCTCGAATAGTCAAAGAAATCTTGAGAAAGAAGACTGGAACTGGAGGAATCAACCTGCCTAACTTCAGACTATACTACAAAGCTACAGTCATCAAGACAGTATGGTACTGGCACAAAGACAGAAATATAGATCAATGGAACAAAATAGAAATCCCAGAGATAAATCCACACACCTATGGACACATTATCTTTGACAAAGGAGGCAAAAATATACAATGGAGAAAAGACAATCTCTTTAACAAGTGGTGCTGGGAAAACTGGTCAATCATTTGTAAAAGTATGAAACTAGAACACTTTCTAACACCATACACAAAAATAAAATCAAAATGGATTAAAGATCTAAACGTAAGACCAGAAACCATAAAACTCCTAGAGGAAAGCATAGGCAAAACACTCTCTGACATAAATCATAGCAGGATCCTCTATGACCCAACCTCCCAGAGTAATGAAAATAAAAGCAAAAAGAAACAAATGGCACTTAATTAAACTTAAAAGCTTTTGCACAACGATAAAAGCTATAAGCAAGGTGAAAAGACAGCCTTCAGAATGGGAGAAAATAATAGCAAACGAAGCAACTGACAAAGAATTAATTTCAAAAATATACAAGCAGCTCCTGAAGCTCAATTCCAGAAAAATAAACAACCCAATCAAAAAATGGGCCAAAGAACTAAACAAACATTTCTCCAAAGAAGACATACAGATGGCTAACCAACACATGAAAAGATGCTCAACATCACTCATTATCAGAGAAATGCAAATCAAAACCACAATGAGGTACCATCTCACGCCAGTCAGAATGGCTGCTATCAAGATGTTTACAAACAATAAATGCTGGAGAGGGTGTGGAGAAAAGGGAACCCTCTTACACTGTTGGTGGGAATGCAAACTAGTGCAGCCACTATGCAGAACAGTGTGGAGATTCCTTAAAAAACTGGAAATAGAACTGCCATATGGCCCAGCAATCCCACTGCTGGGCATACACACCGAGGAAACCAGAACTGAAAGAGACACATGTACCCCAATGTTCATTGCAGCACTGTTTACAATAGCCAGGACATGGAAGCAACCTAGATGTCCATCAGCAGATGAATGGATAAGAAAGCTGTGGTTCATATACACAATGGAATATTACTCAGCTATTAAAAAGAATGTATTTGAATCAGTTCTAATGAGGTGGATGAAACTGGAGCCTATTATACAGAGTGAAGTAAGCCAGAAAGAAAAACACCAATACAGTATATTAATACATATATATGGAATTTAGAAATATGGTAATGATGACCCTATATGCCAGACAGCAAAAGAGACACAGATGTAAAGAATAGACTTTTGGACTCTGTGGGAGAAGGCAAGGTTGGGATGATTTGAGAGAATAGCGTTGAAGCATGTATATTATCATATGTGAAATAGATTGCCAGTCCAGGTTCAATGCATGAGACAGTGTGCTCAGGGCTGGTGTACTGGGATGACCCTGACGGATGGGATGGGGAGGGAGGTGGGAGGGGAGTCCAGGATGGGAAACACATGTACACCCACAGCTGATTCATGTCAATGTATGGCAAAAAGCACTACAATATTGTAAAGTAATTAGCCTCCAATTAAAATAATAAATTAATTTAAAAATAAATAAATAAAACTGGGGAAAAAATACAAACAGGTAAATCCAAAATCATAATTGGAAAATTCAATACTCTGTGTCAGTAATTGATAGACTAGTAGACAGAAAAAACAACAGGAATATAAAAGACTAATGATACCATCAAATAACTGGATATAATTAATATTTATGTAATACTTTACCCCACAACAGCAAAATACACATACTTTTCAAGTGTATATGAAATACTCATCATGATAGACCATATCCTGAATAATAAAACAAAGCCTAACAAATTGGGATGAATTGAAATTATATAAAGTATGTTTCCTGACTACAGTGGAATTAGATTAAAGGTCAGAAAGAGAAAGATAACAGGAATATCTCCAAACACTTGGAAATTAAACAATTTATAAATAATCAATAATCAAATGTTCAAAGAGGAAACTTCAAGGGAAATTAGAAAATACTGTGAAGTGAGTGAAAATAAAAGCAAGATATCAAAATTTGTGGGCTACAGCAAAAATTGCACTTAAAAGGGAAACTTTTAGCACTAAATATTTGTGTTAAAAAAGCAGAGTCTCAAGCTAATAATCTAAACTTTCACTTTAACAATCTAACAAAAGAAGTACAATAGAAAAATAAATCCTTCCTTCTAGCAGAAGAAAGGAAATAATAAAAAGGAGGACAGAAATCAATTATATGGAAAATAAAAAGATAATTGAGAAAATCAATGAAACAACAAATTTAGTTATTTGAAAAGATCAATAAAATTTATAAACATCTAAAAAGACTAACAAAAAAGGGAAGTTACAAACTATAATATTAGGAAGGAAACAAGGGATGTCATTATGGAGCCCACAGACTAATGACTATTGGCTCATTATGAGCCCAATTGCTCAACAGGAAGTAGAAAACATGAATGGTGCTATAACTGGAAAAGAAAGTGAACTCATATCTCAAAAAACCTCTCTCAAAATCTACAGCTCCAGGTGGTTTCACTGAAAAATTCTACCAATGCTTCATGATTAATGGTGATTATATACAACTTTTCTAGAAAGGAGGAGAGGAGGGAATACCTCCCAATTCATTTATCTTAAATGCTGAAGCCAGTATAAGAAAATGACAATATTCTTTGTGAACATAGATGCAAAAATTTTTAACAGAATTTTAGCAACTTGAATCTAGCAACCTTTAAAAAAATAAGAAGTCACAACCAGTGGGCTTTATCTTGGGTTATGTCAACATTTAGTTCATTATTTAGTTCAATAATTAGAAGAGATTACCTTAATATTTGAAAATCAATTGATGTAATATTGTCAAAAGAAGAAAAAATACATGATCATATCAATTAATATAGAAAAGCGTGTCACAAAATTCAATATACATTCATGCAAACTGTGTGAAAAGAAGGGACTTTTTGTCAACCTGATAAGAGGCATGGTTGAAAAACATTTATAGAACGTCATACCTAATGAAGAAAGATGGAATGCTTTGCCACTATGAATGGGAACAGGCAGACTTCCTTTATCTTCATTCTTATTTGATATCATACTGGAATTTCTTGACAGTATAATAAGGGGAAAAGGAGGCATGCAGTTTGAAAAAGAAAAAATAAAATTTCCCCTCTTTACAAATGAAATGATTGTCTATGTGGAAAATCACAGGGAACACACACATGTATGTGCACACACACACACGTACGTGCACACACACACCCCTCTTAGAGCTAATAAGTGAATTTAACAATGCTGTAGGACACAAGTTAAAAAAATCAATTATATTTATATATAATAGCAATAGGGATTTGGAAAAAGAATATTTTAAGTGCTATTTAAAATAGCTTAATAAATGAGATTACTTAGATATAAATATAATAAAACATGTACAGGATCTGAAAACTACAAAATGATGAATTAAGAAATCAAAGGAGACCAAAATAAATGGAAAGACATACCATTTATTCCAGTTCATAAGACTGGAATATAATACTCTAAAAATGTCAGCTCTCCCCAAATTCATTCATAGATTTATCAATCCCAATCAATTTTCCAACAGGATTTTTTTGGAGATAAATATAAGGTGATTCTAAATGTACATGGAAAGGCAAAGAAATTAGAATAGCCAAAACTATTTTGAAAAAGAATAGAAATGAAAGAATTATATTTTTCAATTTTAAGGCTTCTATGCTACAATAATTGAGGTCAAGGTAGCACAGTATTGGCCAGAAGAGATATAGATCAGTGGAACAGAATAGACTTTAGAAAGAGATCTACACAGACATGGCCAACTGATGTTGTTTTAAGTGAAGTGTAATTTACATACAGCAACATGCACAGACCAGAAGTGTGCAAAATGAGCGGTGTGACAAATCTATGCCCGCATGTAGCTCATACGCTATTTCCATTACTTCAGAAAATTCCCCAGTTCATCCTTCCAATAAACACTAAGTCCCATACAAAACTCTTTTACCAATTGAAGTTTTGATAAAAATACAGAGGCAAATCAATAGAGAAAAAGAATTTTCTCAGTAAGTGGTGTTAAAACATTCATACTTCCATATGAAAGAAAATGAACTCTGACCTAAATCTTATACCTTATACTACAATTAACTCTAATTAAATCATAGATTTAAGTAAAATTATAAAACTTTTAGAAGAAAACATAAGGAAAAATCTTCATGATCCATAACAGAAGAAAACCGATAAGTTGGACTTCAACAGAATCAATAACATACTTTTAGAAAAACACTGTTAATGAAAAGACAAGCTATGTCTGGGAGAAAATATTTATAGACCATCTATCCAACAAAAGTCTTGTATTCAAAATACATTAAGAATGCTCACTGTTATAAACTATAAGGGAAAAGAATCAAATATACATGAATATTTGAATCATTTTGCTGAAACTAACACACCTGAGACTAACATAATATTGTAACTACATAACTACACTTCAATTTAAAAAAATCCTCAAAACTCAACAGCAAGAGAATGAACAATACAACTTTTTTTAAATACAGCAAAACTTAAATGAGCAAAAACTTGAACCCTTCATCAAAGAAAATATGTGGATGGCAAATAAGCAGATACCAAGATGTTCAATGTCATTAGCCATCAGGGAAAAGCTTATTAAAACCATGGGGAGATACTACAGCATTACCATTGGAATGACTGAAATTTTAAAATGCTAACTCTCCCAAGTATTGGTGAGGATACAAAGCAACTGGAACTCTCTCACACTGCTGGCAGCAGGGGGACACAATATGGTCCAGCCTCTCTGCAAACAGAGTGGTCGTTTCTGACAATCTTAAGATATACCTACCAGTTGACTCAGCAACCCAACTCAGGTATTACCCTAGATAGGTTAATGTATCTAAGATAAAGAAAATTTATCTTGACCCCAAAACCTATACATAAATGTTTATAGCAGTTCTACTCATCACTGTCCCAAACCGGAAATGGCCAAATATTCTTCAATGGGTGAACAAACAAACTGGGTTCCATCCACACCAGGGACTTATGCTCAGCAATAAAAAGAAATGGAATGTGGATACAGGTGACGGCTTGTATGAATCTCAAAGATATTATGCTGAGTGAAAGAAGCCAGTCACAAAATGTGAAACACTGTATGAATTCATTAATTAAATCTTCCAGGAAAGACAAAACTTTGGGGATAGATAATAGATCTGTGGGCTTCCCTGGTGGCTCAGTGGTAAAGAATCCATCTGCCAATGTAGGAGACGATGGGTTTGATCCCTGGGTCACAAAGATCCCTGGGAGAAGGAAATGGGAACCCACTCTGGTATTCTTACCTGGGAAATCCCATGGACAGAGGAACCTGGTGGGCTACATGGGGTCACAAAGAATAGGACATGACTTAACAACTAAACAACAAGAACAATAGATCTGCGGTTGCCAGAGATTGGGGTTAGTGGGGGAGAGTTGCAGGTGGGAGGGTACATTCTGATGGGTGGTTGTGATAACATGAATCCATACAAGTGTTAAAATTCATCAAAATGTACATATGTGCAAAAGGTCAGTTTTACTGTGTATTCATTCAAAAAGTACAAGTTTAAGAAATTCTAAAAAAAGAGTTAAAATGTTTTCAATGAGCCAACCAAACACAATGTGAAGAAACAAGTTATTCAGATACACTATTTTGTAGGTGAAGATGAAAAGGAGGGGGCGGAAATACCTAAAAAGGAAAAGCAAGTTTTGCCTTGAGCAGTGATTCTCAAACTTAAGTCTCTATAAGAATCATTTGGAGAACTGAACAACATTATTTATTCTGGACCTCACCAGGTCCCCACTCTCTGAGAAATACTTCGTGGGACCAGAAGAGGTATGCGTTGTGAACTTACCTCCGCCTGCTTTAAAACGTCAGATGAAGAGCAGACTGGACGTGTTCCAGGAAATCAAAGCAGATGTTTCTGGATTCAGTTAAGTAATTAGGACAAAATTTTCCTTCGGAGAGTTTACATTTGCAATGCTTAGGCTTGTAAATTGAGACACATAAATAAACCCTCCTCCTACCAGCATAACTAAAGCTTTTTTCTCTTCCTAGACTGAAGCTGTTCACATAAGATTCTTGGAGTTTTCCTACACAGTCACCAGAGAGTATGAGCCTTAAAAAACAAACCTGCCATGAAACGACTTACTCCAAGTTTTTGGTGAAGATTTTTGTTTGCTTGTCTTTGGCAGGAAGAGGAGATGTAAATGCATTAAAGCAACCAAACTGGGCATTTTGGATTCTGGGAAATAATATCAAAGACACAATTAAAAAGGTCCTTCTATCTTTCCTTCAGCTGCAGTTTGATGTTAGCTTAACTTTAAAAAGTTTGTTCTGAAAGTAATTTTAAACAGCCTTATCTAATTTTTCATAAGATTTTTAAAAAGAGAGGGAAAAAAAAGTGGAAAAAAAAAAAAAACCCACAAAAAAACCCTCCTAGCTTGCTTATCCATAGTACCACTATCTCCAGAACATGTGTTTGGGGATGATGCAAATTAAGGTGCTATCTATATCTTCAACACTTTACAAGGACCGAATGTGAACAGGAGCTGGGTGTCCTGATCCCAGTGGCATCAGTTTCAAGAGGGATTCGCAGATGTGGGACCTGACAGCTCCACACACCAGAACAGCAGCAGTTTTTTTCCAGCCCATGTCCACAAGCCCAAGCCAAGAATTTTGAGCCACAAGGCACAAGTTAACCTTTCATGGTGGTGGGCCCATTTCTCCTACCCAAGGCGGTGACTTGGGAATTTCAATTGACCAGAGCTGCCTCAGCCCCATGCTTTGTTTAAGATGGGTCCCTTTTTGCGTGGGAAGAAAAGATCCTCTGTTTTCATCCTTTCAGCAGGGCCAGTGGGTTTGGCTCAGCAAGGGAGCAGATGCCGACAGGAAGGGAGGAATCATAGGCCTGTCCTCTCTTGGCCTTGTCAACCTAGAGAACAGTTCCAGGCCAGCCAGAGTGTTATTAAAAGTGATGCTCAGAAGTACAAAAAAGGAACAGATACTTTGGAAGGCAAAGTTTGGTCAGTTTTTACAAAACTTACTGTGCGATATAACAATTGGATTCCTTAGCATTTACCCAGCAAGTTGAATACTTATGTCCATAAAAAACATGCACATGAATGTTTATAGTAGCTTTATCGACAATTGCCTTCACCTTCAATTCATCCATTCAATAGGTGAATGGATAAATAAACTATGGTACATCCTTTCAATAAAACATTATTCAGTGTTTTATAAAAGGGAATAAGCTATCAAGCATTGAGAAGACACAGAGGAACCTTAAATGCTTACTGCTAAGGAAAGAAGCCAATCTGAAAAGGCTACATAGTCTATGATTCCAAATATATGACATTCTGGTAAAAGCAAAACTAGTGAAATGAAAGTGAAAGTCGCTCAGTTGTGTCCGACTATTTGTGACCCTATGGACTGTACAGTCCATGGAGTTCTCCAGGCCAGAATACTGGAGTGGGTAGCCTTTCCCTTCTCTAGAGGATCTTTCCAACCCAGGGATCAAACCTCAGGTCTCCTGCTTTGCAGGCAGATTCTTTACCAGCTGAGCCACAAGAGAAGCCTAAAGGCAAAACTGTGAAGATAGTAAAAAGATGAGTGATTGCCAGGGGTTCAGGGAGTCAAGGGGAAGTGAGGGAGGGAAGAGCCGGTGGAATACCAAGGATTTTTAGGGCAGTGAAACTATTCTGTATGCTTCTATAATGCTGGATACAAGTCATTCCACATTTCTCGAAACCCTTAGAACATATCATACCGAGAGAAAACTGGAATGGAATCTAGGGACTTTTTGGATAGGTTTTGATAGGTTTATCAATAAATTACTGATTTGTTAATCATAATTCATCAATATCAGCCCATCCATTATAACAAACGTGCCACACTAACACACAATATTAATAACAGAGAGGGAGGAGGGAGTATGGGTGCAAAAGGGAACTCTCTGTGATTTCCAGTCAACTGTTCTGCAAACCTAAAATTCCTCAAAAAATCAGTTTAGTAATAATAATAATAATTTTTAAAGCACCAGTTATATATCAGTGGCCTCTAACCCTGGTCGGAACCCTGCACACTCCTTGAATTCTCAGGACCCCACTGCAATATTTTGTGGATTTGGTTTATTTCCCTAATGGTTTGAGTGTTCTGAGCTCCAGAGAACACTAACTGCTGGAGGTGTTCATTCCTACGTGTTACCTGACTTTGTCAGCATCAAAACCACCCACGGCAATATCCAAACTGCCTATGGCCAGAATCTTTCTAGCTTCCAGCACAGGTTTACCCACAATGCCACAGCCACACTGTCTCTGGGCAGCACCTTCCTCATCCATAACACCAGGGTGATGACAGAATCCATATTTATAGTTGTTCTCAAGCAATCCTATTTACCAAGTCCCTACTCTGTGCCTGGCACTGTCCTAGGCACTGGAGATGCTGTCATGAAGAAAAGAGATAAAAATTCCAGCTCACATAGGCTTCCTCTCCTGAATGGATTTAAGGAGACAGTTCATTAAAGTACTAAGCATAGTGTTAGCCCTTAGTAGGTGCTCAATAAATACTAGCAATTGCAGTGGTGAAAAACACTATATCCATCAGGACAAGAACTGTAACTCAGGCTTGGAGTTTGCAAGTGCCCTCAATGCCCCTCACAGACGGGTAGGCTGCAGAGCCGCGGTAGTCCAGCAGATGGCAGCAGCGGCAGACACATCCCACAGTGGCCCAGGCGCGTGGCCGAGGGGAGGGGGGATGGGTTGAAGGATGCAGAGGCTCAGATTCTTATCCTCTGGATCACAGTGGAAAGCCTGTTCTTTCTGAGAAGTGTCTCTGAAAACAGAGCTCCTTATCTTATCGCGGCATCTCTTGCTTTGTCCTTGCAAAAGCAGTCACTTAACCCCCTGAGGCAGGGAGACAAAACTTCTGGCCCTGCAAGACAAACCTGAGGTTTCAGCTGCTGAATTGTAGAGCTGGAAGAGACAAGAGAATTCATGGCTCCCAGGTTTGCACAATCCAAGGCAGCCCAGGCCAGGTGGTAGGACACACCTTCCACAGCTCTTCCTGATTCCCAGAGATCAGTTGGCACACTCACCCCAACTGCTGGGACAAGCCAGCTATCCTGACCTTGAGGTGACACCACCTACTTTTCAAAGCTCAGTGCTGCCTGTTAGGGAAATTATTAAATAAAGTCTTGTTTAGGATTCAGAGACAAAGCAGAGCAGGCCTCTGACCTTGATTCTAACCTACCTGGATACTGCCCTGACTGGTAGTGACTGTGAGTGAATGCCTGCTGTGAATGCAAGACTTGAAGCACCTTAGATAAGATGGTGCTTAGAACACACTGGTCATAGCAAACACACTCTTCCAACAACACACGAGAATACTCTACACATGGACATCACCAGATGGTCAATACTGAAATCAGATTCATTATATTCTTTGCAGCCAAAGATGGAGAAGCTCTATACAGTCAGCAAAAACAAGACCGTGAGCTGACTGTGGCTCAGATCATGAACTCCTTATTGCCAAATTCAGACTTAAACTGCAGAAAGTAGGGAAAACCACTAGACCATTCAGGTATGACCTAAATCAAATCCCTTATGATTATACAGTGGAAGTGACAAATAGATTTAAGGGAGTAGATCTGATAGACAGAGTGCCTGATGAACTCTGGACAGAGGTACATAACATGGTACAGGAGGCAGGGATCAAGACCATCCCCAAGGAAAAGAAATGCAAAAAAGGCAAAATGGAGGTCTGAGGAGGCCTTACAAATAGCTGAGAAAAGAAGAGAAGTGAAAGGCAAAGGAAAAAGAAAGGATAAATCCATCTGAATGCAGAGTTCCAAAGACCAAGGAGAGATAAGAAAGGCTTCCTCAGTGATCAATGCAAAGAAATAGAGGAAAACAACAGAATGGGAAAGATTAGAGATCTCTTCAAGAAAATCAGAGATACCAAAGGAACATTTCATGCAAAGATGGGCTCGATAAAGGACAGGAATGGTATGGACTTAACAGAAACAGAAGATATTAAGAAGAGGTGGCAAGAATACACAGAAGAACTGTACAAAAAAGATCTTCACGACCAAAATAATCATGATGATGTGATCACTCACCTAGAGCCAGACATCCTGGAATGTGAAGTCAAGTGGGCCTTGGTAAGTATTGCTATGAACAAAGCTAGTGGAGGTGATGGAATTCCAGTTGAGCGCTTTCAAATCCTGAAAGATGATGCTGTGAAAGTGCTGCACTCAATATGCCAGCAAATTTGGAAAACTCAGCAGTGGCCACGGGACTGGAAAAGGTCAGTTTTCATTCCAGTCCCAAAGAAAGGCAATGCCAAAGAATGCTCAAACTACCACACAATTGCATTCATCTCACATGCTCGCAAAGTAATGCTCAAAATTTTCCAAGCAAGGCTTCAACAGTACGTGAACCATGAAATTCCAGATATTCAAGCTGGATTTAGAAAAGGCAGAGGATCCAGAGTTCATATTGCCAACATCCAGTGGATCATTGAAAAAGCAAGAGAATTCCAGAAAAACATCTACTTCTGCTCTACTGACTATGCCAAAGCCTTTGACTGTGTGAATCACAACAAACTGTGGAAAATTCTGAAAGAGATGGGAATACCAGATCACCTGACCTGCCTCCTGAGAAACTGTATGCAGGTCAAGAAGCAACAGTTAGACCTGGACATGGAACAACAGACTAGTTCCAAATCAGGAAAGGAGTATGTCAAGGCTGTATATTGTCACCCTGCTTATTTAACTTATATACAGAGTACATCATGAGAAATGCGGGGCTGGAGGAAGCACAGGCTGGAATGAAGATTGCCAAGAGAAATATCAATAACCTCAGATTTGCAGACGACACCACACTTAGGGCAGAAAGCGAAGAAGAACTAAAGAGCCTCTTGATGAAAGTGAAAGAGGAAAATGAAAAAGTTGGCTTAAAACTCAACATTCAGAGAACTAAGATCATGGCATCCAGTCCCATCACTTCATGGCAGATAGATGGGGAAACAACAGAAACAGTGGCACACTTTATTTTTGTGGCTCCAATATCTCTGCAGATGGTGACTGCAGCCATAAAATTAAAAGACGCTGGTTCCTTGAAAGAAAAGCTATGACCAACCTAGACAGCATATTAAAAAGCAGAGACATTACTTTGCCAACAAAGGTCCACCTAGTCAAAGCTATGGTTTTTCCAGTAGTCATGTATGGATATGAGAGTTGGACAATAAAGAAAGCTGAGTGCTGAAGAATTGATGCTTTTGAACTGTGGTGTTGGAAAAGACTCTTGAGAGTCCCTTGGACTGCAAGGGGATCAAACCCATCAATCCTAAAGGAAATCAGTCCTGAATATTCATTGGAAGGACTGATGCTGAAACTTCAACACTTTGGCCACCTGATGCAAAGAACTGACTTATTTGAAAAGACCCTGATGCTGGGAAAGATTAAAGGCAGGAGGAGAAGGGATGACAGAGGATGAAATGGTTGGATGGCATCACTGACTCAATGGACATGAGTTTGAGTAAGCTCTGTGTGTTGGTGATGGACCAGGAAGCATGGTGTGCTGTAGTCCATGGGGTCACAAAGAGTCAGACATGACTGAGTGACTAAACTGAACTGAGATAAAATGGGGAAGGAATCTTGAGATTGTTGAACCCCTGGAGGGGGCCTGGCCAACCAAGCCCTAGGCTTAGCATTATTCCAAGTTTCACAAGACGAAACACACAGCATTAACATGAAATCAGGCTTGCAATTTGGTTACAGACTGATGATGATATCAGTTTGCCTCACCAGGGATTACAAGAGGGAATCCCCAAACTGTAATCTTTAAAGTCTCACCCGTGGTGTGGACGTGCTGCCTGGGACTCTTTCCCAACTGGGACTCCAGATGTGTTGTGACACGGGACTTTCCATCTCTGTTTAAGTCTGGATGTTGGTGAAAACCAAATCTGGTATTGTATTCTCTGCTCTTCCTATTTCTCTTTTCTTTTAATGTGAGTATATTGAAAATAAGCTAGATAATTCTCTAATAAATATTTGTATTATTTATTTTGTTAACAAATCCTTTGAACCAGAGATGAAAGTGAAAACTTTTGACAAAACACTGCTCCAAGAACTCATCTGCCACCTCAATTTGGCCTCCAGGTCTTGACCCCTGACAGTTCACGTCAGCAATTTCCACTTAAATTTGAAGTCCACCCCAGAACCTGGTGAGGAGGACAAGGGACTTGCCCAGGGCTGCCCCAGGGAGCTGGGCACAGCCCAAAGCTGAACAGAGCTCCTATCTGCTGACTCTGCCTGTGCATCTACACCCACAGACAGGATGTGTGTGTGTGTGTGTGTGTGCGTGTGTAGAAGAGCAAAATGGTTAAAATGCAGAATGCAGCCCAAGATTACTGTGACTGGTATTATTCCTCCTTTATGGATAATAACACCCCCACCAAGAGCAGAGAACATTGATGGGCATTTACTACATGCCAGGCCCTGGGCTCAGCACTGTCTGTGGATTAACTCACTTATCTTCACAGTCACCTGCCCAGACAATTACCCTTATCACCCCATTTCACATGTGGGGAAACTGAGGGCTCTGAGCAATTTCCTCTGCATCACTGAGCTGTCAGAGGCAGAACTTCAACCATTCCTTTGCTTTGAGAAGGAAGGTGATCAAGGGAGAGCTCATCTTGTCCAAGGCCCACCCCTTGGTGGGGGAGGCTGGAGAGATGGCTCGCCTGAGATGGCAAAGGCCTGCTAGGGTTTAGAGACGTTGCCCCTCCCCACATGGCCTGGTGCCAACCTTCCCTCTGCCTGCAGGCTCAGGTGACTATAGAAGGAAGGCGAAGCAATGACACTGGAAGACACATAGGCCTCGACCAGCAGAGCTGTGGGAACCAGGGTCAGAGACTGGCCCTGGCCTTCTGTGAGGCATCGACCCCAGAGAGCCAGGGCACTCTGTTGAGGTGTGTGTGTGGGCGGGGGGTGAGGGGGGGTCTCTAGGGTAGCTGCATGGCCAATTAGAAGAGGAGTGGACACCTGCTGGCTATGCCAGGCCCGAGGGACAGAGTGTGGGCTCAGAGTTGGAAGGAAAGGGTGGCCAGAGCGCCTGTCCTTCCTGCCCGGCCCTGACTATGTTTCTTTGCACATCCGCCCCTCACAGTAACTCATGTTCATCTCTCCTCCCTCATACTCACACACATGCTAAATGTGCAGTGTTTTTCTGGTGTTTTCCAGCTTGCCAAAGTGCTCAGAGCTGTCATGCTATGTCTGGGCTTTCCCTTCTTGGCACTTAACCTCGCCTGAACCTCAGTTTTCCCACCTGTAAAATGGGAGACAATGATATTTACCTTGAAGAGTATGGCTTTGTGAACTTCAGGAATCACAGCACAGTGCCTGGCATGGGATTTGTGCTCAATGAATGGAACTAGTTACGGTCACGTTTCCTTAGGACAGAGTATCGTGCCTGGCACTTTCCATTCCTCCAAAACCACCACCACCACAGAAAACCCTTAGTTTTGTACCCTGGGTGGGCTTTTTCAATGACTCAAAAACCAATCAAGAAAATGAATTCACACACAAAAAAAGCTGAAATGGAAAATATTGGTTTAATGTGTTTCCCTCTCCGGGGTAAATTTGCATTTGAACAAAATGTTTCAGTGCCGAAGGAGTGATGAATGAAGGAGGCTTCAAGCTGAAACCAGGCTGCTGGTGCAAATGGACAGCAAAGGGAAATTGTGGTTCTGATTCTAAGGGAACTGAGAAAGAGAACATGAAACATTGTGATCTGGAATCCCTCACTCCTCTCCTGTGCCTTTTATACACACAGCAACTATCTAGAGACACTTGAAGTCAGAGCTGTGGTTTCTTCCTCTATACTTTTATCTCCCTAAGGTGTAAAATGGCATAACAATAATAAGTGCTATGCCTTAGGGTTATTATTGTGAAGATTAAGTGAATTAATACACATAAAACCCTTCAAATGTGCCCAACCTCTAGGAAGTGCTACATTGTATTAATTAAAGGTTGGCTTTAATTCTCAGCTCCTGCAACTGCGCCATACTATTGAATGTTATTCCTTCTGCTCAAACTTGCATCTGAAGGTATTCACACCACATTTCCTAAAATCTTGAAAGGGTCTCAAAGGTCATCCCCTTTTTTTTTTTCTTCTTCTTTTTTTTTTTTTACACGTCTTTTTCTAATTTATTTTTTTTAATTTTATTTTATTTTTAAACTTTACATAATTGTATTAGTTTTGCCAAATATCAAAATGAATCTGCCACAGGTATACATGTGTTCCCCATCCTGAACCCTCCTCCCTCCTCCCTCCCCATTCCATCCCTCTGGGTCGTCCCAGTGCACCAGCCCCAAGCATCCAGTATCGTGCATCGAACCTGGACTGGCAACTCGTTTCATACATGATATTTTACATGTTTCAATGCCATTCTCCCAAATCTTCCCACCCTCTCCCTCTCCCACAGAGTCCAGAAGACTGTTCTATACATCAGTGTCTCTTTTGCTGTCTCCTACACAGGGTTATTGTTACCATCTTTCTAAATTCCATATATATGCGTTAGTATACTGTATTGGTGTTTTTCTTTCTGGCTTACCTCACTCTGTATAATAGGCTCCAGTTTCATCCACCTCATTAGAACTGATTCAAATGTATTCTTTTTAATGGCTGAGTAATACTCCATTGTGTATATGTACCACTGCTTTCTTATCCATTCATCTGCTGATGGACATCTAGGTTGCTTCCATGTCCTGGCTATTATAAACAGTGCTGTGATGAACATTGGGGTACTCGTGTCTCTTTCCCTTCTGGTTTCCTCAGTGTGTATGCCCAGCAGTGGGATTGCTGGATCATAAGGCAGTTCTATTTCCAGTTTTTTAAGGAATCTCCACACTGTTCTCCATAGTGGCTGTACTAGTCTGCATTCCCACCAACAGTGTAAGAGGGTTCCCTTTTCTCCACACCCTTTCCAGCATTTATTACTTGTAGACTTTTGGATCGCAGCCATTCTGACTGGCGTGAAATGGTACCTCATAGTGGTTTTGATTTGCATTTCTCTGATAATGAGTGATGTTGAGCATCTTTTCATGTGTTGGTTAGCCATCTGTATGTCTTCTTTGGAGAAATGTCTATTTAGTTCTTTGGCCCATTTTTTAATTGGGTCATTTATTTTTCTGGAGTTGAGCTGTAGGAGTTGCTTGTATATTCTCGAGATGAGTTGTTTGTCAGTTGCTTCATTTGCTATTATCTTCTCCCATTCTGAAGGCTGTCTTTTCACCTTGCTAATAGTTTCCTTTGATGTGCAGAAGCTTTTAAGGTTAATTAGGTCCCATTTGTTTATTTTTGCTTTTATTTCCAATATTCTGGGAGGTGGGTCATAGAGGATCCTGCTGTGATGTATGTCGGAGAGTGTTTTGCCTATGTTCTCCTCTAGGAGTTTTATAGTTTCTGGTCTTACGTTGAGATCTTTAATCCATTTTGAGTTTATTTTTGTGTATGGTGTTAGAAAGTGTTCTAGTTTCATTCTTTTACAAGTGGTTGACCAGATTTCCCAGCACCACTTGTTAAAGAGATTGTCTTTTCTCCATTGTATATTCTTGCCTCCTTTGTCAAAGATAAGGTGTCCATATGTGCGTGGATTTATCTCTGGGCTTTCTATTTTGTTCCATTGATCTATATTTCTGTCTTTGTGCCAGTACCATACTGTCTTGATAACTGTGGCTTTGTAGTAGAGCCTGAAGTCAGGTAGGTTGATTCCTCCAGTTCCATTCTTCTTTCTCAAGATCGCTTTGGCTATTCGAGGTTTTTTGTATTTCCATACAAATTGTGAAACTATTTGTTCTAGCTCTGTGAAGAATACTATTGGTAGCTTGATAGGGATTGCATTGAATCTATAGATTGCTTTGGGTAGTATACTCATTTTCACTATATTGATTCTTCCAATCCATGAACATGGTATATTTCTCCATCTGTTAGTGTCCTCTTTGATTTCTTTCACCAGTGTTTTATAGTTTTCTATATATAGGTCTTTAGTTTCTTTAGGTAGATATATTCCTAAGTATTTTATTCTTTCCATTGCAATGGTGAATGGAATTGTTTCCTTAATTTCTCTTTCTGTTTTCTCATTATTAGTGTATAGGAATGCAAGTGATTTCTGTGTGTTGATTTTATATCCTGCAACTTTACTATAGTCATTTATTAGTTCTAGTAATTTTCTGGTGGAGTCTTTAGGGTTTTCTATGTAGAGGATCATGTCATCTGCAAACAGTGAGAGTTTTACTTCTTCTTTTCCAATTTGGATTCCTTTTATTTCTTTTTCTGCTCTGATTGCTGTGGCCAAAACTTCCAAGACTATGTTGAATAGTAATGGTGAAAGTGGGCACCCTTGTCTTGTTCCTGACTTTAGAGGAAATGCTTTCAATTTTTCACCATTGAGGATAATGTTTGCTGTGGGTTTGTCATATATAGCTTTTATTATGTTGAGGTATGTTCCTGCTATTCCTGCTTTCTGGAGAGTTTTTATCATAAATGGATGTTGAATTTTGTCAAAGGCTTTCTCTGCATCTATTGAGATAATCATATGGTTTTTATTTTTCAATTTGTTAATGTGGTGTATTACATTGATTGATTTGCGGATATTGAAGAATCCTTGCATCCCTGGGATAAAGCCCACTTGGTCATGGTGTATGATCTTTTTAATGTGTTGTTGGATTCTGATTGCTAGAATTTTGTTAAGGAATTTTGCATCTATGTTCATCAGTGATACTGGCCTATAGTTTTCTTTTTTTGTGGGATCTTTGTCAGGTTTTGGTATTAGGGTGATGGTGGCCTCATAGAATGAGTTTGGAAGTTTACCATCCTCTACAAATTTCTGGAAGAGTTTGGGCAGGATAGGTGTTAGCTCTTCTCTAAATTTTTGGTAGAATTCAGCTGTGAAGCCGTCTAGACCTGGGCTTTTGTTTGCTGGAAGATTTTTGATTACAGTTTCAATTTCCGTGCTTGTGATGGGTCTGTTAAGATTTTCTATTTCTTCCTGGTCCAGTTTTGGAAAGTTGTACTTTTCTAAGATTTGTCCATTTCTTCCACGTTGTCCATTTTATTGGCATATAATTGTTGATAGTACTCTCTTATGATCCTTTGTATTTCTGTGTTGTCTGTTGTGATCTCTCCATTTTCATTTCTAATTTTATTGATTTGATTTTTCTCCCTTTGCTTCTTGATGAGTCTGGCTAATGGTTTGTCAATTTTATTTATCCTTTCAAAAAACCAGCTTTTGGTTTTGTTGATTTTTGCTATGATCTCTTTTGTTTCTTTTGCATTTATTTCTGCTCTAAGTTTTATTTCAGGGAGAACCATCCCTAATCTATAGCCTACAGTTAATATAAAGCTGCTTGATATATTGAGAAGGACACAGGGACAGAAGATGATTCACTGCTTGGACAAAGTCAGGCCTTTCTGAGGCAGGAAACATTCCACAGGGCCCTTTAAGGAACAAATGGCATCATGGGTGTGAAAGATTATAAGTGGAAAGCTATTATTACTAACCTACTAAGTGGAGTCCTGGGAAGTGGAGTCATGAATTCTGTGGCCATTGAACTAATTTTCTCCCTTCTTCCTTCTCCAGCCCCCAGACTCAACATCTCACCACATTTGTCTGCTCAGGCTGCTCTAACAGAACACTATAGATTGTGTGGCTTAAGCAATGAAAATTTTGTTTCTCACACTTCTTGAGGCTGTGAAGTCCCAGATCAAGGCTGTAGCAAGAGATGCTGAATTCTGAGGCTTCTTCTCTTAACTTGTACACAGCCACCATCTTGCCATGTGCTGCTGTGACCTCCTCTTTATGCATGCACAGAGCAAGTGAGCTTTCTGGTGTCTTTCCTTAGAAAGGCACTAAACCCATAATGACAGTCCCACCCTCACGACATCATCTATTCCTAATTATTTCCCCAAATCTCACCCTCCAATACCACCACATTGGGGGTTAGGGTTTCAAGGTATTGATTTTGTGGGAACACAAACATTGAATCCATAACATCACCCATCAGTAAATGCTGGTGGGGTGACTGGGCTGATGGTTTGAATGCTACCTAAACCTGGCCCATGGGAACGTTTTGGCTCAAGGATCAGAGCAGGGAAGGGCTGACACTATTGGTGAAAAGGAAGACCACCAGTCTTGTTTTCTTTTCTTTTTTTTTTCATGTTTCTTCTTTCTTTTTTGTTTCTTTTGTTTGTTCATTTCTTTTTTTTTTTTTTTTTTTTTTTTGCAGGCACGCGGGGCTCCCAGCGCGAGCCGACTTCGCCCCCCACTCCTGCTCCTCCATGTTTGAAAGCTGTTTGTTCATTTCTTAAGCCTTGTTTTCTTGTAGCTGACCATGGTATAGAGCAGTATGGCACCAAATTCTCTACATGGGAGCAAGGTATCTCATAGCAAACCACGTCTCTGCTGCATTTGGTGGAATTACCTAACATCTCTGCACCCTAGTTTTTTCATGTTTAAATGGGGATAATAAAATTAGACATCTCACAGGGAAGCATCAGATGTGATGACGCTTATATTTGTTTAACAGAGTACTCACCATGGTACATGGTGAGAAAATGGCAGTTTCGAATCTAGAACATTTTTGAAAGGAGGAAGACATTAAACTTTTTGCTATAGAACTGAGGTTCAGAAGAGCTTAATTTGCATTTAGATCTGTGTTTATGGGCAAGACACTTAGCTTCTTGGTCTCCCTACTTATAAAATAACTAAACCAGAATTTCCTAATGTGTGTCCACTAAATAGTCATCCTTTTAGATGACCAATGAAAAGGGTGCTGTAGCCATGAAGTTTTGGGCAAAGCTTCATTCTCTTTGACTCTGAGAGTCCTAACAGAGGTGTACTGAAGCTGGCTTGGCAGCTGATGGGTTATATATTCAGGAATTCTGTGAACCAACCATGCATTTAATGACGTGATGTTGATAACTTCACACCAGAGCAGTATTTATACTCCAGAAATTGGCAAATGTTCAAAATCAGAGCTATATTTTTTCTCAGAGAGCCAGTTGTTAAACAGTTATCAGCACACATTGGTCCTAATACATATGAGCTTATTAAAGTCTCCAAGCAGTTCAGCAATCAACTCATTTAATTGGGCACTTCCCAAACATTTTAGACCCAGGACCACCTTACTGACAGTATTCTGAAAACATTTCGGAAACAGCACTGGATGATTCTGTGGCCCCTTTATTCTACCATTTTCCCATTAGAAGGTACAGCCACTGAATTCCCAAGTTGGGAGAGACTCCTGGTTGTCTGAAGTTTGAGTTCAGTGCTCTCTTTACCACACTTATTGACCAAGAACTATCCTTTCACAATTCCATGACATTTCTAGACTCATCCCTTTGTAAATGAAGGCTTTCTTGCATTCTTCACATTGATGGGATGTATTACCTGCCACAGGTCTTTACACATGATGATCCTGCTGTTTAAACGCTATCCTCCTTCTAGTTAATGTCTCTTCATTCTTGAGATCTCACTTTAGACACTGGTTTTGGTGGCTAGTGCTGAGCCTTCAGCCATGTGAGATTCTGCTGATCTCTTTGACACTTTCATAGAACCCTGCTCCTTGTCTTCAGAGTGCATATTGTGTGGTAGCTGAAACAGGTCCAAAAAGTCTCTGAAGCTCTTCCTATCAAATCAACTTCCCTACCTTTGAATTTGGGCTGGCCTTATATCATGCTCTGACCCACAGAACCTGAAGGTAGCCCCCTGGAATGTAGCCCTGAGGCCTCCATGCTAGTCAGGTTAGGACAGACAGAGAAGGACTGCAGGAATGCTGGTCTCTAATATGAAAAATCAGATTATGAAGGGACAACCAACCTTGGAAGTCAGATTACCCTTGTGAGAGATTTCCCAGATTCTGTCCAAAAGCATCTGTTGTTCCCCTTCCGTTCAAAAATCCTAGAGGGTACAGATTTGAGTTTTTTCCTAATGCCAGCTCTTTGTTATGGACAGGGTAATGGGATGTTTCAAGAATTTAGCACAAACAGTGCGATACACTATACGTGTTGCCTTAAGCTACATGCTAAGGAAGATTGTTGCCAAAATGAAGAATTTATAACCAGGGGCACTCAGCTTCCTTTAAATCATAAAGGCCTGATTCTAGAAGCATTGACAATCCTTAGTGGAAGAGTCTTTGATACATAACAAAATAACATAAGAAAAGTATTTTCTTTGGTAAAATTAGGGGTGTTAAATTAACATATTAGATGCAAAAAGTCGGTTCTCATTAAGTAAACCAGTAGTATTCACGATATATGGCCAGGCCAGATCCTGGAGACAGTCTTCCCTTATGTGAATAAAGTCAAGTGAGCCTTGTAGTGTGCACTCTTACGCTGATACAAGGGGCTCGGTCTCCTGTTGCTGCCTCTAATCAGCATCACACCTGCTTCCTGTGAATCTTATATGAAAGGTGAGGTTAAAAGGGCGGAGATCAATGACATCCAGCTTGCAAAAAATATTTTGTATAAACCCTTTTACGTCTCCTTTGTATCAAAAGTTTAAGTAATATGTCTAATGTGTGTGGCACAACTTGGTTGGAGTCTTGGTTACATTATACTTTGTCCTTCAAATGCATGAGGTGATTGATCCCTCTCACTGCCCATGATTTTTGCTTTGAAGCTCTTTTCAGATCATGGTAGAGGGAGGGAAAACCAAAGAAGAGAATGTCAGTTTCACCAAGCAGATTGGAATTAGGGTTGATAACATGACCAGAACTTACAGGGCAGAGTTGTGGAGAGATGAAAGTAATACAAGGAGCTTCAGAAATCTGCACGAGGATCTCCTAGAATCTTTGGGTGAATACCAAGTGGCATGTATGCAGGATAAGCATCCTTAAGAAGAGGCAAAGAATAAATACTGTGTAACTCTGAGTTACACTGAGATTCTGGAACTTGAACAGAACTGAGAGAACGTTTTTAAGTGTAATTGGAGAGACCACTGAAAATTCTGGGGACTCAGTTGACACAAAAGAAAGACCATGCATAGGGGAAGAGCTGCTACCATTCAGACTTGAGAATATACTAAACTTTCCCTAAGAAATGTTAAAAACAAGATTGAAAGGATCAAGCTAATCCATATGGAAGTTAACTGCCTTCCAGACATAATGCAACATTATTTAAAGGAAAACAACAAAACACAGATATTCAATAGTGTATCATCCACAATGCCCATGACACATGAAGAAACAAGAAAATGTGAAGAAAGATCAGTCAATAATTGAAACAGACTAGAAAAGATAGAGGTGATAGAATCAGGATACAAGGCTTTAAAAAAATACATGATTATAAATCATGGACATTAAAAGAAAATAAAAACATTATGAGGGAATAGATAGTGAGTTTCAATGCAGAAATGGAAATAATAAGAAAGAACTAAACTGATATCTAAAACTGAAAAATGCAGCATTTAATATGAAATAGATGAGACTCTATGGAAGAAAATATCAGGGAATTCAAAGAAACTAATAAAACTGAAGCATGCAGAGAAAGAAGCTAAAAAAAGGAACTGAACAGAGTTTTAATGACTTGAAGGATAATACCAAGTCTAAAATTTATTTCTTGGTTCCTAAAGAAGATAGTGATAGACAGGCAGGAAAAATATTTTAAGAAATATAAGCCCAAATCTTTACAAATTAGATGAAAGATATAAACTCATAGATTCAAGAAGCCCAACAAATATCAGATGGGATAAACAAAAAGAAATATACATGAATGCACATTATGAGAAATCTGCTGTGAAATAATGATGAAAATAAAATTTTAGAAATAAATAAATAAAACAAGTTATATACAGAAAAATTATCATATAAATTGTGGCTGACTTCTCAAAAAAAACCTTCAAAACCAAAAAACCACAGTTGTGAGCCATATACAGTAGAATAGCATCTTTAAGGTACTGAAAGAAAGAAAAATTTATCCCCCTAGAATTCTATGTCCCGTGAAAATACTCTTCAAAAATAGAGAAACAAACTCATTATCAGACTAACCAATCTAACAAAATTCATCACCAGCAGAACTTCATAAGAAATATTAACATAAGTTCTTTAAGAGAAGAAAAATGATAACAAATGAAAATCTAAATCTACACAAAGAAATGAAGAACCTTTTAAATGATATCATTAAATAAAGCTCCTGCCTTCATTTGTAAATTCTTAAAACCGAATCGACCATTTGAAGAAAAAATAACAAAATAGTACGGATAGTATAACATATGTGTAAGTAAAATGCATGACAACAGTACAAGGGTTAGGAGGGGGAAACGGATGTATAAAGCTGTAAGGCTTTTACACTGTATGAGACATGGTATAATGTTATTTGACGGTAAACTGGGATAAGTCAGCTATGCACATTTTAAACCTTGGAGCTACCACTGAACCAAACTCTTTGTTGAATGAATGGAAAATGTATTCTAGGCATTAAAAACCTATCTTTTATGGGACTGTGGACTGAATTAGATGTGACATTGGTCTTCTCCTGAACATTCTGCTTCAGTGGGATAAGACAGTGGGAAATTCTTCACAAGGGCAAAGGAAGGAGGAATGGGGACCAGAACAGGGTGAATTTTCTGCTTCACTGTGCCTAATACAATGCTCCAATTGTTAGAATGTCAAATGAGATTCAACCAGACAGTACTGTAAATTCCAAGGGAAATAAAATATTCCAGGAAAGCCTTACAGCCAAGACCTGAGCTGGCCTCCTGTGGCGACATTCCATTTAGAAATATTCCTACTTACATTTTATGAAAGGATTAGCACTGACAAAGTATCTTGCTTGTTAACATCAATACTCAAAAGAAAATTAAAATTTTTTTAGACTATGACTTGTCCTTTACTTTCAGCAGCTGTTTGAAAGTTTGAAAACACCTCATATTTTTCTCTTTTGACTTATATCTTGATATTTATTTTGCATGTTTTCTAAGTGCTGTCCGGGAGAGTTAGGAGAATTACATTTTGGGTGCTAGCTATGGATACTGCTAGGCCAGTGGAAACCAAGCATTCTTGACTATAGAAAACATAAAATCTGTTATCAGAAGTTTCTATTCATGGTGTAACCCTCAAAGGGTATATAATCAATGAACTGATGGAGTTCCACAAAGCATTATCTACTCCTCTTTTTCTTTGGAAGATAGAGTAGCTGGGTCACAGAAAGGACTAGAAATGGGGGTGGATCCCTAGTAGAATGGCTTTGAAAGGTATGCAGCTGAGTGACACTCGCCCTCTCCCTTCTTTCTTAAAGTTTCTCCACCCTTTTCTCTAGTCTTCTGAATAGGACTTCATGGTGGGCTGTTTGGAATCAGCATACAGTGCGTGTAATTACAATAATCATTTTTCAGGCATGTAGCTATTTTCTTTCAAAAAAAAAAAAAAAAAAACCAAGTGCAATGTTGAAAGAAAAATATGACTCTCAGAACCTTGGTTAGCATGTAAATCAGAGTTCCTTAACTTGGAGTTTGAGTTCAACCTTGGCTTTCAGGATATTGGTGAGTTGCCTGAAATGGCTGGGAAAACAAGAAGAGGGTCCTTAGAATTATTGTGTGTTTGTTTACAGAGAGAAGGGAGAATAAGGTCCAAAGAAAGAGTAAAATCCATTGTCAGAAAAGAGGCTTTTCTCCTTTAATAATGAAGAAGCAACAGAAAATATTTAATAGTTGAATTGGATCATTCAATCACTGAAGCTAAGAGTGAGAAGAAAAATGAACATATTGAATGTATATGTTTTCCATCTCCCAATCTACAGGGCAAATATTATACACCTCATTCATAGTAATGATTCCAGCTTGGAGAATGTATGTGCTTTCCTGAAAGCAAACAGTTTTAAAGGTTTAAAAGAGGATTTGAAGCAAAATATTTCAGTCACCAAAGCCCTATTTTTTAATTTCCCTTTCCTGCTATCATAGATAAACAGTCTGTGCTCCAGTATAAATCAATCCTTCCATAGACACACTGGCTTCCAGCTCCTCAACCCCATTCGAGAACATTCCTCCAGCAGCCCTCCCCTCCACCTCCTCCACCAAGAGGAGGGTGACCTGTGGCATCTAGACCAAATCCAGCTGACTTCTGTTTATCCACAGACAAATAAGGATGATTTCTATATTTTCTATATCAATGGGGAACAAAACTTTAAAAAAAAAGAATATTTGTGATAGGCAAAAATAAGAAATTCAAATTTAAGTGCCCCCAAACACTTGGCTGTCACAGCAAGTCAAACTGCTCTGCAGATTTCTGCGTTTACTCTCAGTTTCTTTCGTACCTCGTGGCACTGCTTCCCACACTACACGGGGAGCTCTGCTTTATGGCACCCTGCCTTGTCTGGCTGCGCTCCTCGCCATGGAGTAAGGAGGCTGTGTGCAAGGGAGTGCCCACTTGGAAGGGGAGAACCCTGGAGATCATGTGCTGGGTAACTTGGACTCTGGGGTCGCCACTGGATGACTCCAAGCTCGCGTCCAGGGCCTTTGTGCAGCTTTCCCCCAGCTCCACCCGGGCCCCCAGGTGAGCCTCGAAGCCACAAAGGGCAGTTGTTTGTGCCCCGCCTTGGGTAGGAAGAGAAGCAGAGGGAGCTGTGGGCCTGGGCCTGGTCTGCTTGTACGATCATGTTCTGGTCAAACTCTGAGTAGTTGGGAATGTCTTTTGGTCATAAGGAAAGTCAATTTTAAGGGAGGAAGATAAAACTTTGCTTAGTTAACAGATTATTGGCTTGATTTAAAACTTTTAAGTATTTGGACATAAGGTATGTGGTCCTCCATTTGAACCCTTGCCTCAGATACCGTAAATTCTAGGGGCAGGCGAGTCTAGATGGCTCACTCATAGTTTCTTACGGTGGCCGTACCAAAGTACAAGTTGGGTGGCTTAGAACAATACAAATGTGTTGTCTCACAGCTCTGGAAGCCAGAAGTTCAAAATGGAGGTATTGGCAGGACCAGCCTCCCTTGGAAGACGCTAGGCAGTTATCTGTTTCAGCTCTGTCTCTTACATTCTGGTGGCCTCCGGCATCCTCTGGCTTGTAGGTGGCCGTCTTCTCCCTGTGCGTCTCTCTTCATTTAATCTCCCGTCTGTGTGATCTCTGTCCAAGCTTCTGCTTTTTATGGGGGCACCAGTCCTACTGGATTAAAGCTCACCCTAATGATCTCATTTGAACTTGATGACCTCTGTAAAGACCCTGTCCCCTAATAAGGTCACAGTCTGAGGAACTGGTGATGAGGACTTCAACATCTCTCTTTTGGGGGTGGGAGTGGGGTGGCACAATTCAACCCAGAATGCCTCGTCACTGAAAACTCCCCAGAGGACTCTATTCAATATTGTATCTTGCTCCCTTTCTAGCTCTTACACTCCAAAACTCTCTTACTATGATTTGCTTTATATTTTTTCCATTGTGATCATCACCTTCTAACATGGTTTATAATTAACTTGTGCATTCAATGTATTGTTTATTGACTATATCTATGAGAATATGAGCTCCCTGAAGGCAGGGATCTGTCTAGAACAGAACTTGGCTCATAAAAGGTGCTCAGTAAACATATGTGGGATGAACAATTAGATCCATGTTGCCTTTGTGGGAAAGAAAAATGCCCCTTCCTGTCTGGTAGGAATGACAAAGTAGTCACTACACCTAAAGAGGGATGGCTAGAGAGAGAAATTAAGCAGGAGACCAAGGCTGTGCCTGACCCTCTGAGATGCTTGCAGTTCTGTTTGGGAGAATTCTACCAGCACAGAACAGTACACATACCTCAAATCTTTAAATTACGCTGAGTTTACGCAAATGAGTCTACATCTAGATGAAGCCTTGCCATTAAAGAAAGAAAGGAAGGAGAAAAAGCTGGAAGCAAAAAGGAAGAGAAAAGACCATAGTTCTGTCATACAAATATCAAAGAATGTAAGGAAGGAATCAGAAGCTAAGAGTCATTTCAGACTTTCACTTATCTTTGTAAAAAACGCTAAAATCAAATTTACACAGGATTCCTACAATGACTATGAATGTGACCAGATGGCTTTAAAGCTATAGTAAAGTATAAATGATGAGTATCATTTTTCAACCGCTAGATTGACTAAAATTCAAAGGTTTGATAATATTAAGTGCTGGTGAGGTTTGGAGAAACAGGAATGCTTTGGTGGGAATGGAACTTCCAGGGCTGTTTGGCCTTCTCCAGGAGACAAAATACACATCCTGCTCCTTGAAATGATTCCACTTGATACAGGTATGCATGGAGGTATGTGATAGAGAAAACAATATGAATGGCTGTCAATAGAGGTTTTAAACAAAAGGATAAATAAACTGTAGTATATCAGTACCAGGAGCTCTTGACCTTGACTGTACCCTAAAACACTTGGGGAGCTATTAAGAAGATTTATGGTGACTCCTAGCCTACTACAGAATAGAATCCCCATGGCCAGATGTAGAATCTGTAGTATGTGCATCAGTATTGTTAAAAAAAAACAACCACCACCAAAATTAGGGTTAAGTAACAATGATCTATTCCATGAACACTACGCTATATTTAAATCCAGTTGGGACATATGTGCCAACACAGGTAGATCTCCAAGATATTATTGACTGAAAAAGGAGAGCTATAGAAAGTCAAGGACAGTATGTTTTATGTAAACATACAGTGGTAGGTAGCCTTGAAAATGGGTCCCAGTGATTTCTGACTTCTGGCAATCTCCTCCCCTCAGGGAGAACCTTCTACCTTTGGATTTACTGATTTGCTTAATGAATAGAGGGTGGCAGGATGTGCTCTTGGAAATTAGGTTACAAAAGACTGGGTTTCCGTCTTGGGTGCTCTTTGGATTTCTCGCCCTAGGGAACCCTGCTCCCATGTCAGAAGGCAGCCCTGTGAGGAAGCCTTGGTGGAAAGGCACTTGCCAAGAACCACATGAGTGGGCTTGCATGTCAGCCTTTTGTCCAGGCCTGGCCTTCCAAGGAGCCCAGCTTGATGCCAACAAGCTTGTCTGCCACTTAATGAGACACTCTGGGTGAGAAATACCCAGCTAACCTCCTCCCTGTCTTTCTGACCCAGAAACTGGGAGGTAATAACATTTGTTGTTTTGACTGCTAAGCTTGGGGTAATTGATTACATAGCAATAGACAATTATAGACACAGGAAATATCTATTTTCAGTGTCTCCAGATATAGGTATAGAAAGACACAGAAAGGCATATAAAAGATGGAGACAAAGATGTTGGTGGTAATCTCAGGGGTGATGTGGGTCTGGTTGATTTTTTGTTTTTACAAGGATTGGTCAAAGAGATAGTTGCTTTATCTGGAAAATTTCATTTTTATTTACTGGGAGGATACACACATGGATTGGTGGTCTAATTAAAAATTAGTAAGAAAAGATGCTGTGAGTTGTGATTGGGAAAGGCAGCTTTTACTTGCTGGGTTTTGGAGCTGAGAATGAGCGTTTGTGGTGCCTCCAGCAAGATCTCAAGATTCTTCCACTTGTTCCTCTTTCCCTGATGAAACATTTATGAGTGAGCTGTATCTCTGGTTCATAGCCAGTTTTGTCACCAAACTCTCTGGCACAGTTCAGAGTCCTTTGGGGAAAGTGGGTTGAAAAAAGAAAGGAGAGGTCAAATGAACGGGTAGACAAAGCACTCTCAGGGAATGAGTATACAGCAGCGGAAGTGACCCTGAGACTTCAAGAGTGTGTGTGATTTCTTCTCTCATTTCAGTTTTGACAATCAGACAAATAAAAAACAAGCCACACTTCCTAGAATCCCTGGGTGCCAGCCAGGGAGGGGCGACCACTTTAGCTAGTTCTGTACTCAGCTGATTGGGGAAGAGCCAGAAGTCCACAAAAAAGTTTGTGGTTTCCAACAGTTTCTAGTTACCAACGTTATGATGCCAGCTAACATTCATACTATTAGAGAAGGAAATGGCAACCCACTCCAGTGTTCTTGCCTGGAGAATCCCAGGGACGGGGGAGCCTGGTGGGCTGCCGTCTATGGGGTCGCACAGAGTCAGACACGACTGAAGCGACTTAGCAGCAGCAGCATTCGTACTATGCATCAGGGCCTGTGTGCTGTACACAACTCCCACAATGCAACATTATGAGGCAGAGACTAGCACACCCATGCTGAGTGAGAGGCAGGTTTTTCTAACAGCTCAACCAACAATAGGACATTTTGGGTCCCTTCTAATCTGGAAGCCAAAAAAAGCAACAATCTAGTTAGAAGGGTCGCTTAGACAGAGTGCTTCATGAATAAGACCTCTCTTTGATTAAAAGAAGAGAAAAAGGGAGGCTAGCATTTGCCAATGGAAGAAGGGCAATGAAAGAGTAAAACATAGCTGTGCTCTTGCCAACAGCAGCAGGCCACCGCTGGGCACCCACTGCTACACTGCTGTGATGGCTCTGGGTAGAAGAGCCAGGTGTGTGGCCTCGGGCAGCTCCCCGTGGCATCAGTGCCCACGTCAAGGAGCAAAGGCAGGTGGCCTCGACCTCCATCCACCCCTTGCTTGTTGGGGCTCAACACACGCCTGGTTCTCCTGGCCGCCTCCCTTCCCCAGGCCTGGCCAATCCAGGCAGCAGCTTCCACTCACCTCTGCTCATACTCCGAAACAGCAATACTGGCCTCTTCTGTCCCTCTTTCTGCAGGGTCTAACTGTCAACCCGCAAAGAAAAGAGGTCTGGAGTCAGGTGGTCCTACACTCAAATCACAGCTGGGCCACTTCCTAAGCTCTAAGACTTTTAGGCAGTCATTTAACTCCAGTGGGTGTCAGTTTCACCCTGTCAGCTGGGGACAATGACAGACTGGTAATAAGGGGCATGATGTATGAAATACCTCATAGGCAGGACTCAATGTGGTTTGTGTTTCCTGGCTCTAAGGATTTCATGACTAATCAAAACATGCTTTTCCTCTCTTCAAATATTTGCATTTTAAAAAAGAGTTCACAAAGATGTTTATAGGTTAGGCATTTGGAGGCAGTAGATAAGAATTAACTTGAAACTCAACACTGCAGGAGATGGGATCATATGGAAAGAACGGCGCCCTCTGGAGGCCTTCATGTCGAATACGTGGCTGGTGTGCTGACAGTGGACAAGTCTTTTTTCAGAATCACCCAAAGAGCTCAGTGGAGGAGGCAGGAAAGCTGAATTGCATCCCAACTTCTGCAGGGATTTAGATGCCAAATATGTTGAGAACATCCTCTATGCTTCCCAGACATAAGACAGGTCCTGCTGAGGGGGATTTCTGTTTGAACCTCTCTTTCCTTCATGAATCCACTTGGCAAAGCAAAAACAAAGCAATTTCCCAAAAGTTTTTCACATGTATAAACCTTTTCTTGATGTCAGCCCAATTCTTGCCAAAAGAAAAAAAAAGAGCCTGTTTCTCACACCCCAAGTAACCTTTCAGAGCCACGAGCCTCATTTTGAATGGAGAGGATGAGAAATCACTTTCAGAGAATTTTCCTATGCATCATGCCTCCAAAAATAGCCCTTTATTTCCTTCTTATCCAATGACGAAAAAGGTTAACAGCAGTCTAAGAGCAAATGGGGGAGAAACTCACACTTTAAAAATAAGGATATGTGTATGAAAAAACAAAAATAAAAAAGCTTTATCTACTTCTGATTGTCTTCTCTCCTGTCTGTGGTATATCACTGAGTTCTCAGAAGTCAGGCTCACGTTTTCTGGGCCCCTCTTGTCTACGTCTGGGGCATTAATAGTCTCTATGGCTGAAGCACCGTGTCACCATGAGCCTGTGTTGATGGGGAGACATTTGGTTTGATGCAGGGGGATTCTGGGGCTCCTGACTCCTTTACACAGGTTCCTCTTTTTTTTTTTTTTTTCTGAGGAAGTCCAGAAAGAGGAATGGGCAGCTGTTGCCAAATCTTGTGGAGGCGTGCATTTGAACTCTCCTGAAAGACGTCACAGTGTCTACTGGACAGCCTCTAGGAAGGCCACGCTGAGGAAAGCAGCAATCAGGACTCCCTGTGTAAGGAGCTGAACCCTCACTCACACTATTATAAGCAAAGAGGGAAGGCGCTGGCTCAGGCAGCAGGGAAGGACCCAGTGATGGTCCCTCACGTCTAAGGCAGATTCCCCAAGTCTAAGTGTGAGGTGAGCTGCAGGCAGGACTCAGGGTTAGAGCTGTGTGTCCTGCCCCCAAGCCCTGCGCTCTCACTGGCCACCTCTGTTTTCTGCATTCCCTCAGGCTGCTGTCTCACAAGCCCTCCTCATGAAAAGGGAAGACAAGATGACACTGCTGCTCTGGGCTGACACAGCTGCCTTGTGTGGTCTTTACGTCTTAGCATCTGTCATTCTTCTCAGGGGAGGATTCCGACTGGACCTCCAAGTTCCTGTCACTAGTTCTTGGACCAATCACCATTGCTGGTTGGTTGACAGACCAGGATGGGCCAGGCCTGACTCACATGCCCACCTCTGGCCCAGGGGGTTGTGCTGAGTTCCAGAAAGGCATTGTCAACACTCAAAGGACAGGAAAGAAGCAAAGGCTATGATTGTCCACTTACAGGGGCAGGAAAGCTTCCCCAAAGCCACAAGGACTTGCCATAGGGCACAGAAGGGGGAAAGTAGAGAACAATGAAGTGAATTTGTTTCTACAACTGTGCTGGGTTTGCAAAAGACTTCTTCATAGAAATGCCAGTGACATGATTGCCATGGAGGGCTTGAGGGGACTGAAAGAAAGAGGGCAAGCTGGGAGATCTGTGACTGAGTTCTGTGCTCAATTTTTAATGGGGAAAATATTGATACTTTGGATATTTTAAGTATCCAACAATATAAAATATTGGATATTTTAAACATCCAACAATGGAGAAATAGTTAAGTAAATAATAGTATCTACTCACAGTAGATCATCATGAAGAAGTTTTTATGATGGAGTAAAATGAGTGCATGGTAATGTTAAAGGCAAGAGGCAGGACACAAAAATCTGTATACTGTATGGGCTTAATCATGTATCCCCATCCCTCCAAAAAACAGTAAACAGAAACATACATCTATTAACCATGGTTGTTGATGGACTGTAGATTATGTGCCCTCCATCTCCTTATTTCTGTATCTTTTGGTTTTGTTTATTTATTTGTCTCTTCTACAGTGAGCCTGTCTTCCTCTGCTAATTAGAAACAAACAATAAATGTAATATGGTCATCAAGTTGAACTTTAGAGATCTGAGAATCACTAGAGGAAATTTAAAAATTCCCAGAGTTCTAGGAGACCAACTCCTGGGATCTGGTGTGGGCAGACAGAGGAGAGAGGCAAAAAGGAGAGGATCCTGAAAAACTGAAATCCTCTTTTTCCCTTTGAAAGCAATATTTTCTGAGCAGCTTTACAAAGATTATCTCCTTTAAATGTTTTCAATAACTCTTAAGATGTTGGTACAATTATGTACCCCATCTTTCAGATGAGGAAAGAGAGGTTCTGTGAGGTTAGCTGACTTTCCAAATCACACAGCTGACAAAACAGCAGAGCTGGGCCTGGAGCCTCACTCTTTTCCCGGCACTGCAGCAGAAGGAAGTGTGGGCAGGGGCTTTAGTTCTTAGCTATCACATTGAGATCTTAAAGGGAAGGAGACAGAATGACAATTTCCCCCCAGTAAACTTTCCCAGAGAAAGGTCTGACCCAAGGCAGAAAAACATCACAGTCAAGCAGAATTTATTTTAGATGAGAGAGACAGCTATCTCCAAGAGTGTGGCATCAGTTTATGGCTTTCAAAGATGAGACCATGGAGGCCCAGAGAGGGTAAGTGACATGCCCAAGGTCACACCACAAGTGAGTATTGTTGCCGAAGCCAGTCAAGGCTTGTCATTAGTAGTGGAGGGCTCTCTGGGGGTCGTCACATGACAGTGCTTCATTTGCTATAAAAAGAAGCAGGCATCTCAGCTGGAAGGGAGCATCCTTGCCTGTCTCCTAGAAGCACACAACCCCGAAATGGATCTAGAGCTGCAAGGGATGGATGTGGTAAGGACTTCTTGATAACGGCACTGGAAACTCTATTATGTTTAATTAGTGTTCAAAAGTCAAATATAAATTAAAGGCATTTTTATGAAAAAGGTAAAAAAGATCCTTTACCTATGTCTTCAAACCCATATATATATATTTTCAACGTATTTCATTTCTATTACATTGGGCTGTAGGTTGCCAAGGAGACCGTTATTGGCAGAACTAAGTGGTTGGTGAATAATTAACTGTCTGTCCTCAGCAAGGTTTGGAGAAAGAACTTCTCAGGGCATCTCTGTAGACTTTGGGCAGAGTCAGCCTCTGTCCACAGCCGAGAGAGGAACAAGGGGTCGATGGCCACAAGAGAGGTGGGTGAGCAAGATGGAGGCTCACTCCTCTCCACAACAGTAGACTCAGAAGCGGTCATTGCTGCTGCTGTGCCCCTCACACTTGACCAATGCAGGGAGCCCTGTGGGCCATCCACTGCCACCTTTGCATTTTCTTGCCTGAGAGGCTTTCTGGAACTAACCCAAGGTCTTGATTCTTCCCATGACAGGCTATAAGTTCCAAAAAAACTGGAAGCAGCCTTCAACCAATGAATGATGGAGGGAAATGGGGGTTCTCTCCCCTGGCACCCACGTCCCAGGGGGATTCACCTCCCCGTTCCACATGATTGCTCGCTAACACATTCTTTCTTGGCCTCCTTCCTTTCCTGGCTTACTCCTCTGCTCACTAGTCAGTGCTTCCTGAAACCATCTCCTAAATCAACTCCCTGTGTCCAGATCCTCGTCCCAAGTCTGCTCCTGGAGCAACAGGAACTGAGATGATCACACAGAGAAGCAAAACCTGGGAGGGATGCAGGAACTGGGAGCAGTAGTTTCTCATCTACTGTTCTGTTCTGCTTTCATGTGTAAAAGGATGTGTGGTAACATGGGATTTCTTGAGTTCCCCTCATCCTTTTTGGTTTTTAGATTAGCCTAAACTCAAATAACTGCCTGCTCTCAATGACAATTCCCCTCCAGTAAAAAAAAAAAAAAAAAAAAAGGGATTTGAAGGGCTCCAAAGCAATGGTGAGTGTGTGAACCAGCTAAAGATGCTTGAGCTATAGCTCAGAGTTTATATTCCCAGAGAAGATTATGATCCAAGACAGGAAAAACACCATAGTCATGCAGAATTTGTTTTAGAAAACAGGACACCTGTAAAAGAATGGCATCATTTTATTGCTCAGATAGCTGCCGCTCAGCCTCAGCCCAGGGCTGTCTGGTTTCTCCAGATAAAAGTGCAGAGGAGAACTGAGTAGAAATGGGAAGTCTCCTAACCTTTTAGCACTTTCTGTCGGGACTTTCTAGTTCAACTTCCTTTGGTGTGAGAGTTGCAAATTCCAGCTGAGAAAACATATAGTCAGACATTTATTTGGTACATTAAATAATCCTGAACATCTTTCAGGTGCTCAACTAATATTTCTGGTTACGTAAAAAGGAACTTCGGGTTATAAGCACCTTTGCCCCTTTGTTATGCAAAGGACAGGATCTTATGTTTCCTAGAGAGGACTGGAACCTTTAGTGGCACAGAGAAGCAGAAACTACCCTCCGCCTTTCCTCAAACTCACAGACTGCCCACATTCCCTCTGAGCTCTTACTCAATTCTCCTCCACAGAATACACACAGTTAGAACTTAAACCTTTGTTACTCTCCCGTTCATCTTAAAATCTGCTAATGAAATATCAATCTGAGAGATTTCTCCATTGTCACAAAAAGTTGCAATTCCCAAACACTTAATAATGCAGTGATGTTGCAATTGCATTCAGATAGTGGCAACTTTCTTTGCCAACACCTAAAAATTTCCCAACCATTCTGGGTTGTTAATATGAGGACTCTTCCTTCTGCCTACACCCGCCCCCCAAAAGTTTCTAACACTTGAGCTGTCTTGCCAAACACTGCTGAGAATTACATGCAGCGAACCATCTATTTCCCACTAGCAGCACTGACTGCTTCTGCAGCCTGGGAGAAAGAAGCAGTTTTTGTTTTGGGTTTTTTTATTTGTTTATTTTCCTTTTCAGCTGGCTGGTCATTTTTTACAAAATCACCAAGGTTAGGCAAATATAACAGAGAGAGCATGTGTTCATCGTTAAACACAACACAATTTCTGGGTATATGGGCAGGACACTGAAAAAACTAAGAGCACAGGCAGACAGACCTAAGTTCAAATTCAAACCCCTGGACTCTTCAGCTGGGGAATTTTGGGCTGGTTGTCATACCTCCCTGAGCTTCGGTTTCCTCATAGAGTTAATGTGGGGATGAAAAGGAGATAATATATAGGAAGTGCTAAGCTCAGTGCTGGGCAGAGTAACCACTGCTTTTCAGTTAACTGTATCTCATTTCTTCTTCTCCAAGTAAACACACCACCACCAAAAACAAGAAGGCAGGAAGGGCATTGTGGACATGTGCTTTTGCCTGCCTGTCACTCTTTACTCTTCCTTCCAAGGACCCAATTCTTTTTACCCTGAAGGTAATCTTCTGCGTGTATTGGGTGAAGTCTACTATCTTCTTTTCTTTTTAGCCACAAAGGTGGGAATGAGTCTCAGGCTTTGGTGAACCTCTTGCCCCTGCCTGAACCATGATGGTAGATGCAGGAATGAATCCATGAGTCAAAATGCCTCTATTCTGAGTCCTCCCTGGATATTTTTTCTGGCTGGAGATACCATAATAGTTCACCCAGTGCTAAGTCTGTATGGGTGAGGACTCTGTGCATATGACAGCTGCCTTTCCTGCTCTGTCAGAGTTTGCTCAGAAAAGCAGAACCTGTAGAACATACATATTTGGGGTTATTTGCTACAATGGTTTGGCCTTTTGTAATTGTAAGAGTGGTTCAACAGTCTATGGGAAGGTGTTCTTTCTGGGTCGAGGGCAGGAAGCTGAGGTCTGCGGGGTGGGCTGTTGAGAAGGAAAGATGGGCATAAAGTAGGGGATGAAAAGATAAACTGAATTCTGTGAGGATGGGCAGAAATTCATGCAGCGAGACTAGGATCCACACTGGTCTCACTCCACCTCCAAGTCATCCACTTCGATGATGGAAGTAAGCTGGGGGAGAAGCTGGCTCCTCATGGAGCTAAAAAAGCACTTGGCCTGGGAATAAGAGAAGGTGAAGATGCAGAAGTTGGAGACGTATGAGCCCAGCCCCACAAGGTGAGTAAACAGGCAAGTGGCAGTATAAGCAAGCCACAGCAGCACCTCATGACCTGCACTGGCCTTCCAAGCATAAAAAGAAATATGAATGACACTCTAGTTCCAATTCCAAATCTCATACAAAAAGTCTGTGGTTCATACTAACCTGGAACTATGGACAGAAATGAATTATGGAAAATATAGTTTCAGTTTAGCTAAGCAGACAGAACATATTTACTATACTGGCTATCTGATGAGAAGCATTCAAGAGAACGGCAGAGGGGAAAAGCCCTGATGATGCCTTCTGAGTCTCTGGATGCAGCTGGGCCTGAAGCTGTAACTAACTATCCCTGGAATTTCCACTTGTGTGAACCACTGAGCTCAAGCTGCTTTAAACTGTGATTCTGTCTCTTACAAAGAAAGTGGCCTGACCAATATAAATACCTAGTTCATCTTCCAATAGTAATTTAGTTCAAAAGTCATAACAGAATCCCAGTGAAGATCCTAACTTTGGTATAACAATTAGGAACAAACTAAAAATCCTGGGATAATAGGGAATAACTGATACATGGCATTTTCACTTTTCATGGGTAAAAATTTGCTCAGAACTGGCAAAAAGGCTTATGTACAAAACATGGTTAATGTCTGCCATTAACATACCAAGTGGCAGGTATAGTCTTTGTAGAAGGTAAGCTGACATACTATGGGAAGCCAAAGGAACCCCCAGACAGAAACTCAAAGGTGGGGAGTCCCCATACTTCAAAATTTCAAGGGATTTAAGAGCTCTGTGTCAAGAACCAAGGGAAAAATATATTTCTTATTATATCACAAAATCATATTTTCCAAGCTTTTTAGGTACCAGGTAGTGTGCACCTATAAATGGGGGACAAACACATGGATAAGACTGTCATCCCCTCAAGGTGCTCAAAGAATCACACTGCTCATCCTAGAAACCATTTTTCTAATTATGCAATCAAAAATTTCATTCAGTTTAGTTCAGTCACTCAGTCGTGTCTGACTCTTTGTGACCCCATGAATTGCAGCACGCCAGGCCTCCCTGTCCATCACCAACTCCTGGAGTTCACTCAAACTCACGTCCATCGAGTCGGTGATGCCATCCAGCCATCTCATCCTCTGTCGTCCCCTTTTCCTCCTGCCCCCAATACCTCCCACCATCAGAGTCTTTTCCAATGAGTCAAATCTTCGCATGAGGTGGCCAAAGTACTGGAGTTTCAGCTTTAGCACCATTCCTTCCAAAGAAATATCAGGGCTGATCTCCTTTAGAATGGACTGGTTGGATCTCCTTGCAATCCGAGGGACTCTCAAGAGTCTTCTCCAACACCACACTTCAAAACCATCAATTCTTTGGCACTCAGCCTTCTTCACAGTCCAACTCTCACATCCATACATGACCACTGGAAAAACCATATCCTTGACTAGACGGACCTTTGTTGGCAAAGTAATGCCTCTGCTTTTGAATATGCTATCTAGGTTGGTCATAACTTTCCTTCCAAGGAGTAAGCGTCTTTTCATTTCATGGCTGCAATCACCATCTGCAGTGATTTTGGAGCCCAAAAAATAAAGTCTGCCACTGTTTCCACTGTTTCCCCATCTATTTCCCATGAAGTGATGGGACCAGATGCCATGATCTTCGTTTTCTGAATGTTGAGCTTTAAGCCAACTTTTTCAGTCTCCTCTTTCACTTTCATCAAGAGGCTTTTGAGTTCCTCTTCACTTTCTGCCATAAGGGTGGTGTCATCTGCGTATCTGAGGTTATTGAGATTTCTCCCGGCAATCTTGATTACAGCTTGTTTTTCTTCCAGCCCAGCATTTCTCATGATGTACTCTGCATATAAGTTAAACAAGCAGGGTGACAATGTACAGCCTTGACGTACTCCTTTTCCTATTTGGAACCAGTCTGTTGTTCCATGTCCAGTTCTAACTGTTGCTTCCTGACCTCCATATAGGTTTCTCAAGAGGCAGGTCAGGTGGTCTGGTATTCCCATCTCTTTCAGAATTTTCCACAGTTTATTGTGATCCACACAGTCAAAGGCTTTGGCATAGTCAATAAAGCAGAAATATATGTTTTTCTGGAACTCTTGCTTTTTCAGTGATCCAGCAGATGTTCGCAATTTGAGCGCTGGTTCCTCTGCCTTTTCTAAAACCAGCTTGAACATCAGGAAGTTCATGGTTCACGTATTGCTGAAGCCTGGCTTGGAGAATTTTGAGCATTACTTTACTAGCATGTGCTGCTGCTGCTGCTGCTAAGTCGCCTCAGTTGTGTCCGACTCTGTGCAACCCCAGAGACGGCAGCCCACCAGGCTCCCCCGTCCCTGGGATTCTCCAGGTAAGGACACTGGAGTGGGTTGCCATTTCCTTCTCCAATGCATGAAAGTGAAAAGTGAAAGTGAAGTCACTCAGTCGTGTCCAACTCCTAGCGACCCCATGGACTGCAGCCCACCAGGCTCCTCCATCCATGGGATTTTCCAGGCAAGAGTACTGGAGTTGGGTGCCATTGCATGTGAGATGAGTGCAACTGTGCGGTAGTTTGAGAATTCTTTGGCATTGCCTTTCTTTGGGCTTGGAATGAAAACTGACTTTTCCAGTCCTGTGGCCGCTGCTGAGTTTTCCAAATTTGCTGGCATATTGAGTGCAGCCCTTTCACAGCATCATCTTTCAGGATTTGAAATAGCTCCACTGGAATTCCATCACCTCGACTAGCTTTTTTCATAGTGATGCTTTCTAAGGCCCACTTGACTTCACATTCCAGAATGTCTGGCTCTAGGTGAGTGATCATACCATTGTGATCATCTTGGTCGTGAAGATCTTTTCTGCAAAAGCCATCTCCCACTCCACATTGATCCTATGATCTACCAAAGTTCCTACGTATTTTTCTTCTATATATATTAAAGTCAACTGCTGCCTAACCAAGTTCTTTCCTTCATGTTTTAAATTTTTCCTAAATGTTTTAAATTTTTACAAATGTTCTTCTAATTTCAAAAGTAGTAAATGCAGCATACAGAAATTTTAGGACACTATGCTACAAAGTTCTCTTTTTGTAACTACTTTTATTCTTGGGTAGTGACTGTCTCAAGCTCTGGGAGGCCCCTTGCCCGCTAACTGCAGTATGAGTAGGTGGATGGAATGGACCTCAGACCCAACACCATTCTTTGTTTTTGGTCCTCCCATGAAGATGGTACAAGCCATCTTCATCTGTTACTGGGCAGTTACTTTGTAACCAGTCTTATTATCTCTGCTTTCTTGTATCCCCTTCACAGCAATCAGAGTGTCACTCAGAATGTCAATCAGGTCTATGGCCATACCACCCTAAACATGCCTGATCTGGTCTCGGAAGCTAAGCAGGGTCAGACCTGGTTAGTACTTGGATGGGAGAATGTCAATCAGATCACTCCCCTCCCTTGCTTAAATCTTCTCATTTATGATCTGTCATGGCTAGAACATAACCTAACGCATATGAGAGTCTAGAAGGCTTTGTCTCCCTCTTGACCTCATTCATCACTTTCCAGCTTCTTGGGGATTCTCTCTGGCCCTCAAGCATGCCCAGTTGGCCCCCCTCAGGTTCTTGGCAGCAGGAATGCTTTGCCCTCCTCGGGCTGGCTTCTTCTGACTCCAGTCTCAGATTACACATCACCATTCCTGAGAAGCTTTTGCTATCCACCTTGCTCAAGAAGTCTCTCCCCACCTTTCCACTACTTGTTTATAACTCCTTTCCTGCCTTATTTTTCATCATTTCACTTATCAATACCTGAAAATATATTGTGTTTCTGAGTTTACTGACCTCTGAGTCCCTAAGCATGAAGATCTCTTAGGAGTAGGTTGTTGAGAGACCCCATAGTAGAGTAGTTCTAGTAGCTTTCTTTAGATCTAGAGGTGGGAAAAGGGCTCCATAGTGATTTGCCATGTTTTGTTGATTGCCTTTAACCCTGCCCTCATCTTTGTAAACAACATCTTCTTTATTAAACTCTCCGTCATTAACCCAGCAAATCAGCCTTCTCCTCCTTCCCAGGTGCTTAACTTAGGTTTTAACTTGACTTTGGGGACAAGGGAAGAGGTCTGTGTCCTGATGAGAGATGCTGAATCATCAAGGCTAGTCCTCTGCCCTTTGGCCCAAGTATCAGAACTGTCAGCTTCCTTCTGATCTCGCAGTGTTCTTCATTTGCTTCCATTGCTCAGCATCATGGAGGCACAGGAATTAAGAGTTAATGTATCTCTAAAAATTAAGCACTGAATCAGGCCCTTTATTTATAGCTCATTTTATAAATGTGAATTAAAGTGGGCCAATCTTATGACACACTCAAATTTATTATCCCCACTTGATGGCTTGGATAGTTAAATACTTCAGTGAATAAACTTAGAATTCATTAAGTCTCATCTGGTCATATTTCATATATTTGCAATCCACTCTCTTCCCTGGCAGTTTTCAAACAAGAAAATTAAGTCTGGCTCTGAAATTTATGGATGTATTCTTCTAATACTCCTTTAATTAGAAACTCCTATGTGGTTTCCTAAGCAAACCACCCACAGAGAAAAGTTATAGGACAGGGGCTCCTATTGTTTGACTATTTCCTAATTCCTTTTTTTCCCTTAAACTCTCATTAGCTCAGAAACACCTGTAGGTAAAGTTCTGTAGAAACACAGCTGGGAGGGCCAACTTTTCACCTTCAGGTTGGCATTAAGCAGGTTTGGTAACAGTTAATTGGTTTAGTTTTCACTATTGAATATTAATGGAGTGGAATTAAGTCACAAAGTTCCTGGTCGATGGGGAGCTTTCTGAGAGTTTAAAGACCACAGGTAATTGTACTTGAGGAGAAGGAGGCTACCCTGCCCTGCTTTCATTTCTAGATGCAAAGATCTCCCCAAACCCATCTGTCAAGGCTTGTGCTGTGTGTGACTGCCACTTTGGATACTGCGTTAACTACTTGTGGGAAAGGGGAGAGGGGAGAAGAGAAGAGAATGTGGCACGTATCCAGGCGTGGCATTTGAGCAGAGTCTGGGTTGCCCATGGAGCCCCATTAAGTGTGCCTGAAACGAGATATCACTCCAGGACTCTGGGCTCCGCTGCTTATGGGAGGAATCACGCACGAGGACAAGGGAGTTAGATGTGTGTAATATTTTTAGCGCTAAACATCTTTGGCCTGAAACCTAACAAAGAGCACTAGAGGGAGTCAAGTCAGTCAACAAATATGTATTCAGCTCCTTTTATGTGCGCTCCTAGCTCCAGATACTGGATATAGAGCCCTGACCAGGCAACTAACGCTTAGCACAGTGCTGATTATGGGCTAGGCATCATTCTCAGTGTTTTACATGTATGGTGGTGGTAGTTTAGTCACTAAGTTGTGTCTGACTCTTTGCGACCCCATGAACTGTAGCCCTCCAGGCTGTTCTGTGCATGGAATTCTCCAGGCAAGGAATTCTGCCAGCAGATTACCCTCAGACTTGGACCACAGCCCTTTCCTGTGTTTCTAGCCTGCTAGTCTACCTTGCAGGTTTCAGATTTGTACCTCCACAGTCACGTGGACCAATTCCATTAAATCAGTTTGTCTACATATGTATATACACATCCTATGGAGAATCTTGACAAATACAATGGTTGGGAACTTGAATTCTGGAGTCATACTATTGGAAGTCAAAACTCTTTTCTCCAATTTACTGTCTGTATAACCTCGAGCACATTAGCTTCTCAGAGCTTCAGTTTCTTCATCTTTAGGTTGGGACTCCACTTAATTCCCACATTACCCTGGGAAGTAGGTTCTAATATTGTCCCAAGTGCCCATCAACAGACAACTGGATTAAGAAGATGTGGCATTAAGAAGATGTGTAGATATATATACTACAGAATACTACTCAGCCCCAAAAAATGTATGAAATACTGCTATTTGCAGTAATGTGGATGGACCAAGAGAATATTATGCTTAGAGAAATAAGTCAGACGAATACTTTAACATATTACTTATGTGTGAAATCTTAAAAAAAAACAAATGAATGTATATGCAAAACAGAAACAGACTCATAGATATAGAAAACAAGCTTGTGATCACCAAAAGGGAAGAGGAAAAGGGGAAAGGGACAAACTATGAGACTGAGATACAAGGTACTATATATAGCTCAGATAAGCAACAAGGATATACTTACTGTACAGTACAGGGAATTATACCTACTATTTATAATAAACTATAATGGAATAGAATCTGCAAAAATACCGGATCACTATGTTGTACATCTATGTAGCTAACACAATATTGTAAATCAGCTATGCGTGTATGCCTGCTCAGTCACTCAGTTGTGTCTGACTTTGCAACTCTGTGGATTATAGCCCCTCATGCTCCTCTGTCCATGGGATTCTCCAGGCAAGGATACTGAAGTGGGTTGCCATTCTCTTCTCCAGGGGATCTTTCTGACCCAGGGATCGAACCCAGGTCTCCTGCATTGCAGGCGGATTCTTTACCACTAAACCACCAGGGAAGCCCCAAATAAGCTATACTTCAATTTTTTGTTAAAAAAAAAAGACACAATCCTGGTCCTTGAGGAATTTGTAGATTCATTATCAACACTTCTATAACACAGTCTATACACAGTAATAAAGCACAGTGGCTAAGCACCTAGGATTGGCAGTCAGAATATCTGGGTTTAAATCCTGGCTTTACTTCCTACTGGTCGCGTGACTTTGGGCAGTTTGATGACTTTTTCTAGACCTCTCCTGTAAATGACAGGCAATGATGATGACAGCAAAACAGAGCCAACGTTCATTGTGACCTTCCTGGGTGCTGGGTCCCAGACGCCCACCGGACTACCCCTTGAATCCTCACCAAGTCCCTGAAAACTAGTTAACTTTTATCAACTCCATTTGACACATAAGGAACTCAGGTTTAAGAGGTTAAATGACTTATTAGGAGAGGGGAGTGGTGGTAGTGAGGAACTGCTGAGGACCCCTAAGTACTGGTCCTGAGTAGCCCTGGGCCCACCTGGCCATGCCCATCGGGGTGGCGCCCATCTGATCCTCTGAACCCCGGAAGGCACGGAAGAGCCAGCGCGAACTCCAAAACCTGGCGGCCAGGGTGCATAAATTAAACGTGCGCCTCCCGCCTGGGGGAGTGACAGCTCCCTGTGATTACTGCACTGTGAAAAATGTTAGCCTTTAGAAGGTTTCCTCCCTTCCTATTCTGTTAGCACTCACACAGAGGTCTATTAGCAGTGCTCCCAGCCTGCTGGGGATGCTGGCAAGGCCACGAAAAAACCCACTCCCCCAGAAGATCTGGCTGTGTTTTTAGCTCCAGGCTGCTGGCACGTGCCACCTGCCCAGGTACCCAGACACAGGATTTATTGTGCTCTGCTGTGTTGGCTCTCAGGCCTGTCCTGGGATCTCATAGTGACAGACACATGTTTCATGGAGAAAAATTTAGGCCACTACACAACGGGGAAGGAGAGAGAGAGCACAGGAAGAAGGAGGGAAGAGGACGAAGAGCAGATCAGAAGGCCAAGGCTGTAAAAAAAAAAAAAAAAAAAGGTTCTGTCCAATCCCTGAGCTTTTTAGAAGCAGGAAGCACTGTGCTGACCTAGAGTTGACAGCTCAGAGTTTCAGGTGGCTATCTTCTCTGCAGTCAAAGGAGGGCAGTTAACTTGCAGACACGGTTTACTCCTGCAGGGGCTGTGACGAGGACAGAAAGAAGTGGAGCTGGTAGGGCAGGAAAAAGCCAGAATCCCATGTGACAAGGATGACCCTTTCCTTCCCGTCTTTGGCTACAGAAACAATTCCTACAGGGCTACATCTCAGGAGAGATGTTCCAGGTCCATGGGAGCAGTGCCATGCAAGTGTGGGCCACTGGCTGGAGCAGGTCTGAGAATCCTTGGGTACCAGTCAGTAAAAGGTAAGTGCAGAACTGAGGAGCCATGATTAGAAACTTTGAGCATGATCTAATGCTACCAAGACATTCCAGCATATGATCACTGACTTGTCTCATTGACCATGACATAGGCCAGTTTGGGTGTTGAATTTGAGCCTGTGGGGTGTGTTTCCCATGGCCTGAGCTGTTTATTACTCACGCACAGTCACAGAACATCTTGGGCACTGAGTTTGACAAGCACTGTTGAAGAGGTTATTAGTATGCCTCTATAGTCACTAAGTTGCTGTGCCTTTATGAGTCTCAGTTTCCCTGTTTGTAAACTGGGAATAAATCATGTATGTCCTAAGGACTTTTGGAAGATGAAATGAGATGCGGTGTGTCAAGAGGTTAGCAAGGTAGCTGACAAATGCTGTGCACTCAGTACAAGTGAGCTCTTGTCACTCGGTCATGGTGAACAGACAGAGCTTTCAATCTGGCTTGGAACGAGGTGTCTCCGCACCACAGATGCCTGGGGAAGTGAGCACAATCTCAAAGACTTGACCCACAGCAAGCCAAGGATATCTCCAAAAGCAAGACAGAGGAGCTGGTCACCCGCCAGGGAATGAAGATGGTAAAGCTTATTCCCTCGGCTGTGAACAAGCGAATCGATGGTGAAGGAAAGCCTTGGGTCCTCGAGTGCTCTAAAAGCCTATAATAAAATTTAAAATCAATGTCGAAGCTGACAGCAAACCGATGGCAGGGCCAGAGGCCAGGAATGAAGTGTCTCTGTGCAGGAAGCAGGCAGACACGCTGGGCAGCGATCCTCAGAACAGCACACTGAGCATCCAGGTGAAAGCATCTGGCTGCCTAGATTTCACCGAGATCCTGCCTCCTGGGCTGGCGCTCCCCCATGGATGCAGGAGGTGCATGTGGGAAAGGAGCTGTCGAAGGAGTAAGACCTGGACCCCAGTACTGTGCTGCCCTATTCACTCAGCTTTTGGAGGTATGGAGCCAGAGCCTGGGAAATTCTATCTTACACTATTAATTTCACCTACATTAAAAAAAAATGAACAGACAATGCAGTCCAGCTATTGTTATGGGCCAAATGCATCCTCTTCAAATTCATAGGCTGAAACTCTGATCCTTAACATGATGGTGCTAGGAGGTAGGACTTTGGGGAGGTAACTGAGTTATGAGGTCATGAGGGTGGGAGCCCCATGACAGGATTAATGTCATAAAAAGAGGAAGAGACTAGGGCTCTCTCTCTCTGCCATGTGAGGACACAGCAAGAAGGTGGCCATGAAAAGCAAACCATGAAAAGCACTTTCATCATGAACTGCAGCAACCAGCACCTTGATCTTGAATCTCCAAACCTGTGAGAAGTAAATGTTTGTCGTTGAAGTCACTCAGTCTCTGACATTTTGTTACAGCATCCTGAATCAACCAAGACAGTATTTCTCAGGTGAGGAGCTATACAGATTCATCTATCTGTGCAAGCGTTTCTTGATTCCCCTCGATGTTGGGGACTAATGGTGAAATAGGACATTTGGAAAGTAGTGAGTTTGAGACTGGCAGGGAAGACAGACAGGTTAGCAAACACTTAGCATCCAGGGTACTAGGAACAACAATGACTTTATGAGACCAGAGGGGAGTGCAGAGGCAACACTACCTGACGGGGAGGGGAGTGGGTAGGCAGGGAGATGATGCTGAAGAGATGCTAAGCCTTGTTGTACCTGTTCTAAGGACATGGTGGGCAGTGGACTCTGGGTGGCTGCTCTCGTGATGTGTGGTGAAGGGGAAAGTGGGCCAATCAGAGGATCTCAGGAATTTCACTAGTATGTTTAAGTGTAGGAATGAAACCTGTAATGGGCTATGAAAGCTGAAGAAAGGAAGAGTGTAGAAGAGAGGCTCAGTGAAGCAGAGAGAGAGAGGTGGGAGCGTGAGAGGGAGAAAGAGGGAGAGAGAGAGAACATGAAGCAGGGAAGGAGAGAGGGAGAGCATGACCTAACTTAATTTTGAAAACTGCACAGTTCTATATTTCCATTCCCCTGCAACATGGTTATATTTGGCTATTTTTGAAATGTTTCCATAAATTAGAATGGGTAATGTTTACTAGAAGTAGTCTCTGTTCTTAACAAGCCAAAGAGACCTAACAGAACTCTAGGAGTGATCTGGGAGAGCAATACTGACTCACAGAAATGTAATTGCACAGTCTCAGCCAAACACAAAAAGAGAAATTAAACACTGGTGCTGACATCGCCCTTGCACACATGTGCATATGCCCTGGCCTGAGTGCTTAGTGCAGCCATGACATTGCCCACTGTTCCTGGGTGGGTCTACGAACTTTGCTAGGTGTGAGCACCTCACTCAGCTAAGTGTGCCTGCTGTGTTGATTATACGTTTCTAAGCAAGAGGAAGAGAGGAACGGAGAGAGTAATTAGCAAGCAAAGGAATGAGCATCTTGTTTGCATTTCTGTTGTGAAGGCTCATCATTTACATCAACTGAGGTGCTTAGTGAATTAAAGCCACATGTGAGTTAAGTGTGTTGATCTCATGATCTAACTTAACAGCAAAAACACTCAGGTTCAGCCTATGGTTTGAAGAACTGAAGCCATTAATTAACTCTTAAGTCTTAAACAAACAGCTTCCTTTACAAGCTAAATGTCAACTGAACTTTGATTCATGAAGTCACCAATTAGTCTTCTTGGCTTCATGTTCAGTCTAGAGCCATCAGATTGATAAATATGTTACATCATCTCCCTACACTGCCTCTTTGTCAAAGATAAATGGCAAAAGAGCAGATTAAAACTAAAACCCAAGACAGGATGCCTATCTGAAATCTGAGGGATATTAGGGTTTCCAAATGAATTAGCCCACTGGAATTAACAACTTTTCCTCTAAGCTGTGTATGGAGAGGGGACAGTCAGGTGGCCCAGGGCATTTCTTGGTCCATTTTAAACTCGCTAAATGAAAACCACGTGAATGGTTGGTTTGTGAGCCAAACGATGTCCACAATTTAACAGTTGGAAGTGGTGTGAGCTCAGCCCTAGTGCAGACAATCTTCTCCCTAGTGTGACTACTCAGGTCGAGTACCTGCAGGGTCCTCACTCAAACAGGTGGACACTGACGAGGCCCTGACTGAGGCTGAGCAGCCTGTGAGAAAGAACTCCAGAAACTCCACCCTCAGCAGAGAAAAGCAATGTACACATTTATCTCAGACTTACAGATTTAAATCAAGTCTGACTCTGATTATTCTAATCTGTTAAATTAACAATTAAGCAATAAGTATTCATTTTCCTGCTAAAGGGGCTTCCCTCATAGCTCAGTTGGTAAAGAATCCGCCTGCAATTGCAGGATACCCCGGTTCGATTCCCAGGTTGGGAAGATCTGCTGGAGAAAGGGCAGGCTACCCACTCCAGTATTCTTGGACTTTCCTGGTGGCTCAGCTGGTAAAGAATCTGCCTGCAATGCGGGAGACCTGAGTTTGATCCCTGGGTTGGGAAGATCCCCTGGAGAAGGGAAAGGCTACCCACTCCATGATTGTGGCCTGGAGAATTCTGGGTTACAAAGAGTTGGACATGGCTGAGCGACTCTCACTTTTCTTGCTAAAGGGGTTCAGAATATGCCATGTCAAAATATGCCATTTTGGCATAGAGGTTACTTTGAGCCAAAGGCAGTTGAGAGGTAACAGATGCAGGAGAGAATTTCTCTGCACTACCCCTATCTGCTGGAGAAGGCACTGGCACCCCACTCCAGTACTCTTGCCTGGAAAATCCCATGGATGGAGAAGCCTGGTAGGCTGCAGTCCATGGGGTCGCCAAGAGTCGTGTCACTTTCCCTCTTCCCTTTCATGCATTGGAGAAGGAAATGGCAACCCACTCCAGTGTTCTTGCCTGGAGAATCCCAGGGATGGAGGAGCCTGGTGGGCTGCCGTCTGTGGGGTCACACAGAGTCGGACACGACTGAAGCGACTTAGCAGTAGCAGCACCCCTATCTGCCTAAAAGCAAGGCAGAGATTTCTGTCCATGAAGGTGCCTTCCCAGTACCAAAAAAGGAAGGACAAATTGTCATCAGAGACTAGGAGTTGACACTGAGATGAGTTGGCATAAACAGACCTTCTGAAAATAACTCATAGGGAGAACTAATGGAAGATATTTTGCAGTCACTGGCCCACAATATATCATCCTTTGAAACCTGAATCTGTTTCTTTTGTTAAAATGGCATATGAGACCCCAGACTCCAATCACTTTTTCAGTTTCTCTTTTCTGTGAATTCCTGTGTATGTAAATATTCATAAAAATTGTGTGCTTTTTCTCCTGTTAATCTGTTTCCTATTAGTTTAATTCACAGGCCCCCAGGCATTGAACAAAATAAAGCAGAAGAAAACTTTTTCTCCTTGACAGTGACACAGTGCTAACCTCAAAACTTAAGGGAGACTTACAAGGGTAAGGGGAAAGGAATCCCTACCCATCAAGGATTGTGAAAGCAAGAATGTCCTAAACAAAATATCAGTATGCTTATAAGAATGACAAACATTTTTAAAGACCAATAATATCAAGTAAATACCTCTGATAGCCCAGTGGGTAAAGAATCCACCTGCAGTGCTGGAGACACAGGAGATGTGGGTTTAATCGCTGGGTCAGGAAGATCCCCTGGAGGAAGAAATGGCAACCTATTCCAGTATTGTTGCTTGAAAAATCCCATGGACAGAAGAGTCTGGCAGGTTATGGTCCAAAGGGTCACAAAGAGTTGGACATGACTGAGCAATTAAGCATGCCGGCAATATCAAGTAGTGGCATAGATGTGGCACAATGGGCACTTTTCTAGCTCTTGGTGAGCACATAAATTTGGTGAAGACTCTTTTGGAAGACAATTTGGTAGGCTCTGTCAAAAATTAAAATGTACAAACTTTTGATCCAGCAATTTCATTTCTAGGAAGTTAATTAAAGACATCCTTGCATACATACACAAACTCAGCTGGTGAGAGAATTTTTATTTCAACATTGTTTTTAATAGCAACACACTGAAAAATCATCCAGTATCCAGCAATGGAGAAGTGGCTACAAGGAGTCAGGAGAAAGAAAGAAGTAAGCCTCCACCAATATCCCATTGTGGGACGATATCTAGGACAATGAAGGTGTTTAAATAGTAAATCACGGAAGAGGACAAGGATTTCTTAAGTAGATTATAATGAAGTACTGTCCGTTAAAAAATGAACTTCATTAAAATTAAGAACTTCTATTCATCAAAAATCTATTAAAAGAAACCACAGGTTCAACAACTGATGAGTGGATCAATAAAAGTGGTATATGCATAGAGTGGAAAATTACTCAGCAATTAAACAAATGAATGCCATTCTGATACATGCTAAAACCTGGATGTACCTTGAAAACATTATGCTAAGTAAAAGAAGCCAGTCACAAAAGACAACATAATGTATGGTTCTGTTTAAATGAAATGTCTGGAATAGGCAAATCTATTAAGACAGAAGTAGATCAGTGGTTGTTAGGGCCTGAGCAGAAGGAAGAAGAAGGAGTAATAGATATGGCATTTCATCTTGAGGTGATGAAAATACTCTAGAATTAAACAGTGTTGATGGTTATAAAACTTTGAGAATGTGGTGAAAGCACTGCATTAAATACTTTCAACAGATGAATTTTGTTATGTGAATTATATCTCAACTTAGAAAATTGCATTTCAAAATCAGTAAGAGAGAGAAAAGGCAAACCACAGACTGTGAGAAAATATATACAATATGTACACCTGACAAAACTATCGAGAATATAAGGATATATAAAGAGTTCCTACAAACCAACAAGAAAAAGACAAACCGATATAAAACAATTAGCAATCAATTTTACCAGGCACTTTCCAAAGGTGTTTACACAAATGGCCAAAGCTTACTACAAGATTAGGTTCTGAACATCTTTAGTCACCAGCAAAATGCCAACTGTAACCACAGTGAGAAAACACCACCCGTGGTCCAGAATGCCAAGAATTAATAGCAAGTGCTGGTCAAGCTGTAGGCAATCGGGACTCTTACACTGCCATTGGGAATGTAAACTGCACTGTCACTCTGAAAATCTGTTTACATTATCTTCCAAGGCAAAACACACATCTGCCTATGACTCAGAAATTTCTTTCCTAGATATATGCCTAGCAGAGTTGAGCGCATATGTCCACTCAAAGACATGCTCAAGAATGTTCACAGCAGCTTTATTTATAAGTCCCCTGATGGAAGCAAACCAATTGTCTTCCAATTGGAGAATGAATAAACGTGTATGAAATACAATAGAATACCACTTAGCAATAAAAATGAAAACAAAAAAATAAGGAGACAAACAAGGATGTGGATAAACCACCCAGGAATTTTTAAGTGAAAAAAGTCACTCATTAACTGGTATATACTAAATGATTCCATTTATTAGAAGTTTAAGAAAAGGCAAATTAAACCAAACAATGGTAATAGACTCAGAATAGTGGCTACTTTTATAGAAAAGTGGACTTCCCTGGTGGCTCAGATGGTGAAGCATCTGCCTACAATGCGGGAGACCCACGTTAGATCCCTGGATCAGGAAGATCCCGTGAGAAGGAAATGGCAACCCACTCCAGTATTCTTGCCTGGAAACTCCCATGGACGGAGGAGCCTTGTAGGCTACAGTCCACGGGGTCGCAAAAAGTCACATAACTGAGCAATTTCACTTTTATAGAAAAGTAGGGATGAGAAAGGTACATTACAGAGCCTTCTAACTCTAGGTAATTGCCTGATAAAGAATGGAGTTGGACCTTTTCATTACACCATACACAAAAATTAACCGTGGAGGGATTACAGACCTAAATGTAAGAGCCAAAGCTACAAACTAAGAAGAAAATTTTGGAGGAAAGCTTTATGACATTGTGTTAGGCAAAACCTCCTTAGATACGACACCAAAAGAATAAGTGACAAAAGAACAAGATTAAGTGGACTTCACCAAAATTAAGAATCTTTAATTTTCTTCAAAGGACACCACCACATAAATAAAAAGGTAATTCACAAAATTGAAGAGAATATTTGCCATTTGATAAGCCTTCCCAGGTGGCTCAGTGGTAAAGAATCCGCCTGACAGTGCAGGAAACAAAGTTCAATCTCTGGGTTGGGAAGATCCCCTGAAGGAGGAAGTGGCAATCCACTCTAGTATTCTTGCCAGGAAAACCCCATAGACAGAGGAGCCCGGTGGGCCACAGTCCATAGAGTCGCAAAGACCCGGACCCAACTGAGCGACTGAGCATACATATACACAAGGGCTTTGAATCCAGAACATGTAAGGAATTCTTATAACCCAGTAATAAAAAGACAAATAACCCAATTTAAAAATGGAGAAAGAATCCAAAGAAAACATATAAATGACCAAAAAGCACACGAAAGGATGTTCATAGGGATGACCATTGTTGCTGTTGTTGTTCAGTTGCCCAGTCGTGTCTGACTCCTTGTGACCATTAGGAAAATGCAAATCAAAACCACAATGAGATATAACATCACACCCCTTAAGGTGGCTATAATAAAAAAGATAGATAATCACAAGTGTTGACAAGGATGTGAAATATTCTCATAAGAGTTTTTAAAAATGGATGGTACATGATTTTATTTCAAAGAGACTGCTAAAGTATATAAAAGGATGATTTCACATACATATAAACAACCCATCTATACATACGTAGATATGCATGAATTTGGGTGTAAATCCCTAGAAGAACTCTTGGGAAGATACTTTCAGAGCTCTGAAGTTGTTTGTTCTGGGAGTGAACAGAGGTCACTCTATAGCCTATGAGTGACCCCCATGAGGGGTCTATATGGCCATTTTGGTTTGTTTCCTTCTGCAATGTTTCATTTTTATCCAGCAAGGATGTTTTCCTGTATTACTTGTATAATAAAACAAAGTTTTAGAGTAAAAACTGCCAACTGGGAGTGCACAAGGGATTGTCTGAAGGTGGCATGGATATCCAGAGGAGGGAGTCATCATCATGGTGTGACAAACAAGGGCAGGAAGTTCTTTGATGTGGAGCTGGAAGTTGGGTGTGACGTGCCTGGGCAAGGTGATGTGGAAACTCAGAAAATGGGGCAGCATTTTGACAAGTCTAGTATTGCCTTGGTTTCAGTTTTAAAAGTATATCCATTATGCAACATGCATTTATTTTGGATCTATTCCTGTGAGAAAAGTATAGACATATACAAGTATCAGAGAAGATTTATTTCACGCACACACACACACACACACACACAAAAGGAAAGAAAAGAGGAAGCAAGGAGGAAAGTTGGGAAAGGAAGGAAGGTATAAAGGAGGGAGGAGAGATAAAAATAAACAAAGCCAAAAGGCAGTGAACCCCACTGCCATTTTAACTGACCAGACCTGTTAAGAAATAATGAAGTGTTCAAAGTTCTAGAATTCCCAGGATACTATGCAATTCAATTTTTTTTCCCTGAAAGAAAGTCTCTGACCAGCCTTAAGAGTATAGCTGAAGCTTGAACAACGGGAGGGATAGGGACACTGACCCCTGCACAGTCAAAAATCCAAGTATAACTTACAGTCAACCCTCCATAACCATGGTTCCTCATCTGCAGATTCAGCCAACCATGGGCCATGTACTGCTGTGGTATTTACTATTGAAAAAAATTCACATCTAAGTGGACCTGTGCAATTCAAACCCATCTTGTTCAAGAGTCAACTGTGTTGTCTTCTCTGTGCTAATTCTGCTCTTTGCCTCATCAATTAGACTTTATCGTCAGGTAAAAGCATCTCTCAGAACATTCTGCAGCCTGGCATTGTGCCATCCTCTACAAAGAGCTGCTGAATAACGACGGTAGCTCATGCTTGGCTTCATCATTTGGGTCATCCTTAGCTTGATCTTTGGGGTGGTTCAGGGTAAATTTGGTTAGCTTGGTCTTCCACGGCTCACAAAAGGTCCAACTTTGCCTCCAAAGTGTGTGCAGGCAGGAATAGAGTGGAGTAAGCTGGTTGTGCATAAATATACTTGGCCAAACTAGAGGAGATACCACTCAAGTCATAAAAATTCCTGTCTGTGGTTACTGGCAGTTTTTGATCATGTTACTTTTCCTCAGGTGGGAGTGAAATGCAATTACAGATTCACAGAGCCTTTGGGTAAAGGAATAGGATTGAAATTATCCCTTCAAGTACTCCATTTTAAAACAGGAAAACATTCATAAAAAGAGAGTTAGGCCAGTGGTACCAAATCATTTTTTAAAAACTTGGTCTACCTTCCAGTATGGACTTGCTGGAGTCACAATATTATCTAAACTAACTGCTGAGACCCCAAAGTCTGCCAAGCTAGGAATTCAGCCAGTATGATTGTCCATCCCTTCCAGTTTAAAATTAAATTAAATCTTTGGTTGTTTGCCTGAATTAATCGTTCAATTTGCAAAAAAACAATCAAACCTATGCTGTAAGTGATTCCAGCTGTGGGGTGTGTTTTTTTCCAGCAGCAGAGAAAAATTACTTAAGCATTTCATAAACAGAACTGAGAGATGTTTTGGTTTTCTTTCAGAGATGAAGGGATTTCTCAATGATTGTTGTCCTTGAACCTGGATTATATTTCTTCCTCTTTGGAACCCAACAGTTGACTTTGATGAAGACAATATAAACAGGTCGCCTTCAACTCCAAGGACATTGCTACCAACCTTGAATATATTTTAAGGGCCTTTGATTGAAGCCAAAGAAAACAAGCTAATTACTCAATGTCACACCCACTGCTTGGTTTTCTCCTGGAGGTTGACCACAGGAAGCCACACTCTGACACTCTAAACATACCTTTACTGCACTGGCATCTGATGAGCTCAAACTAGGTCAACCCGATTGCTAAAATTCATTTTTTTCAGTTCTTGGCTGTTGTCACTTTTCCCTTTCATGTACATTAATATAAAAGAAATTCCAGCTCAGATTCCTTTCAAGTTGTTAATGTGAGATGCATCTCAACTTTTATGACTGAAGGTCTTCCTAACATATCTTTATGAATAATGCTACAACTTCAATATTGGGAGTTTTTGAGTGAGAACAGCTATCTTTCATAAATATAGCCTGAACAAGATTGTTAAACCATCAGTTAATATTTATATTCAAGGGAAATGAAAGGAAAAGACTTACCGATAAATAACTTTTTCCATAGCCAGAAGCAAAGTGTGTACAATAAAGCACATATTCCCTAAATAACAAGAATAAATATATCTCATTTTTCTCCTTGTATATTGTGCTTATCAAACTAGAGCCTTATTTGACAAGTACTTTATTCTAATATTATAAATAGTCCAAAGATGAATACAATTCTTTTGTTCATAACTAATATATTTGGGAAATCAACTCTGAATCATTTAGGCAAATCATTTCAGTATATTCATGAAAAGAACAAATTTTTACCCTCTGAACTGAATTATAAACAGTTTTTCACTTTCTTTACTCTAAATAACTAGAGACTTTTGCCTCAAAGTTATTCCTAACAAGAGAAAATTGCACAATGAAATGTGTTTATCTTTTTAATCCCTAAAGGCAGAAGATATAAAATATACATATGGGATGCTAATACGACATAGAAAATCTATCACTGAACCCATGGAAAATAATCCAGGCCTCTCAGCCCAAGACTGCTGGGGTCTTGGAGTATGCATTCATGTGTGAGTGATAGGAGCCAAATAATTGAAGAGTAAAGCTTATACTTGACGTGTAGCTGAGTTCCCATTCATAATATGAGGGGTCCGAGTCTAGGTTTGGCTTTGGATCTTTACGAGTTGTGAAGGAAGGACTTGTCAAGCAGAAGATCATATAAAAAGGAAATCAAAATATTTTCCTGCATCAAAGAACAAGCTGTAGCCTGGGTCCATTAAGCTAGCAACATGCCAGCCTGAACTTCTAGGCTGGAGCTGTGGGTTCCATGCATAGCAATAGCAACCATCTGTAGAGCACTTTAACAGTAGGAAAGAGCCTCCTCCTAAGGGATCTTTGATTTATCACCCTATGTCAACCTTGGGAGAAAAGATTAAAAAAAAAAAAGTATTAACTTTATAGATGAGGAAACAGCCTGTATACAATGGATCTAAGACAGAAACCCACATCTTTGAACCCCAAATCTACTCTATCAAATTTTTGTTCCTAAGCAATCAATAGCAGTTCAGCTGTCTTCTCTGAGTGTTTTTCCATTTGTAAAATGGGAATAAAAGCATCTTATAGCAGGGTTGTCATGGTGATCTGATGAGATAAGTTATGGGGATCAATTAAGACTCTTTGTACTATGAAGTAAAAGACAAATCCAACTTACCATGGCTTTAAAATGATGCAATTTATTGGCTCCTGGACCTGAAAGGTCCACAGGAGGGGCATTTCAGGAGTGGACTGATTGAGAGGTAGGTGGAGAGACAGGGCAGGGCTTCATTTATCAGGGATTCTCTGGGCCCTGCCTTCCTCTGTGTCTTGGCCTCCTGCCCAGGCTGGCTGCCTTCAGAGTACTGAGATGACACCCTGCAGTTCCTGGGCTGCATGGTTTCCCTTCTACAGTGTGGAGAATAAGACGGTTTCCTTTTCCCCAACCATCCAGCTAAGTTTTGAGCTTCACTCTGATTGGATAGTTCTCTAAAAGGATTTTATAATTTACACTTTTCATTCCCCCCACCCACCCTTGGTCATAACATTAGTGTTGTACTTCCAAATGATCTATTCCAGTGGAATGCTGGTCTTAAGAGTCATACCAAATAATCATAAGGAGGAAGGGCGGAGGAGGAGGGGAGAGAGGAGAGGAGGAGGAGAGGTGGTTTCCTGCTGATGACATGAGCTTGGAAGACACAATACACCTCTCTAACAGTTAGGCCTTGTCATCTGAACTCTGGTTATCCAAACTCAGAGGCTATGTAGATATGAAGAGGGAAGGCTCCTCTGTTGAAGTTGAGCTTGACCCTCGGCTATTCCCCATCACTTCTCTTCCCTCATCAGCTATAGTTCCCTCCTTTATTTCCTTTAGGTCTCTGGTCAAAACAACCCCTCATTAAGGAGAAAGGTCCTAGTCCCTCTCTGTATAAGGTAGTACTGCCTTCTACCCCCTCAGTGCATTAGTCTTTTGTGGGTTTGTGTGTGTGTGTGTGTGTGTGTGTGTGTGTTTTATATGATTTAATACCATCTAACATATTATTTATGTTTGTTGACTGATAATCTATTTGTGTTCTCACTAGGATGCAAACACTTTGGCAAAGGGACTTAGGTCTTTTGTTCTTTGCTATGCCCCCAGCACCTGGAACAGTGCCTGGCATAGGCTCTAAGCTTAATAGTGTAGATCAGATGAATAAATAAATGTATACTATATCCCGCTTCTTGGTGATTCATAATGCCTGGATACCACAGCTCTGAGAGTCTTGCTTAACTTGTTTAAAATCAGTAATGCCCAAATACGATCACTTAAACACTTTTGTTTAAAACAAAAACTAACATTGCCAAGAGCTAAAGTTTGCTAGAAATCACTTTGGGAAACACTGAACTATTATCTCCCCATTTAAAGGCAAAAAAACTGACCCTCTGAGCAGTCCAGGAGTATTACCAGGCCACACAGCGAGCCAGTGGCCATCAGGACTGAGCCTGGCCCTACATTTTTCCAGGATACACAGGCTTCATCACCACCCTGTTCTGTATTGATTGAGGATCTTTGGGGCTAATTATACTGGACACACCAATCAATAAACTCATCAATGAGTATTAATGGGCCATCCATTCTGTGCCCAGTCATCAGCACCTGCATTGTGACACTGTAAAATCTCCAGTGACACTTTTACAGGACATACAATTTTTCAAAAGCTGCTGATTGATTCCTTCAAGACTCACATTCACCAGTAGATACATTTTCACAGAGAGTTCTGGTTTCATTGATCTTTGCTATGTCAATCTTCTTATCATTTTATTATTATTATTTTAAAATTTAAATTAATTTTAGATTAATTTTAAATTTGAGGAGGATTGATCAGGCAGGGCTCCTGGAGGCCTTGGATATCCTTGCAGGCATAGGACTTACTTGCCACCTCCCAGGGTCCCAAAGAAAGTCTAGAGGGTGTAGACGGCCAGGAGAATGATTTTCATCTGCCAGGACTTGAAGACCCCATAGCCCTCTCCAGGAAAGCAGAAGAAAAAGTCTAAAAGCCTGACGGAGCCACCAATCCCATGTGACATACTCTCTTCCTAAGCACTCCTAGCTGGTGAGGTTGAAGTGTACCTGAAGGAACTGGATGTGGTTATAGCCAAGCGGGTTCATGCTCCCCTGCCTTTCACTCCCCACGACAGCCCTGGGCACACCTTTGGCAGTGACCTCACCCTGCCTTCACTGCAGCCTCCCACTCTGATCTCCACACCTCCTGTGGCCCCTCTATCTCTCAGAGTCACCCTTCCCAGCACCTCTGTGCAGCCTGTTCTCCCAGATGGCAACACAGCTCTGGAAGTTCCTGACGACAATCACCGCCCTTCTGGCATGCATTCAGAGACCACGGCATGGCAGTCACCGTGCAAAATATCATAGGTCATCGGCATTTCTGCACACACATTTGATGACCTTAAGGTGCTCATATCTGGAGCGCTGGTTTCCAAGCCCAGCTGCACCCTGGAATCAGCTGGAGAATTTGAAAAAGTCCTGCTGCCCAAGTTCCACCCCCAGAGAATGATTTAACTGGTCAGGGCTGAAGCCAGGCACTGGGACTTTAGAGATTCCTGTTGATTTTAAGGAGCAGGGACGTATCAGCCCCTGCTATAGAGCAGTTACTATGTAAGATGAGCGTGCCAACAGAGGAATTCCAGGGTCACACTGGAGGTCCCTCCCCCAGCCCAGGTGAACAGGGAGGTCAAGGTCAAGGAAGGCAATCTATGGATGGTTTTTATGGATAAGTAGGAGTGGGTCAAATAACCCAGAAGAGAAAAGGGCTGGGGTTGGGTGGAGTGAGGATTGCAGGCAGAGAGAAGGGGAAAGGTGGGAGAGAGTTAAGGAGTTTGGAAACCACACTGGAATATTAAATTTCAGAAGTTCTGACTGATGAGATAAGGAGGTGGGAAGAGGCAAAAGCATGAAGGACATTGTAGGATTTTAAATGCAGGCAACAGAACGTAAGATGGGTGGAACAGGATGAGATTTGAATTTGGGAAGCCATCTCAGGGGGCTGTGTGAAGGATGGATTGACGGGTGGGTAGAGGGCGGGCAATGGAGGCTCTACTAAAGTATTTATTAACAAATCCTCTGTTAACTTGATTTTCTTTGCCAACACCCAATAGCAAGTAGAACAGACAGCATTTTCCCAGGTCATCATCTGGGATACAGACACAGCTGATGGCTTGACATGCATTATTTTTCAAAAAAAATCCTGATTCCATCCCAATGAGATTGTTATTATTATCCCCACTTTACAGATGAACAATCCAAGTTAAATAACACACCTGAGCCTCTCACAGATAGTTAAGCTGCAGAGCCAAGACTTCAACTCAGCGAAGCCAGCATCCCTAACCACCACATGTTGGCCTCTCCCCGTTTCTGACTGCATCTTGGGGGCTACTGGCATCACTAATGACTCAGCTAATGTTTGCATTTTAATGGGGGCCTTCTGTTACCTTAAAGTGAAGCAATCACTTTTCCTAATTGATCCAGATGTCTGATGCCTCGATGGCACAATCTAAGGGTATAAAACCAACTTTCGCTGTGTAAATCATTTTGACTTGCCCAGCAAATTCAAATTCTTCTAGTTGCAGACGCATGCCTCACTTCTGAACTCAAGGCAAATCGCCAGGAGAGGACGGAAGGCCTTGACCTGGTTTCCTGCCGCTGCTGGCCACAAGGCAGAAGGGCTTATTAAAAATGCAGATTCTCTAGGCTCTTTCAGGCCTCCAGGAAATCTAGGTGTGATGTCTGGTATCCACACTGTAAAAGCTCTCCCTACCATCAGCCTGGAGGAGGCAGCTGGCTCAGTCCCTCCCTCTGTAGGAGGGGGACTCCAGAAACAACTGTTGTTACACATCCTGTGCACATCATCTGAAAGGAAAAAGATCCTGTGTGCATAGGTTTGAAGTACAAGATCTCTCACAGAACTTCAGGTCTTGGCCCAAAGCCTTCCTGTTCCCAAGTCTGCTATTGTTCGTCAACTCAAACAACCTGTGGCACCCCAGGTAGAAGCAATGGGAGACCTCAACACTGCTGATCAAGAACTAAGAGAACAAATAAACAACAAGGTCCTACCATACAGCACAGAGAACTATATTCAATATCCCATGATAAATCATATTGGAAAAGAATATGAAACAAAAATGTATATATATGTATAACCAGATCACTCTATCATACAGCAGAAATTAACACAACATTGTAAATCAACTATACTTTAAAAAAAAAACAAAACTAAAACTGAAAAAAAAGAATAGGAAGGGGAAGGCAATGGTCAGGTGGGCTTTCAGATGACAGGTGATCCTTTCTCCATCCACCAAAATGCTCTCTACAGTTTGAGTTCTGCCTGATTTCCTTGCTCAAGTGCTCACATGCTGAAATCTGTATCTACGTACATCTCAGGTTCCTCTTCGGTGTTAAGTGTATGGTGGGGCAGATCAATGACCAGAGATGCCTCTGAAGGTCAGTTAGATTTTAGGAGCCTGGTCACTGAAGGATTTACTTTGAAAATTAGAATAAATCACCTGCCTCAGTGGAAAGTTCTTTCCTGTAGAAGCCAACATGGAAATCATTGCCTGGCACCAACCTACCAAACACCCTGTTGGATGCCCCAGGCAACTGTTTTTAAAAAATGAGGAACTTTGATCCCCAGCCAACTTCTGTGGCTCTAAATTTGAATGGAGTTTTTCTGGCCCAGCCTTTCATTCAGGATTGGAATTTAGTATGATGAGGATGAAATGCTTTCTTAAAACTCACTGAGACCAAAGTCCCAAGAATCAGGGCAGAGGTGCAGCTTCGTCCCAAAGACAGGCAGAAACCTGCTCACACACCAGCCACTTAGGTATAGAGCTGGGTTCAGATGTCCCATCTTGCCAACCCGTTGCCTTTCCAACTGGCCAGATTCCACAACTGCTGCTTTCTTGGAGAGGCTGCTTTCTGGATGTTTTTGATCTGAAACCTGAAAAAGCCAATCAAATGTTCTAAGACTAAAATGTGTAAATACAAGTTTGGTCTAAGGTAAGACACAAGAAAGGGGAATGACTACCTAAGATAAAGTATTAGGAGAGATTTCTTTGAGAGACTTGGAAGAGGACATACTCTCAGGGTCTGGAATAATGACTTGTCTTTTTGGACCTATGGGTGACTGTCCCATTCCTGGAGGAAAGAAGATACGTACTTGGGTAGATTCTTTGGTTCAGCATCCACTTGATTTTTCTGCCAGACTATTGGTGGAGCCACATCTAGGTGCACAAACCACATCCTAAATGTTCTAAGGCAGTTTCCATGGCAACTTCACTTCTCTGAGGACCAAGTTCTAATTTACCAGCTCACAGTCCAGGCAAGCTTTCCTGCCACCAGGTGGAGACTGATTCAAATCTATAAACTGGGATGGTCTTCGCATATTCAAGAGGCAGATTATTTGAGTTGGAAAGACTCTTCCAAAGTGAATTACTTCAGTGATTTCCAAACCTAACTGATGAGAGACACCAATGAGGCACTCAATGCTGTCTACTATATGCCTGCTAGTAGACGATATCAGGGAGTTATCATTTCACTGACTATGATAGTGGTGTTTGAGATGCATAGTGATTCGCTTGAGAATATTCAGGCATAAATAGAAAGAGGAGTGAGTACTTATCAGGCCAGGTCTGCAAAGGAAATAGTGGCACATGTAATGAAGGTCATTGTTTATAAGGATATGTGCAAGATCTAGGGGAATCACTGTGGATGGAGCAAGCAAGAGGAGGGTAACTTCCTGATCTGAAATGGCAAGGGACAGGAATGGCTAAGGACCTAACTGTAGACAGAGGTGTGGGGTCAGAGAAGGCGGGCTGCTATGAGCTGTAACTAGGAATGAGGAGCCAGTGTCAATCTGCCAGGAGGGAGCCAGGAAAACACACAGCCGATCCTGCTTTCTGATTTTCCTGTCCCTGCTGGAAGATACTGAGAGCTGAAGGGAAAGGAAACCCCATGAACATAGCTGTTGAGTTCACCCTTTCTGAGGCCTGGAGGGGTGAATGGAGTAGATCTTGCATGAAAGAGGGGAAATAAATACAAGAAAATGTTGAAGGTGTGGGGGCAGGAAGGAGGGCCATTGTCCTACTTACTTGTGACTGGATATTTTTATTACTAAGTTTAAACAACAGATTCCTAAGTGTGGCTCCTGGTCTACCAAATCAGGGTTCTACAGGGAATGTTTTTAAAAAACATTCCCTGGGTTTTTCACCTCTTATCTAATCCATATTCCTCATGAAATTTAGAATCAGTCTCAAAATCTGCAACTGCCTGCCTTTCAGCTACAAACACTGGGCAGAGTAGGCTTGTGAGATGACATCCATTGGGCTGGCTTGTAGTAGAAGACAGATCTTTTTTCTTTTTTAGGTTGTCACCATTCAGCTAAGAATGCTATTGCTCGTTGAATTTAAGACCACAGATCTCAGAATCACAAGGACCTAGTCTGGGTCCTGTGTGTAAATGTTGCCTGAATGACCTTGAAAGAGTTACCTACCTCCTCCAAGCTTGGGGTGCTTGGCTATAGGCCAGGAAATGCAATATATCCATCCATCCATCATAATTATTACAAGAATGAAAGGAGAAAGCATTTCCAAAAACTTGGTACATTCTCAAGCATTTATACATATAAATTATTATTATTAATAAGAATAATGCCACTGGCCTTGTGGAAGTAGATGCTAGATGTTCACCATGACATTAACTTCATATAATTAATGGATCTGTCCTAGGTAACCCCAAGCCTTCTTCATTAACCTCCTATTGATTTATCATCCATAAAGGTAGGAAAACTCTCTTTGAGCCTATTTAGTTTATAGTTTCTATGGCTCAATGAAATAGAGGTTCCATAAATTTAGTGTCTGCTGCATCCAGTAGATTTTCCTTTTATCCACTAAAACAATCTCTAAGTGCAACCTTCTACTCAGAGCAAATTTTTCTGCAGTGTTCAGATCTTCTTGATCATACACAGGGATTACAGTCCCTTATCTAAAACTCTTGGGCTGGATATATGATAGAATTTAGAATTTTTTTATATTAGAAATATACACCATCTATTATTTAACACCTAAAAAAGTCATTAATATTTCTACATGGCAAAACATAAATATTCACACTAAGTGGGATAAATAGACCATTAATCACCTCATACCAGATGAGGTCAACTCAGGAAGTTTAGGTCAGTTTTAAGTCTGGCCACCAAATGAATTACCAAGAAAAAAAGTTCAGGTTTCAGAGTTTTCTGAATTTTGGTAAGTCATATAGATGGTACTATTTCACAGAGGGGAGCAGGAGCAGAATAGATGCCTGCCTACTATGATAAAACTAGTCAAGATCCCAATAGGCAGAAGTTCAAGCACATAAAAAGGAGTTCCCCCCTTAATAAACTATGCAATCTGTGCTGTGCTCCTGCCAGAACTGACGCTCTAGACCTCAGTTCATGAAGTGTCATTCCCTGACAGAACACCTTTCCATGATCCCCCAACATTCAGCTCCTTAGGCAGATACACAAGACCATTAGTGATCTGACCCCTGCCTGACCTCAAGTGTCATCTGCAGTTTTGCCTCTAGGAATAATCCTTATCGGCAGATCCTCCACATTGGACACTCCAGTCTTTGTCCCAACTCTACCTGGAATGTTCTTGGCATTTCTTTTATCCTTTGGAAACTATACTCAACTCTCAAGAGTCATTTCTGCTATTAACCATTCCCTGACACCCATACTTTCCTGCATATAGCTGGGTACATGGATCTGTATGTTCTAATCTACAATGAGGCTGCCCTCCTGAAAAACCATTCTGTGCTGACACAATGATGCCATAGCTCTGGGTCACCAGCTTCTGGAACCACAAACAACGTAATGTGCTCAGAACACAAGTATTTGATCAAGTTACCCCATCCCCTGCTGAAAACCCTTTAGAAGCTCCAGGATTCTAGGATAGAGGCCTAAAACTTTAATAAGCCCCTCCATCATTAGGCCTCTGCCTGTTTCTACTCTTCTGTCTGAAAGAACTTGATCCTCCCATCTGTGGAGTCCCACATTTCCTCTGCATTTCACAAGGTTAATCCCCACCCCACTGACCCCGCTCAGTCACGCATATCTCTCAACATTAGCATCACTTTCTCACAGACTGATGTTTCTTTGCTTGATAGCCCATGTGGTAGTGGCAGCTGACTGCCCATCTAATATCCATTCTGCCCTTTTTCTTGGTTCCAGAAGTGTGACTTTATTTCAGGGTGACAGTGACTCCAACTCCAAATCTATATTCCTGTCTTTCTTGTAGCGAGGTGTGGCCATGTGACTGGGCTCCGTCGGAGGATATATAAACAGATTTTGGATCCATGTCTCCAGAAATGTGAAAGAACACATTTCTGGATTGTTGTTTTTAAGCCAGCTAGTTTATAGTAATTTGTTGTGGTCGTCCTATGAGAGAATGCATACAAAAGGACAATTACCAGACTATTATATGCAAGTAGAACTCTGACCTACAACCTGAAGCAACCAGTCCTGGAAACCGACCTACTATCCGCAGTAACTAGCCCAGAAGGTCTGACAATTATCTGTAGTAGTTAAGTCCAGGAAGCCAAAAAATAACTCCTGTAACAACTGGCCTTAAAAGACCAGGACCAGATTAATAACCAGCAGGGTCCCTAATTTGTGCCCCTGCCTCTAATTTAGAAAAGCAAGCTGGAGAAAGTCAAATATGCACCCTAGCCAATCACATAGCATATTCCATTTCTAGTTAATACATCAATAGGTTCCTTATGCCACTATCCTTCAATCAGGACATACACGAAACCTCTTTTTTCCACTAGAAAGCTCTCCTTCTCCTCTGCCCGTCTTTGAGTCTCTGCAAATGATAGGAGCTGACTCCCTTGCTAGAGCACACTCTACTTGTTCCCATTTAAGTAGTCTTCTCTAATTCTTATGCCTAGGAAACGAATACAACAAGCATCTTCCAATAAAGGCTACCCTAGCAGTGCTCTGGCTCCTTCTCTTCCACACCTTTCTCTGACTTCATTGCTGGTACTTTTAGATAGGTGAATTTATTTTTAACATATTTTCTGACTAATTAAAACATCTCATTTTCACCATAACCAACACGTAGCTTAATGCCTGGCATGTAGCAAGCGCTTAGTGAATAATGTGTTTAATGCAATTGATGGTTCTTTTACCTGCCTGGTTTGATGTCACCTGGCTGTAGCCTTGTACTTCATGAGGAACATGGTTGTACAGAGCAGGCATGGGCTCATGGTTATTTAATACTCTAATAAAGGGGCTTTCACACTAGATAATGTGACGTGAAGTGGACAGTTTAATCACAGCTGGTCAATATTTATGAGGGCAGAGACCCAGCTGGGCTGTATGACTTATTTACAAGCTGATGTTGGAGCCCGTAATCCCCCTTGTGAGGTCCACCTGTTCCGAGGTACCGCACTAACAGGCAGCCAAAGCAAGCAGAAAGGAACCTGTCCTCATCCCAGCAACTCAAACAATTCAGGTGCCCTCCTGCCATCTTCCTGAACGGGATGCATTTCCCTTTGAATAGAAAAGTCAGCTTAGCTTTTCTTTGAAGCAAACTTCAGATCTCCCTCTGCCAACCTCCTTGGGGTCACTGCCATCAAAACAGAAAAATCTGCCAGGTACCACATTCCCTAGGGCACTGGTTCTACATCTGGGTTGTATATCAAAATCACCCAGGGGTGCTTGTCGAAAGGATAGGCAATGGAGCCTCACCCACCCCAACTGAGTCAAATCCCTGGGAATGGGACTGGCCCTTTGGGCTTCTAACATGCTCCCTAGATGCCTGAATGCTCTGGAAGGATTGATGCCAAAGCTCCAATACTTTGGCCACCTGATGTGAACAGCTGACTCATTGGAAAAGACCCTGATGCTGGGAAAGATTGAAGGCAGAAGGAGAAGAGGGCAATGGAGGATGAGACGGTTGGATGGCACCACCAGTTCAATGGACATAAACTTGGGCAAACTCTGAGAGATGAGGGGTTCATCATGAAATTAAAAGATGCTTGCTCCTTGGAAGAAAAGCTATTGCAAACCTAGAGAGTGTGTTAAAAAGCAGAGACATTACTTTGTCAATAAAAATCCATATACACAAAGCTACAGTTTTTCCAGTGGTCATGTATGAATGTGAGAGCTGGACAATAAAAAAGACTGAGTACTGAAGATTTGATGCCTTCCGACTGTGGTGCTGGAGAAGACTCTTGAGAGTCCCTTGGACTGCAAGGAGATCAAACCAGTCAATCCTAAAGGAAATCAACCCTGAATATTCATTGGAAGGACTGATGCTGAAGTTGAAGCTCCAATACTTTGGCCACCTGATGCCAAGAGCTGACTCACTGGAAAACACCCTGATTCTGGGCAAGATTGAAGGCAGGAGGAGAAGGGGATGACAGAGGATGAGATGGTTGGATGGAATCACAGACAAAACAGGCATGAGTTTGAGCAAACTCTGGGAAATAGTGATGGACAGGGAAGCCTGGAGTGCTGCAGTCCATGGGGTCACAAAGAGTCAGACAGGACTGAGTGACTGAACAACAACGACAACAAAAAGGTGCCTGAGTTTGGGGTGCCAAGAACCAATGTCCAGGTTAGGAGACTGGCCCTGAGAACCTTCACTCTGAGCGACTGAACAACAACAACTGGGAGATGCTGGGGGGCAGGGAGGTCTGGACAGGGAAGCTGGACTCCATGGGGTCACAAAGAATTGGACACGACTTGGTTACTGAACAACAACAAAATGGTGCCTGAGTTTGGGGTTTTGGGAACCAGTCTGTAGGTTAGGAGACTGACCCTGAGGACCTTTGCTTCGAAGGTCCTTAGAATCCTGAGCATAAATGTCACAGGAGCGTGTGGACATCCTGAGCATTTGTGGGGATTTGAATCTTGATATGTGGTGTTGCAGGTCTATTCCAAGAGGCTGCCCAGGGGACTAAAAGGGTACTGGCTTCCATGTCTGACAGACACACTGCCTGGCCCTGCAGCTTCCCAGCTGTGTGGCTTCTGGTTTGTCACTTGCAGTCTCTGAGCCTGCATCTTTACGGGGAAGATGAAGACACTAAGGATGAAGGTTATTTGGAGGATTTATGAACTCAACACAACAACCACCAAAATACATTGCAAGCTCCTACCTATTCTGGGCAATCTGATGGACAGTAGAGACAAAGTGGTGAATAAGAAGACACAGCCCTTGCCCTTGCAGAGCTAGGTTTAGTCAACAGGACAAACATTAAATAATTCCACAAAGGAATCAGCCACTCTATTTGCCATAAACTCCATGAAGGAAAAGCATAGACTATCACCAGAGGACAGCACTGACAAGTGTGGCTGAGCTAGCCGAGAGTCTGCGAAGACTTTACCGAGGATATGACGCTGAGATCTGAAGACGAAGAGTGAAACCTGGCCAAAAAGGACGGGGAAGGGCTAAAGGGGCTTTCCAGGCAGAGGGGGTAGAATTTTCTCAAACCCCTACTGCTGCTGCTAAGTCGCTTCAGTCATGTCTGACTCTGTGCAACCCCATAGACGGCAGCCCACCAGGCTCCCCGTCCCTGGGATTCCCCAGGCAAGAACACTGGAGTGGGTTGCCATTTCCATCTCCAATGCATGAAAGTGAAAAGTGAAAGTGAAGTCGCTCAGTTGTGTCTGACTCTTCGCGACCCCATGGACTGCAGCCTACCAGGCTCCTCCATCCATGGGATTTTCCAGGCAAGAGTACTGGAGTGGGGTGCCATTGAAGCAGGATTTAACTTGGCACTATTAGGGAAATAAAAGAGGTTCTAGAAAACTTGCAAATAGTAAAGTACTTCACAAACTTGAGACAGCAGAGGAGCCAGATGTAAATGGTAAAAGCTAAAGAGTTTGCTCATTACTATAGATAAGTCTTGAGATTCTGGCCACTTCATCTACATCCTTTTCTGAGAACTGGCCTCCTTCAGTCTCAGGAGAAGGAAGATCTTGTAATTACAGTGGACCTATGCAAGCTTACACCTGATTAGACTGGTAGTGATCATTGTCTGGCTTTGTACCATTCAAATATTTCTCTCTCTTTGAACCAGGAAACAGAGATGAGAAAGTTGGAAGTTTAGTTATTTTAATGGCAAAATTTAAGACTTTGTAGACTTTTGTTCTGAGAGGTGCCTGCTTCCCACCTCCTCATAAGTCTGGTGGTTTCATATTGCCCTACAAGCCGCCAACGTGAGCAGGTTATTATCATTTGTAACTAAACATTTTCAAGACCCCTCCACTTCCACCTGTGGAGCCTGACAGAGCCTTGTGAACTAGGAAATGCTTGGCATTCGCTGTACTAAATCTGGGCTTTTCTCCTCCCGATCAGATCATTTACGTTTCTGACTTCCTTGCAGAATGACTTTCTGTGAATGGTTTTGCTCCCGTGACTCTGGAGGCAATTCACATCAGATGGTGGCTATCAGGTTTGACAGAGCACTGTGGAACTGCACACAGGGTTCCTGAAGCTCTGCTAACAGTGTCCTGACCTGCTGGAAAGTAACCCAGGGTCTGACACAACTGCCTTCCACATCTTGTTGTTGTTCAGTCACTTAGTCATGTCCAACTCTTTGTGACCCCATGGACTACAGCATGCTAGGCTTCCCTGTCTTTCAGTATCTCTCAGAGTTTGCTCAAATTCCTGTCCATTGCATCAGTGATACCTTCCAACCTCTGTTGCCCCGCCCTTCTCCTCTTGCCCTCAATCTTTCCCAGCATCAGATGGTCAAAGTATTTCCAATGAGTTGGCTCTCTGCATCAGGTGGCCAAAATATCGGAGCTTCAGCTTCTGCATAAGTCCTCCCAATGAATATTCAGGGTTGATCTTCTTTAGGATTGATTGGTTTGATTTCCATGCTGTCCAAGGGACTATCAAGAATCTTTTCCAACACCACAGTTCAAAAGCATCAATTCTTCAGTGCTCAGCCTTCTTTATGGTCCAACTCTCAAATCCATACATGATTACTGGAAAAGTCATAGCTTTGACTATACAGACCGTTGTTGGCACGGTGATGGTGCACCTTAGCTCATTTGTAATGCAACATGCACAGCCAGGTTATAAATCAATAGCAGACACTACTTCTTCCTGGTACCCAACCCAGAATGGTGATGCTCTGCTAATCCCTGGAAAGAGCTGAGGACCTCCTGGGAGGGGGGGGTGATGGGATTCAATACACACTGAGCAGCCCCTTGGCACCAGGCACTGTATTAGGGTTTTGTTTTTTTTCCAGTTGACTCTCACTGTCACCTTGTGAAATAAATACTTTTTCCCATTTTATAGTGAGGAAACTGAAGCTTTGAGACATTTAGAAACACACCCCTTTACAAGTGGGGCAGCTCGAATTGCAAGCCACACATGTTCTGTCACCTCTCAGTACCCAGTGAGTCACCTTTTCAATAAAAGTTACAGGAAGGTAAGGTTTGGCCTTGGAACCACTGCAAGGACAGGTCAAGGGTCCACATGACAATGGACTTCCAGGGCCATGATGGGCATATTTCTACCCAGACCCTACAAGAAGGGAAATGTTTCTACCCAGACCCTACAAGAAGTTAAGGGCTGACTTCTGCTGTGGATTTTCAGAGGATAGTGAAAAAGAAACAAAATAAATATCTATATCTCTTTGGTCTTAGAAATCCATATTCCACACTGTTCAGGAGCGCTTTGGTTTCTTTGCATTACACTGGAAGAGTAGGGGACAGTGGTACAGTTATCAAGAACTCCAGACTATTCTAATCTTGATTTTTTCCAGCTGTGTGACCTTGAGCAACTTTCTCAGCCTCTCTGATCCTTAATTTCCACCCTTATGAAATTGTGGTAATAATGAAACCTACTTTAGAAGCTTTTTAGGAAAGTTATTACCTTTAGTTTGGAAGTAAGGGATGTGAACTCAGAAACATTTATTCTTTCTTTCCACAAACATTTGTTGAGAATGACATGATGGGAGGGCCAAGGAGGAGATGCATGTAAAGCAGAGTTTTAACGATTATAATGGACATCATGTCTTTTAAAATGGTTGAGAAACAGTGTCCTAATGAAGCCATGAATAAGCCCCTGTGTCCCTGTCCTGTGAAGTTAAAGGCTTTTGCTTTAGTCTCCCAGGTCTCCCAGGCTGACTCAAGAGTTAATGATTAGGAAATGTGAAGATGTAGAAACAAAGAATAGCTGTTTGGCTGGGAAACTGATAACAATTTAGACTATAAATCTGCCACATAGCAGAATCACCAAGCTGAGTTCCCTGAAAGATATAGATAAAGGCCTGACTCACATTCCTAAGTTGCTTTTACGGAGAAAAGCAGAGAAAAGTCTGGACTGCCGAGTTTCAGGGACCTCAGTGTCCATCTCCAAGAACCAGAATATACAGATACTCTCTGGTTTCTGGTCTTTCAAGAGTCTGGCGAGAATCTGGTTGAAGTCTCTTCATTTCTGGACAAAAGGAAGGGATGTACAAGTAACACTAGTGGAATTATTAACTGAGTGAGGGATCTGTCAGAAAAAAAAAAAAAAATCAAGAGGAGTGATTAGGGAGACTTTTGTGAAATTACAAAGGAAGGTTTAAGATAAGCCAGAGGGCAACAATGAAACACACTGCAGCTAACAGCAGAGGGAAGCTACTTCCCCAGGCCTGAACAGGGAAGCAGGAGTTACTGGAACTAATGAGAACCAAGAGAAAAGGTTGATCAAGGAACAGAGGCACTGCCCTTGGATACAGCAACTGAGAAGAGGAAGCACCCCAACCTCTCTCTGCACCCGCATTCTAAGGCTCTCTTCCTGGTGCCTCCCATGGACGAAGCCAAATGGAAGCTATTAATAGATGACAGCAGCACCCCTGGAGCAGTCAGTCCATGGAGGTGCAAAACAGAGCCAAGTCAGGGACACCCAGCACAACTGCCTACAAAGAGGAGGACGTTCTTCCCATTCAGAGGGAAGAAAAACCCTAAGAAGCCCCTGGCCAGCTGAAAGGGGGAAGTGGCTCCATCGATAGGGGAGATCTAGCATTCCCCAATGACCATACCTCAAGGTGAGGCTTTGATTTGGAGTCTCTCTGCAAATTTGCCTGTTCAGTATTGAAAGGTCAGTTCCGAAAGGCAAGATATTAATCACCTCCCCAAATCAATAAAGGGTCAGTGATGGGATTACCAATTGATATTCTAAATGGGGTCAGGCATGGCACAGTAATCTCCTTGAACCTTGTGGAATGTTATTGAATGGGCATAATGATGTGCCACCCAAGGCCCCCCTTAGGAATAAAGAATTTGCTCTCCCAACTACTCGTAGCCCAATGCAGAAATTGCCATGTCACCTTCCAAAGGAGCATGTATCCAGTGACTGATCAGTGTGGGGATGTAAAGTTCTCCTCTTGCTTACCCCAAATAATGTCAACTGTGAGTGGCCAGCCCAGCTCCAGCATGCCCTCTGGGGTTGACTTAAACCATCACTGAGATGCATCATAACCCAACTTCTCCCTCTGCTCAATCCTGTTTTCTTCTCTTTTCCTCAGGCGTTGATCCCAAGAGCACCCCCGATCTCCGTGCTTACTTTTTGGTACTGAAACTGCCTGTTAGAGGCTCCATTATTAGTAATCCTCATAAATAAAACTACAATTGAGAGTTTACAAGCAGTAATAATAACAGACATCTATGATACTTCAGACTCTACCTATGTTCACTTAGTCTGCTTGGCAATCTGGAAAAGTCAGCAGATACTTGGAAAACAATAGCCTTGTCTGTTTTATTGTCTCATAAACTTAAGATGCCCAACATGAACAGGGATCAGGAAAATCCTCTTGTAGGCAGTCATTGTAGGATTTAGGATAATGACTGCTAAACTATTTCATGGAACATGAGTGCTTAACCAGTTATTAACAGGTATTTTGTTTTAAAAAGTGAGGGGTAATGTGCAGTTACACATTTTGGGAAAACACTGGGTTAAAATTCTTGACTGCAGGACATATCAGAGCCTCTACTATACAAATGTGCATTGTTAATCTTTAAGAAGAGATTTCATGTGCAGCAGTTCTTATTTGACTATAAAACACCTATTACCATGTCTCCAGGCACTAGGGGCCTGTGGAAGATGGTACTAGCGATGCTAAGGTAGATGACAGGCCCATTAGAGAGACACATCGTGTACTGTGACTTTCCTTTCTATTCACTTCTTTCTACTTTTAAGCAAAAGGGAAAGGCACTCCTGGGGAAGCTCTGGAAGTGGCATCAGGAGGATGGACAGGAAGATTGTGTTCCCTTGTGCTTCACTGGCAGGGAGAGAAGCAGGCAGAGACGTGGTATTTCCGAGAGGAGACTGCTCATAAAATAAAGCGGAGGCCTGAAGTCAGCTGGGGGAAGTGGCTGGGCAGGAGAACAGAGGGCTCGAGGGCTGGGGGCTCTGGGGAGAGGAGGATACAAAGCTTAGGGATTTCTCCAGAGCCAGGTGGATCTTTTTTCAGAGCCTCTGGCTTTCTGGTCAACCCCACTGAGGCTGCCAAAGGCACTGATGCTTTCAAAAGAGCAAATGAGGAGAAGAAAAATGATTCCAAGCAGTTCTGTTCCAGCTGACTGGTGTGGCAACTGCTCGTCGCTGCTCTCCAGGGCTTCGGGCTGCTCCAGCTCACCACCCTCTAAGACGGGAGGAATCCCTGGCTGACACTCAGAGGCATGAACTCTACTTTCAGCTAACTCCATCCCTTTGGCTCTGAAAACATGAAGCCAGAGTTCAACTACAAACCTGACTATCTGAAATTACAGAGTAAAACACAAACCAACACTGAATAATATCCCCCTGCCTCATATTTACTGAGTGAATTCTCAACAATTTACATGAATGAAGAGATCACAAATGTGGCTAATCCCAAACAGCAGATAATTCTACTCTTATTAGGTGTTGGGTCTATTTGCATTTGAAAATCAGAATCTCTGACACTGAGAAGTTTGACTTGTGTGAGTCTCAGTGGAGTCACGGTTCAGAGAGCTAGCTTGGGAACCAGCACTGCCGCTTCCTAGCTGCCTTCGGGGTCCTTCCAGAAGCTTATCCTGAGACAAGGATCTGAATGCAAGTAGTTAATTTGAGAGATGATCAAGAGTACTGTTGGGGAGTGAAACAGGGAAGGGAAGGTAGCAGATAAAAGATGTGTTATCAATCAAATTCCCACTATGGGCAACTGAGGCTCTATCCCATTAGGGAATCTGGGAAACCTTGGAAAACATGACTAAGAGCCATCAGAATGGCCATCATCAAAAACTACAAACAATAAATGCTAGAGAGAGTGTGGAGAAAAGGGAACCCTCTTACACTGTTGCTGGGAATGTATATTGATACAGCCACTATGGAGAACAGTATGGAGATTCCCTGAAAAACTAAAAATGGAGCTACCATATGACCCAGCAATGCTACTCCTGGGCACATACCCACAGAAAACTGTAACTCCAAAAGATACATGCATCCTAAAGTTCTTTGCAGCATTCTTTACAATAGACAGGACATGGAAGTAACCTAAATGTCCATCCACAGAGGAATGAATAAAGATAACGTGGTACATACATACAAAGAACTATTATTACTCAGCCATAAAAAGGAACAAAACTGTGCCATTTACAGAGACGTGGATGGACCTAGAGAGTGTTCAACAGAGTGAAGTAAGTCAGAAAAACAAACATCATATATTAATGTATGTATGTGGAATCTAGAAGAATGGTATAGATGATCTTATTTGGAAAGCAGAAATAAAGACACAGACATTGAGAAATGATATATGGATACCAAGGGGGAAAGGAGGGGTATGAACTGGGAGACTGGGATTGACATAATACACTACTCATTCCATGTGCTGCTGCTGCTAAGGCACTTCAGTCATGTCAGACTCTGTGAGACCCCATAGACGGCAGCCCACTACGCTCCCCCGTCCCGGGGATTCTCCAGGCAAGAACACTGGAGTGGGTTGCCATTTCCTTCTCCAATGCATGAAAGTGAAAACTGAAAGTGAAGTTGCTTAGTCGTGTCTGACTCCTAGCAACCCCGTGGACTGCAGCCCCCAGGCTCCCCCGTCCCTGGGATTCTCCAGGCAAGAACACTGGAGTGGGTTGCCATTTCCTTCTCCAATGCATGAAAGTGAAAAGTGAAAGTGAAGTCGCTCAGTCGTGTCCGACTCTTAGCGACCCCATGGACTGCAGACCACCAGGCATACCATGTGACAGGCACATAACTAAGAGCTAAATAATATGAGCTACTTTTCCTCCCACTATTTTATAAGATTTATTGTAAGGGTTAGATGAGTCAATATTTGTTCAGCACTCAAAATTATTAGATATCATTATTACTGTCATCAATAAGAATTTACAAAACAGCTACTGTATGTAAAGAGCATAGTTGGGTGCCCAGCACATGATAACAACAATCATCTTCCTTCTCTTCCTGGTGGCTATTTTTATTCCAAGAACAAAGTAAATCCACAAGCAATAAATTCTGGAGAGGGTGTGGAGAGAAGAGAACCCTCCTACACTGTTGCTGGGAATGTAAATTGGTGTAGCCACTATGGAGAACAGTATGGATGTTCCTTAAAAAACTAAAAATAGAACTACACATGACCCAGCAATCCCACTCCAGGCATACATTCAAAGTAAAACACAGTCTGAAAAGATACATGCACCCTTATGTTCAGAGAAGCACTAATTACAATAACCAACACGTGGAAGCAGTCTAAATGTCCATCAACAGGGTATTGGATAAGGAAGATGTGGTTCATATAAACAATGGAACATTGCTCAGCCATTAAAAAGAATGAAATGATGCCATTTGCAGCAACATGGATGGACCTAGAGATTGTCATACCGAGTGAAATAAGTCAGACAGAGAAAAAGAAATAGAATATTTCTTTATATGCAGAATCTAAAAAGAAATGATACAAATGAACTTATTTACAAAACAGACTCACAGACTTAGAAGAGGAACTCATGGTTTCCAGAGAGGAAGGATGGGAGTGATGGATATATTGAGAATTTGAGATGGACATGTACACACTGCTGTATATAAAATGGATAACCAACATGGACCTACTATACAGCAGAAGGAACTCTGCTCAATATTATGTGGCAGCCTGGATGGGAGGAGAGTTTGGGGGAGAATGGATACATGTACATGTATGGCTGAGTTGCTTTGCTGTGCACTTGAAACTATCACAACCTCGTTAATCAGCTATGCTGCTGCTAAGTCGCTTCAGTCGTGTCCGACTCTGTGCGACCCCATAGACGGCAGCCCACCAGGCTCCCCGTCCCTGGGATTCACCAGGCAAGAACACTGGAGTGGGCTGCCATTTCCTTCTCCAATGCATGGAAGTGAAAAGTGAAAGTGAAGTCGCTCAGTCGTGTCCAACGCTTAGCGACCCCATGGACTGCAGCCTACCAGGCTCCTCCGTCCATGGGATTTTCCAGGTAAGAGTACTGGAGTGGGGTGCCATTGTCTTCTCCGTTAATCAGCTATACACCAATATAAAATAAAAAGTTTAAAAAAAAAAGAGAGAGAGAGAAAGAACAAAAGAAAGCTCCTTTGTAAAGACCTGACTCTGGAGAGGCAGGGATCCAAAAGCCAGTTTTCCCACCTGGTGCTTGCCCTGCTTGTCTCCTCCCAGTCACATCTCCCTGAGGGTAGAGGTTTATTCTCTGCTTGATGAAAGGTCTCATCATTAACCTTCCTTGGAGCCAGGCAGGTGGCACTTGGGTTTCAGCAAATGTCTCAGCAGGTAGAGTTAAACACAGGGTATAGATATCCATAACACCGTAATTAAGCAAAGAAAGGTGCTAACTACAAATCCAGAGCCCCAGATGTCCTCCAAGGGGTTGTTAGGGCTGTGTTGAATCTGTTAACTGGCAATACCTTTGAAAGGAGGGTGTTCCAGAGAGAAGTCAGAGTCGTCATAGATCACCTGCAGACAACCAGGGGCTGAGTATACATCCAAGCTCATTTCTTTTAAGCTGAAAGCTCTGAGCCAAAGAATCCAGCCTGGGTCTAAATTAATGATGAGAATGAACAAGGTTTGGCATTGCTTCCCTCACAGAGAGGCAGGCACTTAATGAATCTTTCATGGCTCACTCTTGATGCCATTTTATATGCCAGGTTCTCAAGACCACAGAAGTTTCAAAAGCAAGTGCCCCGCACCACTGGCTGTGAGGGGAAGTGGGGTGGAGGGTGGGACCCTTCTGAGTGTCTGCCCAGTTGACAACCATCTTCCCTAACCAGATATACTTCCTTAGCTCAGTGCCACTTGGTAACATGTGGGAACATGCAGTCTTGACTATGGCTCTCGGTGATTGGTCTGCCTTGGGTGCCTGACTCATTGGGCCCATCAAAGTCCTTTCCTTGGGAACTGTGAAGTGGAACCCAGTGAAAGTGAATCATTTTCCTGGGGTGCCTGGATCTTTAAGATGTAGTCCTGGCAGTTTTAAGTGGGGTATCTTTCACAGAGAAGCAGGAGAGAATCTTCTAGAGAGAGAAAGAAAGAAAGAAGCAGAGATGAGAGGCAGAAAGAGACAGTCCAGACTTTAAAGGCCAGTCAGTGCTGGTTCCTTCCTGAGACCCATAGGCATTTTCACTTCTCAGTTCTCAGAGATACCCCTATATCCTCATAAATTCACATTTTCTGCCTAAACTAGTATAAATTGGTTTTTCTGTTACTTTCATAACAAAAATATTTCACATAATAAAGTGAAAGTGTAAGTCACTCAGTCATGTCTGACTCTTTGCAACCTCACAGACTGTATCCTCTGTCCATGGAATTCTCCAGGCAAGAATACTACAGTGGGTTGCCATTCCCTTCTCTAGGGGATCTTCCCAACCCAGGGATCGAACTCGGGTCTCCTTCATTGCAGGCAGATCCTTTACCATCTGAGCCACTAGGGAAGTCCTTTAAAATAAGCTAACCAGTTTGTTTATGGTTACCCAGAGTTGGAAGAGATAGTTAGGGAATCTGGGATTGACATGTACACAACTCTATATTTAGAATAAATAACCAATAAGGACCTACCTATTGGTTAACCAATTTAAACCTACTGTTTTTAAAAAAAAATGAAGAGGAGACAAGAGAATGATATAGATGAGATGAGACTGACCATGTGTTGGTAATTCTTGAAGTTAATTGATGGATACATGGGGATTTATTATACTACTCCTTCCACTTCTATGTATGTTTGAAATTTTCCATAATAAAAAAGTATAAAAAGATAAACCAGTTTGAGAAGTTACCTCTTGGTATTTTTTAAAAATGTAACTGTAGTAATGAAACAATCACACACACACACATACACAGAAAAGGTGCTTGCCCTTCTTCACCCCAGCACCACCCAAACTTTTGGCTCATGAGTGCTGCACCAGGAAAGAAAGCACAGAACTTGCTTTGAAGGACCAACCTAGAGCTGGTTCATCTGGTGCCTGGCAGCAGGCAGGTCACACTCCATGGAAGAAATGAGCCAGAAGAGAAGGCCCCTTCTGAAGGGACAACAGCTATTTAGCTCTGCATGATTCTTGGCATTAGACTCTGTGGAGTCACTGTGGCTGGATTTTTCTGATATTTCAGGAAAAAAGGGAAGCTCAAATTTTCATTTAAAATGGATTGATACAAATGATACAAATTTTTAAAATGTTAAAAAAAAAACATTCTGAGTGCCAAAAAGAACATATCTGTGGGTGCTATCTAGACTGCAGCCCTGCAGCTTGAGGGAGACCAGTGTTCTAGACCCTAGAGGAGGGAGTTGGACATTGTGTCAGGTGGAGAGTCTTGGGTCAAGCAGGAGGAGGTATGGCTTGACCCAAGGAGACTGAGTGAGCGGTGGCTTCCATTAAGCTGGGGTGGTCCTTTGCAGCAACCCAGAAGGGGCTGCTACTCTGAAGGGGGTGCCAGAGAGGCTGGACAACAAACAAAATACTCTTGAATGTATTGTCAAGGGTTGCCTGTGGCTTAGGTTGTGATAGGTATAGAAGACTAGGAGAGGCGTTTCTGTGGCTCGCCCAGAAAAGCAGTCTGATCAGTGAAGGAGAATCTGAATTTGACAGCAGGGTCATGAAACAGAAAAGATCACGGTAACAGGGAAGGACAGGAGGAGAATGGGGCAACATGAACTGAACTGAACTATTATATATAAAATATATAACCAATAAAGAACTGCTATAGAGAAGAGGGAAATAGCTCAGTATCTTGTAATAACCTGTAATGGAAAAGAATCTGAAAAAGAATATATATATATATGTGTATGTAAGTGTGTATACATGTGTGTGTGCTTGGTCGCTCAGTTGTGCCCGACTCTTTGTGACCCCATGGACTGTAGCTCACCAGGCTCCTCTGTCCCTGGGGATTCTCCAGGCAAGAATACTGGAGTGGGTTGCCATGCCCTCCTCCAGGGGTTCTTCCTGACCCAGCAATCAAATTGGGGTCTCCCACACTGCAGGTGGATTCTTTACCAGATGAGCTACCCAGGAAACCCCAAATGCATATATATTTTATGTGTGTGTGTATATACATATATGTGTGTGTGTGTGCGCACACGCGTGTGTATCACTGAATCACTTTGCTATACACTTGAAACTTACATAATACTGTAAATTAAGTATATTTCAGTTTTTAAAAAAAGACACTGTACTAAAACCTTCCCACTGGACTGTCCCAGTCAGAGTTCCACTTTAAGTATTTCCAACTGAGGTAGTTTATTATGAGGACTTGATTTGCAGGAGATGGATGGAGACAAGAAAGAAATGAGGACTCAATGAGGCAATCCCAGAGACGAGTCAGTGAAGGAAGCCCTCAGAGGCTGGAGGGACAACATAGGGAGAGGGACTGATGGGGCCCAGTCACTTGGATCACCTAACTTAAGTTGGAATCAGGCAGATCTGCTGGTGGGAGCTGAAGCCACAGAGGGAGTGGGGTGAGATGCAACAAGGTATTACCAGAACAAAGAGTAGCGAGCCTCCTTGGCATCTCCTGGCTCTTCCCTTTCTTCTGCTCAATCATGTCCAACTCTTTGCAATCTCATGGACTATAGTCTGCCAGGCTCCTCTGTCCATGGAATTCTCCAGGCAAGAATACTGGAGTGGGTTACCATTCACTTCTCCAGGGGATCTTCCAACCCAGAGATTGAACCTGGGTCTTCCACATTGCAGTTTACCATCTGAGTCACCAGGGAAGCCCCTTCTTATGTTCAAAGCACAGTTGAAATGTCATGTCCTTTTGTGCTATCTTCCTCAACCAAGGCAGATAGGAAAATGGAATACTAAACTCCATGGGAAAGCACAGAGAGGATTCAAGAAGCAGCATAGACACTGAAGAGCTTCCCTGATGGCTCAGAAGGTTAAAAAAACTGCCTACAATGCAGGAGACCCAGGTTTGATCCTTGGGTCTGGATGATCCCCTGGAGAAGGGAATGGAAACCCACTCCAGTATTCTTGCCTGGAGAATTGCTATAGAGCCAGACACAACTGAGAGACTAACAAATGAAGGAAAGGGAAGCAAAAGATAGCCACTCGTGGCCACTATAGAATCATTATGTGTATGATGGCAACAATCGCAGGTGCCATACACTGCTACCTCATTTAGGGTGAGGATTTGTTTCTCCATTTCACAGGCAAATTGAGGAACAATAATGGCTGACACTGAAGCATGCAATTTGGGGCACCAAACCACAGAATTTACTCACTGGGAAGATCAGCTTCTTGGCAGTTTGCTTTCTCTAAGACCTAAACTGACCTTCAAATGCTTTTTATTTTGGCAGTTAAGGTCCTAACCAATGTATCTAATCTTATCACCTATATTTATGTCATAGCAATTTTATATGACAAAGGACAAGGCTGCTAGTATCAGTGGTATAATACATGGCCAGAGGCTGGTTAGGGCTTGTAAAACCAATCATACAAACAAACATACGTCATACATTCCCTCCTTACTTCCCTCCTCCCCACCTCCCCACACTCTCCCACAGAGCCTGAAACATTAGATGGATAGTGGTTGATGATTTTAATTACAGGATGTCTTTTATGGCTATTGGCCTCTCCAAGTTCTTAGAGCCGAAGAACACTGATGGCTGTTCATGTCATCGGTTGTGGTTGGAGTCCCTGGGGAACAGTGATGCATTGGTTTTGTGGCCTTTACTTCAAATTCCTCACGTAAACAGAGGTCTGGGTTAATTTCATATGGTAGAGCTGGATGTGGGATTGGGATTAATTTCAGCCCATCTTATTTCTAAGCACTCCCCCGACATCCATCCTCTCTCTTATTTGGGCTGATCTTACTGTTACTTCTAAACCCATCATGCCCATCCATCACTTTTGTCCAGGTCATTCCTTCAACTTGGTATACTCTTTTCATTTTTTTCTGGAAATCTTATTTTTTGGGGATCAGTCAGAATCCACATCCTCCATAGAATTTTCACAAGTGAACCTCAGGATGTTACAGCACAAGTGTGGCCAGTTCTTATAATACACAATCATCCTCATCATTAATGAGAGATCTTTATTAAGTCTTATATATAAATAAGGGCTTCCCAGGTGGCTCAGTGGTAGAGAATCTGCCTGCCAATGCAAAAGATGCTGGAGACGTAGGTTCAATCCCTGGGTTGGAAAGTCAGACACAACTGAACATGCACACACACACACACACACACACATCTATCTATCTATAATGCTCAGTGCCAGGCATTGGGGTGTCAAAGTGATACAAACCACAGTCCCTTCCTGTCATGTGTTTACAAGCTATTCAAGGAAACAGAACATTCATTTGTTTATTCTGTAAGCACTGAGTAGATACTAAGTGTAGGTATTATAATACCAGGTAGGCTCTAAGAAGAGATAATCGTAACTATATACACATATACATTATATATATATGTGTGTGTGTGTGTGTGTGTGTGTGTATGTTATATACACAGAAACACACAAATGATAAGAGACAAGTGAGATCATCTAGCAACACAGTAGAGCTGTTAAAAAATGAGGGACAGAACTGGGTCTGGAACCCAGCCCTACCACTTAGAACTGTGTAACCTTAGGTGAAACCCTTAACTAAGGCTGCAAAGCACCTTTGTGTAGGTTTTGTCCTAACATTTATGCCTGACCTGGAGGGTGTGTGGGGGCTGAAATCAGCCCAGGTCCTGCTCACCAAGCTGAGTTCTCTGGTTCTGGGCTCGAGCAGTCCACAGGAAGGCATGCCCTTTTATAACTCATCTGCTGAGTGAGTGACATTTTGAAACCTCTCCTCCTGGATGAGGCTCTTTACTACACAAGGTATCATAAGGACCTGTAGAGCCCTTCACTTAACCTCTCTGAGCCTCAGTTTCCTTATTTACACAATGGGACTAACAGTGCCTTCTGTATGAAATGCCTTCCCTTGGAACGTCATGGGATTTCTCCAGCCCACCAGCTGCCAGGAGCAATCGGAGGCTTCTCAGTGGTAAAGTGGAGACACGGAGGTTGCACGATTGCACCTGCATTCTTACCTGAGAGCCTCTCCAGGGAGTGGAAGAACATCACCTCATCACCACCCAGCTTGACCAGTGTCCCCACACCTTGGAGTCACCCCCAAACCTGCAGGAACACTAGAGGCAGAGCCTCTAATGATGGGGAGTTGAGGATGAAGTGAGAGTCCTGGTTGTTGGTAGGGCAGGAATCAGCAGCGAACAACAATGAAGAGCTCATGCGGGACAATCAGATTGAATCTCGGTCGAGTCTCGGCTCCACTGTTTTATAACAACTTGACCTTAAGTAACTTATTTAAAACCTCAGTGAACTCACCATTAAGGTGTGGGTGGCCACTGGGGCTGCTGAGGGGCTGCCAAGAGATCACGTCAGGGGCAAGCTGGCAAGAAGCACATCCATGCGCCAGGGAACCTGCTGCACCATAAATGCCCTCTACACAGTGGTGGTGATTATGAGATCTCTTGGAGAGCACCCAGCCCTGCTTTATAGTAGTACTGAGTGCCCAGTATACCTAGATCCCAGTGGCATGGCTTCCTAGCCCACCATCTACAGCAGTGGTCTGGCCCCAGCCTAACCTGGAAGGTCTATTTGGGTGGATGATAAAGGCCAACTCGTCTGTTTTGTTGTTGTTGCAGCACATGGGCTCTTAGTTCCCTGAGCAGGGATGGAACCCTAGCCCCATGCAGTAGAAGGACAGAGTCGTAACCCCTGGACTGCCAGGGAAGTCCCTAACCTGCCTGTTATACCATGAGAGGCAGAGAGACAGACAGACAGAAAAAGAGTCAGGAAGAAACAAACCCAGACCATCTCTTTCCTGCTGGCAATTACTACCTAACCTCTTAGGAGTATCTCAGACAGTCTGGCTGCTAAATCACCACCACTGCAGTAATTGAAACAGAAAATCATGCTCCGAAGAACAACCTAGCAACACCACCATTAGCATCTGCGGTTTTTCATTGCAAACTGGGGAGATAATATGCCTCTTAATGTGTTCACGGGCACATTCAGATATATATCTTTACCAATATTTCAACAGGGACTGGGTCCTTCCTGCTCTTTCCTTTCACAGATGATATGTGGGGCTATTCATTCAGGGAGCCCAAGAGAAACTGTAAACTTTTCCATGTTATCGGAGGCAGCTCAGCTCCATGGCTAACACAAGAGTTTCATTTGCTTCCATCATCTATCCCTCCTTTCTTTTTCATTCCTGAGTGTGCATTTGTATCGGGAAGACACAAATGGAACACACAATCACACAAATCCATAACTAAAATCTGTAGGACATGCTCAAATTGAGCAAATTGTGCCTCCAAGGGAATCACATATCTTTGGAGGGAAAAAGGGAAATGGATTTGAAGAAAGGCTGAGAATGAGGTGAAGAGGGGTAGGTGAAAGAAGAGAAAAATGTTCTAGAGAAGAAGAACAGTACGTGCAAAGGCCCTGAGGCACAAGGGAGTTGAGCATGTCTGATGAGCTGAAAGGAGGCTAGTGTGAGTGGAGGGCAGTGGCTAAGGGAAGGGCAGCAGAGAAGCTGGGCTGGTGGAGTGGCAGAGCATGACTCACACAGCTTAAAAGCAATGGGGAGGTTTTTCTGCACATTCTGTTAGAACCCTCCATTGCCAGCACCCTTTAATGTCAGGATCTGACCGTGTGGCTTCCTTGCTTCATACTTTCTGTCGCTCTCTGTTACCCATGATAGTGGTTTTAAAGGTAAGGGAATTATGGAAATGAAGGGGATATGTTTGGTTGACACAGCAATAGAGAAGCGCTACTGCCATTTGGTGGAGTAAGGGTGGAGTGACAAGGTGTCAGACATACTTTAAGGTGTAGAATTATTTTACATAATGGATTTTTAGACTACATATCACACAATTTTGGGGGGACTTCATGTAGGTGAAAAATCAGTTTGGGGTTATCTGAGATTCAGTGGTTTTAATGTGTGCGTGCTCAGTCATTCAGTCATGTCCAAATCTTTATGACCCCATGGACTGTAGCCCACCAGGCTCCTCTGTCTGTGGAATTTTCCAGGCAAGAGGGCATTTTCCTAACCCAGGGATAGAACCTGCGTCTCTTGCATCTCTTTCATTGGCAGGCAGACTCTTTACCACTGAGCCACCTGGGAAGCACCAGTGGTTTTAACACATATCTGCAACTGTACTGCCACTCCTCCTTCAAAGCATGGAGCCTAATTCCCCTTCCTTTGAACATGGCCAGACCTAGTGACTCTCCTCTATAGAAAACAATGCGGCAGAAGGGATGCTATATGACTTCTGAGGGTGAGTTATTACAAACAGAGCTTCGGTCTTTCCTTCTGTCCCTTGGCCCACTCACTTGGGGGGAAGCCAGGTGCCATGCTGTAAGGACACTCAACCAGCCCTGTGTATAGAAATTTGCACAGGGATGAACTAAGGCCTCCTGCCCTCATATAGCACCAACTTGCCATCCTGTGGGTGAGCCACCTAGGAAGTGGCCCTTGCAGTGCCAGTCAAGCCTCCAGATGATTCTAGACATCAGCCTTCAAGTCTGCCAACTGAGGCCCCAGACATCCTGGAGGAGAGACAAGGCGCCCTTCTGTACCCTGTCTGAATTCCTGGCCTTCAGAAATTGTGAAAGATAATAAATGATTATTATTGTCTTCAGCCACTAAGTATTGGTGATAATGTCGTGTAGCAGGAGATAACTAGTATATGAGCCAATAACTTAACTCCTTTTTCAGACCAGCAAAAAAATTTTTGCACAGTTTTAACATATATTAAGGTTTCTAGGAATGCAACTAGTGTGTAACTCAAGAGACAGTTGCACTTTGTTTTGCTTGCCTTTATCAACAGTTGTTCTCCATCTAGTCAAAAGAGTCTTCTCCCTGGTCTTCAAGTGGACTGCACTCTTCTGTTTTCTCTGATGAATTTATCCTGAATTCCCTTCCTTTCCCATCTGTATTGTAAAATCCTACTCCTCTCTGACTTACACATTCAGCCAACAAACGATGACAGTGCACCTTTACAGGCCAGACCTGTGTGTGCAGCGCGGCTCGCGATGAAGGACAGCCCTGGAGCCTAGGGCGGAACTTGCGCAATTAGAGGAACATGATGACAGAAAAGGCTGGCTGCCCACAGAGCGTTAGCATCAAGGGGAAGTCATCTGGGCAACTGAGCCCTCCATGCCGTAGTGGTTTTAAAATGCAGTGCATAGGGAGGGCTGGGATTCCACGCTATGCCCAAGTCCTTCCCTTTCCAGCCTAATCAGCGCCCTGGTTTTGAATCTTTGCTCTGCATGTACTTGTCTGCTCTCTGCAAACTGGATTGTATGGGCTCTCCAGCTGGGCACACCGCCATCCCTTAACTCTTAAAGCGTCTTTCCCGGAGAGACCTGGAAAACTCTAGAACTGGATCTGCTTTCTCTCTGGCAGCTGGCAAGTGCTAAAGCTGGTGTCTGGAGAGAGAACACAGAGTCCGTGGGATCTGGCTGCACCTCAAGAAGTGAATGGGGACCGTGATGAGCAGAGCAGCCCCCTCCTGGGTCCCAAACTTTCCCTGCAGCCCTGCTGGTCCTGACAGTCTGACAGGGACCTGGTGCCCTCCACCAGCACCCCGGCTGATTTATGTACACTTTCCTCCAAGCTTTTTTACTCCATCTGCCTTTCCTCCTTATTGACCAGACTGTGAAAATACACACACCCGAGAACACACACAACATAAATCACAGGATACATCTTTCAAGGATGCACCACCAAACAAGTTCCAAGTTGACATGGCCTGGAGATGACGCTGCTGAATTTTCAGGACAAAATAGTGAGAAAGTGGATTTTCTCAGAGAAGAAACCAGCAAAGGGAAAGTCCTCACCTTTCCCACCCTGATGTCCCACAGTTCTTTCCAGACTGGCTTGGAATCTGTAGGGGAGCCAGAGGGAGTGGCTGCTTCTTGCCACTGGAGGGCAGTCTGAAATCCCGAGACCAAGAGGGATCCAATTTGTTGGGCCTTTTTTTTTTTTTTTTAAACCAGAAACAGTATCCCAGTTAGCATCAGTAGACCATCTGGAAATCCATCCTCAAGAAGACAGTGATGACAAATAGGTTTTAACATGAGTGCTCGGGGCAAGGCAGGGCAGAGGGCAGAAGGGAACCAAAAGGCTTTAAGTTCTACTGCAGGTGGAAAGAGGGAGCCTGGCTTTTGCTCACCAGTGTTCAGAAGAAAAGGGGTTTAGTTAGCCCAATGGCTTACAACTGGGGGTGATTTTTGTCTCTGCTCACAAGGACATTAACGGTGTCTAAAGACATATTTGATTGTCACAGTTGGGGGGGTGGTGGTGAGAGGAGACCAGGAAATCTGCTCATTATAATCATCCTATCGTGCACAGAATGTTCCCCTAACCCTAATCCTTACCCTAATCCTAATCCTAACACCAACCCAGGCAAAGGTTGAGGACTCCTGAGTTGACCCAACGGTGATTTTTAGCGCTACCGGCTCAGTGGGCAGGAGGCCTACATTCCAGTTTTGTTCACAGCTTCTATTCTGCATGGAACGGGACTGTTCCTCAGGAAATGGTCTGGTTTTGCAGATGCTGTCATGGTTCACAGAGGAAGAAATATTAGCCCTGCATCTTCACTGCAACCCCTTTATTCCCTTGTGTTATGCTGGAGTTCCCCAGTAGCAGACTCTGTGACAAGGACTGGAGCACACAGTAGTTGATCTGGAGAGGAGCCCCAGGAAACTGCTAGGGGGGTAGGGGACAGTTAGGGAAGCGCAAGACGCCAGTGTAAGCAGCGCGGTCAAATAAACTACCACAGTGGGCAGAGAGAATATGACCCCTCTGGGGAGTCCGGACCTCAGGGAGAAGGTGAGGGAGTCTGGCACCTCCCAGGCTCACCAGACACTGGCTGAGAGATGCTGACTGGGGAGATGCTGGGCGTTCATTCTCTGGCAATGCAGCCTGCCTTGCTAGCAGAGAGGTTCCAGCTGCATAGAAAGTCCTCAGAGGTAAGTGTGTGCTGGCCAGCGGGCTACAGAGCCAGAGGGCATCTGTACCCCCACACCCCACAGCCCCAAGGATGTCAGAAATCCTACGTACAGCCACTCATGCTCTATTTGAGGACCCCAGTTCCCTTTCTGACCATGCTGGGGTGCACCATGGTCCCTCAATGGGTGTCAAGCAGATATTAGCACTGCCTCAGCCAGAACTCCAGTTTCTTGGTCCCTCGGATGCCACTGCAGTGTTAGCCAGCAGCAAGCCCGACCACAAAGGCCAGGGAGCAGAGAAGGACTCACCCAAAACCTAAGAAATTGTCAGCCTTGGGGCTCCTGGGTTCCCGGGCCCTGTGAGCTCCCTGGAGTTGATGATGCTCCACAGAGTTCTAAATCAGTGTCAGTCCACCCTTCATGTCCATGTGAATCAATCTCCCAGGGCCATGTGAAAATTCAGACTCTGATTCAGTGAGTCCAAGGGGAGGCGGGCAATGCTGCACTTCTATTAGGCTCCCAGGTGATGTCCTTGCTGCTAGTCCACTGAACTCGGAGTGGAGTGGAGGTTAGGTTGCATCCAGTAGACACATGTATGTAAACACCTCCACGTAAGCATTCCTGGGAAATTGCCCAATAGGATCTGAGAAGAAGGGGTCTGTAGCTCTAAGGCTCCCTTTCATATTCTATATAAACTTTTACAAACCTAGTTTTCTCATTTTTTTCCTTAAAGGACCCTACTTCCACCACCTCTGCCACCAATTAATAAGCCTCAGTTCTCATAAAACTTGGGTCTTCCTTTTCTAAGAGCATTTGAAAGGGCTGGGATCTAGCTTGGAGAGTCTGGTCCTCTGTATATCAGAAGTTCTAGAACTTTCTGCGTCCATTTCCTGCTCCATGATCTCAGACAGCTTCCAAAATTAGAGGCTCAGTCAAGCACAGGAGGATGTGAGATAAGTGAGGAAAGGCATTTAGTAGATTGGGTAGCTGGCGGTGTGAATCCTGGAACTTAGGCCAATGAATCAGAAGCGGGGTCTGGCCCTTTCATCGCCTTTCATGAGCTACTTTAAAACTCTGTACATTGTAGGTGTGAAATCAAATTTATGGTAAGACAAGGAAAAATTCAACATAAAATTTTTTCTCTGCACTTTGGCCTTCTCTCTCCCCTTTACTGTGCACTGTGAATCTGCATTATGCATCGCCCCAATCTACCCCCATCAGCAGAAACACCAGCTCAGTTACAAAAAGCAACATTCTCCCAGCATCAACAAAACAACCTCTTAAAGGATAACATTCCTTCTTGATCATGTAAAGGCCACAATGACCCAGGACCCACTACTTACTAGACTGTATGAACTGTCAATAATATGTCATTTAATGTATAGACCTCTGTCTCAAAAACTTAAATGATTGTGCTTTGACCTCTGATGGGTGGAACAGCTCTTGGAGCTTTCTGAGAGGTTGTTTATTTGGCACAAATAAATGTTTCCATTTCTTTTTTAGATCGACTGATTAATTTTTGTCAACATAGGAAACTGACCATATAAAGCAAATAAATTTTGCCTAGGGTAGATGCAATTGATCTCCACCTACCTCTGGAAGAGGAATATTACATCCATTAGCAAGCCCATTTTGACATTTCTGACTACCTATACATGAGCCTGCTTTTTTTTTCATTCTTCTTTGAGGTGGTTGAAATAACTGATTTGTTTTTCACTGCTTAATGGGTTAAATAAAATCCTGGATCTGTGTTCCATCTATGTATATGAGAATCATTATTTTACCTTTCAAAAATATTTCCCTTTAACATGGTCCACCTGCATGTACCCCCACCCTACTCACCCTGCAATCGACTGACCAGTCTCTCCCTTTGGGATTCCTGAGAATAGAGGAAGAGATAATGACTCCCAGTTTCTTCTCCTCCTGGGAACTGATGTTAGATCTCAGAGTACTGGTTCTCGAAGTGCTATGTCCTAGGATTCCCTGCTGAGCCCAGGACTCCCCATTTCCCTATTTGGAGAAGCAGGACAGACCAGAGTCAAAGGCACAGGCTTTGGAGCCCAAATATCTGCTTTAGTTCCAGTGCTACCACTTCCTGGCTGTGTGACATTGGACAATTTACTCGATGTCCTTAGACCTGGTTTCATCTTTTGCCCTCTGAGCAGTATTCCCAGAAACTGTACTGAAAAGGTCCTGAGGATTAAATCTGCAACGATGGGTAAAATGCTGAGCATGAGGTCTGAAATTAAATGAGTGTCTGTTTGGTCACTATTGTTGAGGCTATATCTTATGTACGCTGGATATTCCCACTTTCTGCCCTTATTCACTCTCCACCGCTCTTCCCTCTGCTGTGTGCCCCAGGAGGCTGACCTTCTCTGGCATCTTGTCAGTTTCTTCCAACTGGAGCCTCCCTTTCCTCTCTGGAGTGGTCTTAGGTGGGCAGCATCCCTCAAACGCCACAGCTCCTGCCAGGCAGCCACTGCCGCCTCCAGGTCCCATAACTGCCCTTCCCCTGTCCCTCAGGCCTTCAGCGTGGTTCTAGGTCCATATTCCTAGCCTTGTATGACTGCATCTCCACAGCCAGATGTGTCTCTCACCTGCCCACTCCCTTAAAAATATTCCCTTTACTAAACACTCCTCCAGTCACCCACACCAACAGCACCATCTGTCATGACCCCAACATAGTGAATGCCATTTTTAATACTCCTGTGTGTTCTTCTCTAAGTGAGCAATGCGCTTCTGAACCTGGTGGAAACAGAGTCAGAACCTTTGCACCCGTTTCATCTTAACTGTGAGTCCTTTGTGGACAGGCCACCAACGTCCTACCCCGGAAGGCCACATTCCTATTCACAGCTGACCGAAACATAGGCAAGGTCCAGAGAACGTTGCAAAATAGAATGCCTTTTTCTCTTCCTCCAGGCACTCTGCCTCAGGTGTCCAAGAGTCCCTCCTCTAGTATCCCATTAGTTTCTCCCTCTCCTCTGATCCCCCCACTGTCTTTGTTTCTCTTGACTCTGACCTCCCTCTCATCCCTGCTCCATCTCAGAACAAGAATGGTGGGCCCTTGTGGTGGATCCCACACTTCTCACAGAAAAGAGCCTCTTCAGCTCTTATACACCTGTCTCTTGCGAGCTGCCTAACATCCATATGTTATGAGGCAGATGTCACTGGTTTATTGAATAGTCTGGGTTCTATAAGGCTACAAGTGACTGTTATATTTTCTCCACTTACTACCTTCAAGTGTGCTGCCTAATCTCTCCTAGTGAAACAAATTCCCTAACTTTCCATTCATTTGAAGGATTTAAAAGTCCAGTCCAAGTTTGTTTCAAGTTGCGATTGCCCATCCCGGTAAACTCTCACATCTCACCTCCCAGAAAATGCCTGGCTTTGACCCTCAGGGTCATGTAGCGAAGGGGTATGGTCCCGCTTCAGCTTGTCCCCCTCCATCTCAGCCTTCCTCCTTTCTGCAGCGGGGCTTGAGAGGCAGGCTGGGGAAGCAGAGAGAACTGTTTCTAAGCTGGTGCTGTTCTTCCTATGTGAGGCTCTCTCGACTTCTCTGGCAATGCCTTCTGCTGGGCTGGCAGCCAGCACAGGCTTGCTCCTGGGGCAGATAACTAAGTTGTACCGGAAGCCTGGAGAGAGGGGCCTCCCACCCCCATTTCCCTGACCTGACCCATACCTCCTGGCTAGACACCTGCCAGATGCCTCCAGGGTAGATAAAGATGGCTGTGGAGTTTCTGCTACAGCTTCTAGCAAAGGGGGAATCTCTTTGCTCTCCCCTTGAACCTGGGCTGATGGGATGCAATGGAAGGGACATGGGTATGTGCTCAGTCACTTCAGCTGTATCTGACTCTTTGTGACCCTATAGACTGCAGCCCGCTAGGCTCCTCTGTCCATGGGATTCTCCAGGCAAGAATACTGGAGTGGGTTGCTGTGCCCTCCTCCAGGGGATCTTCTCGACCCAGGGATCGAACCCACATCTCTTGCATTGGCAGGCAGATGCTTTACTGCTGAGCCACCAGGGAAGCCCCAATAGAAGGGATATTCTGGGACTTCTCAGGCTAGGTCATAAGAAACCTTGCAGCTGCCATGAGGATCTCTTGGAACATTCTCTGAGAGACCCAGCCCACCAGGTCTGACAATTCTGAGATTACTGTGCTGTCAAGGCGGAGTGCAGGCACGCTGATCAATAGTCCCCACTGAGCCCAGCCTTCCAGTCATGCCACCAAGTCAACTATCCAGTCCATCCACCAGCAGCTGCACACAACCAAGGGCCTCGGGTGACACCACATGGGATGGAGGAATTCTCAGCAGTGAATGTGAATGTGAAGCTCGCTCAGTCGTGTCCGACTCTTTGCGACCCCATGGACTGTAGCCTACCATGCTCCTCCGTCCATGGGATTCTCTAGGCAAGAATACTGGAGTGGGTTGCCATTTCCTTCTCCAATGCATGAAAGTGAAAAGTGAAAGTGAAAAGGTCCTGCTAATACTGCAACCCAGAATTTGATGTATTTACCTAGCCAATCTCAGACAACCCTGGAAACTCAAAGGTCCTTCTCCTTAGAGGCAGGGATTTATTGCTAAGAAACCCTCATAGCCAAGACAGCACCTGAATACATACTTTGTGTAGGTAGGCAGGTCCCCAAGGGGGACAGACAAGGAAGGGGCGGGGCTACCATGCCTGGTCTGTCCCAAGCATGTCACTCAATAAATTCTTCCTCTTCTAAATGAAGGAGCAGAAGGAAGTCAAGATTCTCCTCATTAAAAACAACAACAGAGTATTTTCTCCAACAGCTAGCTCTTAGGAATCAAGTCATTCCCACTTGGTGTCTTGCTGTACATGTTTCTATTTCATTGCTCTGTGCTGTTGGATAGCTTTGCTTCCTGCTTGAGACCTGCCTCCATCCTGGCCCACATGCTGTGTGCTGGGGAGGTCGCCCAGAAATGCATAGGGTGAACTGGGCTCCTGTGCCCTTTGGGTTTTGATTGGCTTTGGCCAACGGCAGGCAGTGGCAGGAGAATGAAAGATGGGAGGAGACTGAGGCTAGGGGTTTATCCCCTGGCTTCCCCATGTTGGTTCACTGAAGCTTGTCTGTCTACCAGAGACCACAGCTCCCATCAGGCAGCCATCTCAAGGGTCACCTTCTCTGGGGACCTCAAACCATAGGTTGTCTTTCCCTTCACAGCTACAGGAGGTAACAGCTCTGATTTGTGCCTGACTCATTATTTTCTCCCACCTCTTCCTGGCTTACTCAAACTATGCCCTCAGCTTTGTAGAGTCCCTTCATTAAACAATCCGCAGATTACCTTGTTTGAGTCAGTCATCTGTTTACTGTTAGAACGATGACTCTTACATCTCTTCCTGAAGACTGTTCTTGTCAGGGAAAAAGAGAGCACCATTCTACCACAACAGCTGTTAGAATGTTGTGTACCCTCAGAATTCTTATGTAGAAATTCCGACCCCTGAAGTGATGGAATTGGGAGTTGAGGCCCTTGCAGGATAATGAGGTTATGAGGGCAGAGCCCTCATGAGTGGGATAAGTGCCTTTATAAAAGAGACCCCTCTTAACTTGTGCCATGTTAGGATACAAGGAGAAGATGGCCATCTATTAACCAGGAAGTGAGATCTCACCAGACAGTGAATCTGCTGACATCCTGATCTTGAACTCCCAGCCCCCGGAACTGTGAGAAATGAATGTGTACTATTTTGTTAGAGCAGTCTGAACGGACTATGACAGGAGCCTCATCTCAAAGCCCTCAGTGGGTCCCTACAATTTAACATGCACCCTATTCCATACTCCCAAGACAGCAGCAGGCAAAATGATAATCAAGAATTCATTCCTAGGGGAACATACTTCCATAACAGGTATAGACATAAGTAGTCTCCAAATTTTGAAAAGTGAATGAAAGAAAGGTAACATAGCGGTTAGAACCTTGAGCTCTGGAGTCAAACAGTTTGACCTTGATTTCCAATATCCTGTGTGGCCTTGGACTTTTCCTCTCTCAACCTCCTCTCCCTCATCTTTACAGGGAACAATAGTTATAAAGATGAAATGAAGCAATGCTTGGGTGCATAGCAAATACTCATCAAACATTAGCAAGAACCAGCTCATACAACTGAGCAGACACCAGAGGGTGAGTGAAGGTTAAAATGTCACCCCAGCCCGATTCATCAAGCCAAGGGGTACCAAGCACACTGTCCCAGGTACCTGGAAACTCCCAGTAAATAGTGGCTGCATTGGCTCAAAATGTCCTTTTGCAATAAATATGCCCTTAGTGAGCTGACACCAGAAGGCTTATAGATAAAAGGATTCTTCTTTCTATCAACCAAGGCTCTCAAAGTTCTTACCTGACTCCAACCTGGACCAAAGATAAGACAGAAGAAAGTCAGTCACTGACAGAGGTATAACTGCTCCTTGGTGTCTTTTGCATGCATGTGTTAGAATGGGAAGAGATACTTGATCACAAGAGTTCCAATTTAGTGGTTTCTGAGAATTGGGCACCCCCAGAAGCCCAGCTACAAGCATGGAAAAGGTTCTGAGACCAGGACTGATGGGTGAGCAGCTTTAATTACCCAAGAACTGTGTTAATGGCCCTTGGGGTATCTTATTGCTATTCTGACACTTGGGAACATGGCATTTTCCCATTAAAATGCCAATTATCCTTGAGCACTTCTGCAAATACATCAGCCGGAGGCTGCCGGGTTGTCGAGCGATGCGGTTTGATGGTTTGAAGCAAATCTATCAGATCAAGGGCATTTTATCTGGTAGTTCATGACTTCTCAGAGTGCTGTCCCACCCCTGCCTGCCCCCTCTCCCAATGAAACACATATACACACACACTCCACTAAGCAGAAAGATCAGAATCTCTATTTCCAAGTAGCTAGCAAAGAGGAAGTGTTCAGGAGCTGGGAATCAGCGAGAAAATCAAGATCTGGCAAAGAGCTCCCAAATGAAATTTTTTTTCATCTGGATAATTGAAAGCACGAGCTTAAACAGAAAACATATCTCATTGGGGAAATCAGTTGATTTATCTCATCTGACTACCAGGACAGAGCATCGGCTTGCAAAATACCTACTTCCCTACACGGCTTCCCTGCTGCAGATCAGTTACAACCAAAGGGTTTGCTAAAGCTGGAATGTGGAGCCTCGACTAGATGTGTTCTCCCAGGATACCTCCGCCTTGTTCTGTACGGCCCTGGGTTTGCCTTGCTTCTGAAAGAGTTGCTTATGCAGGGGTCATGCCCCAGTACACGGACCTTCTCGGGAAGGTGGTTATAGATCGATTTCGTCCTTAACTTCTTGAAAATATGTTTAAATTCAACTATAAATCTAAATGATTTATGTAGTAGAAGATTGAGTTTTGTTTTGTTTTCACCAGTTCAATTACAGAATAGCAGTATGGTAGTAACTGGGGAGGCCTGTAGTATTTGGGGAGGCCTGGCTCGTGCGAGGCTGCTCTTCCCCAGGGCTTGCCTGAGAATCTCCGGCCACACGGACCCTCAGGAGGGGAACTGCACACATCAAACTGCTCAGGGCCCCTTGCTGTCACTCTTGCCTTCAACACTTGACTCTGGCTCTTTGAGTTACTGCATTTTAAAATATATCCTCAAAGTCTTCTATACTTTTTTTTTCAAAAGGTGGAGCCTAATGATCCTCCTTCTGAATGTGTTCCTAATGCAGTCATCTATTGTAATAAACTGCATATGGTGATCTGAGAGTATGTGCTAAGACTATGCCAGAAAAGAGTTGTGGCTTGCTCCTTATTATCTCTCTGGATAATTCACTATGGGGGCAGCCAGCTGCCGTGACATGAAGATGCTTAAGCATCCCTAGTGAGAGGCCCATGCAGTAAGGAACTAAGGCCACCTGTCAAAGGCCAGTGTAGTCTTCCAACAGTCTCAGGAGTGATTGCGATGGTGTGATGGCTTTGCCGTGTGTCAACTTGACTAGGGTGAACTACAGACTCTCCTTTTTTGTATGTTTCCAGGTCGGGTGGGCCACAAGGGAAATTCTCTGAGGCTTGGAGGGTAGAAGGGGGGCAGCAGTAGTTTTGAACCACACATGCTTTGTTGTTGGTGTGCTAATTCACCCTGTCAATGTGATGCAAGGGGCTAGGTCAGGTGTGTGCGTTTCAGATCAGATCAGATCAGTTGCTCAGTCGTGTCCGACTCTTTGTGACCCCATGAATTGCAGCAGGCCAGGCCTCCCTGTCCATCACCAACTCCTGGAGTTCACTCAGACTCACATCCATCGAGTCAGCGATGCCATCCAGCCATCTCATCCTCTGTCATCCCCTTCTCCTCCTGCCCCCAATCCCTCCCAGCATCAGAGTCTTCTCCAATGAGTCTACTCTTTGCATGAGGTGGCCAAAGTACTGGAGTTTCAGCTTTAGCATCATTCCTTCCAAAGAAAACCCAGGGCTGATCTCCTTCAGAATGGACTGGTTGGATCTCCTTGCAGGCCAAGGGACTCTCAAGAGTCTTCTCCAATACCACAGTTCAAAAGCATCAATTCTTCGGCGCTCAGCCTTCTTCACAGTCCAACTCTCACATCCATACATGACCACAGGAAAAACCATAGCCTTGACTAGACGAACCTTTGTTGGCAAAGTAATGTCTCTACTTTTGAATATGCCATCTAGGTTGGTCATAACTTTCCTTCCAAGGAGTAAGCGTCTTTTAATTTCATGGCTGCAGTCACCATCTGTAGTGATTTTGGAGTCCAGAAAAATAAAGTCTGCTACTGTTTCCACTGTTTCCCCATCTATTTCCCATGAAGTGGTGGGACCGGATGCCCTGATCTTCGTTTTCTGAATGTTGAGCTTTAAGCCAACTTTTTCCCTCTCCTCTTTCACTTTCATCAAGAGGCTTTTGAGTTCCTCTTCACTTTCTGCCATAAGAGTGGTGTCATCTGCATATCTGAGGTTATTGATATTTCTCCCTGCAATCTTGATTCCAGCTTGTGTTTCTTCCAGCCCAGCGTTTCTCATGATGTACTCTGCATAGAAGTTAAATAAACAGGGTGACAATATACAGCCTTGATGAACTCCTTTTCCTATTTGGAACCAGTCTGTTGTTCCATGTCCAGTTCTAACTGTTGCTTCCTGACCTGCATACAAATTTCTCAAGAGGCAGATCAGGTGGTCCGGTATTCCCATCTCTTTCAGAATTTCCCACAGTTTATTGTGATCCACATAGTCAAAGGCTTTGGCATAGTCAATAAAGCAGAAATAGATGTTTTTCTGGAACTCTCTTGCTTTTTCCATGATCCAGTGGATGTTGGCAATTTGATCTCTGGTTCCTCTGCCTTTTCTAAAACCAGCTTGAGCATCAGGAAGTTCACACTTCACATATTGCTGAAGCCTGGCTTGGAGAATTTTGAGCATTACTTTACTAGCGTGTGAGATGAGTGCAATTGTGTGGTAGTTTGAGCATTCTTTGGCATTGCCTTTCTTTGGGATTGGAATGAAAACTGACCTTCTCCAGTCCTGTGGCCACTGCTGAGTTTTCCAAATTTGCTGGCATATTGAGTGCAGTACTTTCACAGCATCATCTTTCAGGATTTGGAATAGTTCAACTGGAATTCCATCACCTCCACTAGCTTTGTTCGTAGTGATGCTTTCTAAGGCCCACTTGACTTCACATTCCAGGATGTCTGGCTCTAGGTGAGTGATCACACCATCGTGATTATCTGGGTCATGAAGATCTTTTTTGTACAGTTCTTCTGTGTATTCTTGCCACCTCTTCTTAATATCTTCTGCTTCTGTTAGGTCCACACCATTTCTGTCCTTTATCAAGCTCATCTTTGCATGAAATGTTCCTTTGGTAGCTCTGATTTTCTTGAAGAGATCCCTAGTCTTTCCCATTCTGTTGTTTTCCTCTATTTCTTTGCATTGATCACTGAAGAAGGTTTTCTTATCTCTTCTTGCTATTCTTTGGAACTCTGCATTCGGATACTTATATCTTTCCTTTTTTCCTTTGCTTTTTGCTTCTCTTCTTTACACAGCTATTTGTAAGGCCTCCCCAGACAGCCATTTTGCTTTTTTGCATTTCTTTTCTATGGGAATGGTCTTGATCCCTGTCTCCTGTACAATGTCACGAACCTCATTCCATAGTTCATCAGGCACTCTATCTATCAGATCTAGGCCCTTAAATCTATTTCTCACTTCCACTGTATAATCATAAGGGATTTGATTTAGGTCATACCTGAATGGTCTAGTGCTTTTCTCTACTTTCTTCAGTTTAAGTCTGAATTTGGCAACAAGGAGTTCATGGTCTGAGCCACAGTCAGCTCCTGGTCTTGTTTTTGCTGACCGTATAGAGCTTCTCCATCTTTGGCTGCAAAGAATATAATCAATCTGATTTCGGTGTTGACCATCTGGTGATGTCCATGTATAGAGTCTTCTCTTGTGTTGTTGGAAGAGGGTGTTTGCTATGACCAGTGCATTTTCTTGGCAAAACTCTATCAGTCTTTGCCCTGCTTCATTCCATATTCCAAGGCCAAATTTGCCTGTTACTCCAGGTGTTTCTTGACTTCCTCCTTTTGCATTCCAGTCCCCTATAATGAAAAGGACATCTTTTTTGGGTGTTAGTTCTAAAAGGTCTTGTAGGTCTTCATAGAACCGTTCAACTTCAGCTTCTTCAGCATTACTGGTTGGGGCATAGACTTGGATTACTGTGACATTGAATGGTTTGCCTTGAAAACAAACAGAGATTATTCTGTCATTTTTGAAACTGCATCCAAGTACTGCATTTCAGACTCTTCTGTTGACCATGATGGCCACTCCATTTGTGTGTGTTTAGATGTGTCTTAAAAGGCCCCGGCTTCTACAGGATGTCCTCCTCATGAGGATGAAGACAAGTTTCAGTCTGTCCTTGTAGGGTTCTAGTTTGTGCCTGTGGCTTTTTAGCCTGCTAGGGATCTTTCTACCTTGACTGCTGCTCTCTGGATTACAGACTCTGGCACCAGATGTGGAGAGAGCCTGATAACCAGCCGCCACAGCTCCTAGATAGATCTCTCTCCTGATGGCTCTGCTTGTCTGGTTGAGCACTGTCAGGTACACTGCACTGTCTCAGAAACTGGTCTGCCAGCCCCAGTCAAGCCTTTAGATAACTGCAGCCCCAGCCAAAAACTCAACTGACACCTCTTGAGAAACTGAGCCAGAATCACTCAGGTGTGCCACTTCCTAATTCCTGATCCAAAGAAACTGTGGGAGAATAAATAAATGTTTTTTATTTTAAGTACTAATATAGAGGTGATTTTTATGCAGTGATAGATGAACTAGGTGCATCATTACAGATGCCCTGCTGGATCACACCCCTATGATGTTGCTTTATTTTTTATTTCAATATTCTATTTATACCTTTTAAAGCATTGATCACAAACTGCAATTATTTTGTGGACTTCCATGCTTGCTTGTTTCTCATCTGGCTTTCCCATTAGAATGTCACCCTCATAGAGACAGGCACCTTCTCTTTCTTGTCCACCTATATCCCCAGTACCTAGTTAGTCTAACTCTACTTCTTACTAGCCATGAAACTTTGGGAAAATTGCTCTCAGGGCCTCAAATTCTTCAGCTATCAAATGGGATGATGATAATTGTATCTATCTTGTTGGGCTATTGTGAGTCTAATATAAATGAATGCTTATAAAGAGTTTCAAACATTACCTTACACATGGTAAGTATTCAGGAAATATAAGCTGCTAGTATTTTAATATGATGGTAGAAATTCAATAACTATCAGCTGAGGGACTAAATGAAGGAATTTATTGATCTCTTTGACCCATAATCTTAAGCATCCAAGACATACTGAGAAAGTCCCAAAGGCCTCTGGACAGTTAAAACAGATGTCCCAAAGGCTAGTAGCAAAGCCCATCTAATTAACTTATAGGCAAGCTTTTAGGCCATTACTCAGAACCTAATTACTTAATAGTCTTAGCAGATATTTATTAATCACCTAACATATGCACAGCATTGTGCTAGATGTTGGGGAAAGGGGACAGAAAGACACAAAGGTGAATTAAGCTCATTGCCTTCTCTCAAAAGACCACACTGTCTAGAAGGGAGACAGATACAAGAGCCACCTATCACACAACTACAAGACAGTGAGCAAGGCGAGTGGGGGTGGAAGAGAGCAAGGCTGACTATCAAGGTGGCCAGACTCAATTAGTCACAATTAGAACACGCATAACAAGCTTAATTATCTGGTTTCCTAGCCCATAATGAATTAGAGACAGCATATTAGAAGAGAAAAAAGGAGGGGTTATTGCTAGAGGCAGGTAATGGCGAAAAGTGATAACTAACAGGAATAAAGAATCATAATTCTAAAAACATTGAAAGCAGAAAGTAGATAAATAAAGCACATTGGTTTAAGCCCATTTAGTTAGGGGTAACTGCTGCCTAAGAGATGAGAGGCAGTATAGCGCTATAGTTAATGCATTTTGGAGCAGACTGCCTAGGTTGGAACTGCAGCCCTATCACTTCCTATCATGCGGGCAAGCTGCTCAACTTTTCTGTGACTCACTTTCCTCATCTATAAAATGAATATAATAAGGTGGAGCTACTTCATAAAGTTGTTGTAAGAATTAAATGCGTTACTATTCGAAAAGTGCTTTAAAGAGTTTCTGCTGCTGCTGCTTCTAAGTCATGTCAGTCGTGTCCGACTCTGTGCAACCCCATAGACAGCAGCCCACCAGGCTCCTCCATCCCTGGGATTCTCCAGGCAAGAACACTGGAGTGGGTTGCTATTTCTTTCTCGAATGCCTGAAAGTGAAAAATGAAAGTGAAGTTGCTTAGTCGTGTCTGACTTCTCCAGACCCCATGGACTGTAGCCCACCAGGCTCCTCCGTCCATGACTGAACTATGATTTGCCTGTCCCTCAGGCAAGAATTTCCCAGGCAAGAGTACTGGAGTGGGGTGCCATTGTCCTCTCCCTAAAGAGTTTCTGGTACATGACAATTCTGAGAACCTGTAACAGTCCAGATTGGCTGGCTTGCTTGCCTATCTCCCAAATCTGAGCAACTTCAAATAATGAAGGCTTATTTTTCACTCATATGTCCATCATTGGTAGGCAGGAGATTCCACTCTGAATCACAATTACCTTCATTCTAGGACCCAGGCTCACATAGCAGCCACCATCTGTCACAATGTCTGTTGCCACAGCAAAAGGAAATGAGCACCTTCCTGGATGTCTTACTGACCACCAATTGTTTATCCTAGAAGTGACATGCTATCTGGCTCACAGCTCTTTGGCCAATACTGGTCACATTCCCCTGTCCTTCCATGTGCCCAGAATGGGGATGATCAAAATGTGTGTCTAACAGCATAAATCATTACCAAAGGTCTGTTCTAAGACATCTCACAGTCAGAGCTGGGCCACAGAGTTTAAAACTTGTAATAACCCACAGAGCTCATTTTGAGAAAGTGAAATCAAGATTCACAGGCATTTCATGTTTCTCAGTAAGAGCATCACTGGAGTTTGGTGGCTTGAGGACAAGAGTGGCATTATATGAGACCATTTGCTCATTTGTGGGACTCCTGTGTGCACTGGAAGGCCCCTAATGCCTGCTCACTAAATGCCATCAGTGTCCCCCATCCAAGTCACCGTGACAGTCAATAGTGCCCTAATCTATTTCCTAGTACTCTGGTGAGGTAGAGGGGAACTATGCCCTTCCTTGCTTAAGAACCACTAGCAAATGATTGACTTTACGGTATTAGTTACAGCTAGACCTGGTACCCAAACTTAGCTTCTTACTCCTCAGTGAGTAATCAGGACTGTGAATCTTGTCTATTATAGTTTGCTATTGAGAATTAGAGATCAGTGGATGCATGGTCCTTGACACTATGAACTGGGCCAGTGACTGAACTATGATTTGCCTGTCCTTCAGGAAATCTCGGTCAGTTTTGCCCTTAGATTCCAGGAGACACCACTGTAATGTTCCATAAATTCCCCATTTTGCTTAAGGTAGTCTGTGCAGGTTTCTGTCACTTACTACCAAATTATTTCTGACTAGGACACATATGTCTCGGAAACATTTCTTTCAAATATGATTAAACATTTTAAATGTGTTGCTTGCAAGGATAAGCTTCATTTAGTTGAACAGTTTACTTTTGGGGAGTCCTTCCTTTTTCTACTGAGTGGATCACTGAACTATGGATGTGTGGTTATGTATGCAAAAACCAGTCAGGGGTGTGTTATGCGCATGCTGATAAGAACAGCATGGAAATAGCCTCAGGAGGGTTTTGAGAGGGGGCGGGGCAGAGGGTCAGCTGCGGGATTAGCGTCTTCATGTCCCACCCCCAAATGAGCACATAAAACAATCGTGAAATAGAGCATCTTGCCGTGCTGCGACAGGATGAGTCATTTAACGACTTTCCCTTCTGCTAATGGATAGCGTTTTTTTCAAGCTCCAGAGAGAAACTGACATGATTCATAAAACAGAAAAATAAGATGATATTAAACCTAATACAAGCGTTCAAACCAAATTTATAAGATATTTTGAAAGTCAGAGATCTGGCTGAAGCATTATAATAATCCAGTACAAGGATGAGCTTTCCTGCGAAGGTTTATTTGATCCCCATGAATGATCAGCAATTATCCAAACAGCTCTGCTCTGTCCCTGTGGTGTGTCGGCTCACTCAATTTGGATTTCACAGAAAGTAAATGGGGGTCACTGCGTGTTCAGTCACTAATCGCTCCAACACTCCATAGCTACGGGCACTACACACTTCGGGCAGGTAGAGGTGATCAAAATGAAAACTTGAAAGAAGCTAAGTGTGATTCTTTGTGGCAAAAAAACTCCCAGAATGCATTCTATTCAATAAGCACTGTTTTAGGTAAAATGAAATCACTTAAAAGTTATTTGATAATAATAACACATAAAACGGAGTGTGTGTGTTTATTTGGAGCTGGGCACTAAGATGAAAACTCTCTGGTATATTTCTTTTTTTTTTTTCTTTTTTTAAATTTTATTTTATTTTTAAACTTTACATAATTGTATTAGTTTTGCCAAATATCAAAATGAATCTGCCACAGGTATACATGTGTTCCCCATCCTGAACCCTCCTCCCTCCTCCCTCCCCATTCCATCCCTCTGGGTCGTCCCAGTGCACCAGCCCCAAGCATCCAGTATCGTGCATCGAACCTGGACTGGCAACTCGTTTCATACATGATATTTTACGTGTTTCAATGCCATTCTCCCAAATCTTCCCACACTCTCCCTCTCTCACAGAGTCCATAAGACTGTTCTATACATAAGTGTCTCTTTTGCTGTCTCGTACACAGGGTTATTGTTACCATCTTTCTAAATTCCATATATATGCCTTAGTATACTGTATTGGTGTTTTTCTTTCTGGCTTACTTCACTCTGTATAATAGGCTCCAGTTTCATCCACCTCATTAGAACTGATTCAAATGTATTCTTTTTAATGTCTGAATAATACTCCATTGTGTATATGTACCACTGCTTTCTTATCCATTCATCTGCTGATGGACATCTAGGTTGCTTCCATGTCCTGGCTATTATAAACAGTGCTGCGATGAACATTGGGGTACACGTGTCTCTTTCCCTTCTGGTTTCCTCAGTGTGTATGCCCAGCAGTGGGATTGCTGGATCATAAGGCAGGTCTATTTCACAATGTTTATTCTCATACAGTGCCAATGAATGCTCACATGCATCATACAGATGAACAAACAGGACCCCAGGGATGGCCTTCCTCGTTCTAGGTCCCATGGCTGACAAGGGATGGAGTCAGCACATACTTCTGTACATTTTAATAGTATTCTGTGTCAAAGGAAAATGGCTAAGGAAGCATCCTATGGGACTAGTCTACCTGGGTTCAGAGTTGGGCTCTGAAAGTTACTAGCTGAGTGATCTTAACTTAGTTGATTAGAATTCATGGTGTTCACATTTCATTTTCTGAAAAATAGATTTAAAAATGGTACCAGATTATAGCTAGTGAGTGGGAATCTGCTATATAGCACCAGGAGCTCAGTTTGATGTTCTGTGATGACATAGGTGGGTGGGATAGAAGTCGGTAGGAGGGAGGTCCAAGAGAAAGGGGATATGTGTACACATACAGCTGATTCACTTCATTGAAATTAACACAAATTTAAATTCGTGTTAATAGCAGAAATTAACACAAGATTATAAAGCAACTATACCCCAGTAAGTTTTCACAAAATGGTACAAAACAATGAGCAGTATAAAGAACTTACAAGAGTGTTTAGTGCCAAGTAAATACTCAAAAAATTTAATTCTTATCCAGAGTCCCTTCTTTCCTACAGAAATGGCATATCAAGTACCTTGTATGGATTTTGAACTCACAGGAACGGATCATCTCTTTGTGACCTGGCCACTATTAAAGGAAAAAATTATTCTGATACTTGTTAAAAGTGTTAAGAAAAACACTATTTAGGGGAACTGCCACACTGGGGCTTTGCAGTAGGGGAGAGAGGTTGGTTCCACTCTAAACACAGCAAGAATAAGTAGGGATTTATAGCCAAAGAGGAAGGTGAAAGATGTCAGCAGACGGAAAATTACAAAGAGTGGGTGGGGCCACTCTTTGCTAAACTGACACAACAGGATTCTTCCCGAAGGCAGGCAGCTACTTGGGGGGTGGAAGCCCGTGAGAGATTCTACCAAAATTGATTTAACAGGATTGTGGCTAAATCTGAGCTTGTGAGGACATGCCCAGGGACAGGGTCTACTTGCAACAATACTCAGAACAGCCTGACTAGAGTTTGGTCAAAGAGCATCTTTGTCACCGCCCAGCAGAGTATGTATGACCTGACAGCCCTCACTCGTGATTCCTGTCCCCTCCCACCCTAAAGCATCCCTCTTGCTGCTGAGCTGTGAGATGCTCCTGTACCCCAATATATGCAACACCCCTGGAAGTGTGTATTGGGGGAGGTTAACACCCTATGGAAAAACCCTTTGATGAGTGGGGGACAGGCACTCAAATATAAATTCTTCTCCCATCCTCTTGACCAGCACTCTGGCCTGAGAGGTTAACAAGGTCTCTCTGAGGACGGTGACCAGAAGGGAAGCAATTGGTTGTTCTTTGTGCCAACTTGGTTTACACATTTCCTATTTGCTGTCATTCATTCCCAGCCTCAGTCCCCTTTCCCCTCCCACCAGAATTCCTGGGCTTGCACTTCCCAATAAAATATTAGCATGTAATTATTTGCCTCAGGCTCTGTTTTCTAGAGAATTTGGGCTAAGACAACTAGCATCATGATTCCCACAGGAGACTGGGGTTCAAAGGATATTATGTTTGAAGACCTTCTTCCTCAGTAAAAACATTAGGTAAAGCAGGATTAAGTAAGGATTGATAGGCAGACCATGCCTGAGGCTGGCTCTCTGTAAGAAGCCTTGTGCATGTAGTCCCTCTCTTGGGCTCTTAATATTTAGAAGGTTGGGAAGGTAGAGTCCATTTCCCGAACAATCTGGCTTCTAGGTTAACACACCTGGCTGTGGCCAACCACACCATGAAAGGCCACAGCATGATACAAGCTGTCTCCATGGTAACCACCAGTCCATGGATGGACTATTTTGATGGCCACAAGGAATGGTCTTCTCTGTAGTCTCCCTCTTTTTCATTCTCATTGTTCTCTGAACCCCTCTGACTAGCTGAATACCTCCCCATTTTGTCCTAGATTGCTGTGGACCAGGACCCTGAAAGGGAAGGAGTTATGCATGCATCCTTTTTGGTACTGTGATGTAAAATAAGAAACAAATATTTTGGTTTTCATCCCTGGCTCCTGATCAGAGCTCCTCAAACCTTTGCAATTTCCTAAGTGATAAAGATGCTAGGGACATTGTTCTAATACTTGGTCTTTGTCTCTAGTTCCTGATACAGAGTACCCAAATCCCTTGGAATTTCCCGGGTGCATCTTTTGGTTTTCACAAGGCAACTCTTGATGTGCTCTTAGATAGCTTTTGGATGGGGGCTGATTAACCGGAAACTCCAAGTCATGCTTAGAGGCTTGGAACTTTCAGCTCCATCCCCCATCCTCTGGGGAGGGAAGTAGGGCTGAAGATGGAGTTAATTATCAGTCATGCCTATGTGATAAAGCCTCCAGAAAAATCCCTAAAGGACGGGGTTTGAAGAGCTTCTGGGTTGGTGAATGTTTCATATGCCCAGAGGGTACATAACCTCAACTCAATAGGAACAAAGGCTTCTGTGCTTGGGACCCCTCCCAGCCTTTGTCCTGTGTGCCTCTTCATCCGGCTGTTCATGCTCATCCTTTATCATATCCGTTGTTTATAATAACTGGTAAATATAAGGCTTTCCCTGAATTCTCTGGGCCATTACAGCAACTTATTGAATATGAGGAAGAGATCATGGAACCCCTGATGTGAAGCCTAGTCAGATGGAAACATGGATACCCTGAGGGCCTATTATTGCAACTGGCATCTGAGGTGGAAGACAGTCTTATGAGATGGAGCCCTCAATCTATGGGATTTTATGCCATTTTCAAGGAGACAGCGTCAAACTGAATTGAACCGTAAGACACTCAGATGATGATGGAGAATTGGTTGGTGTTGTCCACACATTTGATGTCAGAAGTGTTCAATAGGCAGAAGAATGGAGTTTTTCTTTTCATCCCCAATTGTATGCTAACATATGCAGTTATATTTCAGGACTCACTTAAATCACAAAGTATCAAAATAAGTGCAGCACTTCATGTCTTTCCGCAGATTCTCCGGGACTTCAAAGTTCACTCAGATGGTATCTATAGCGTCAGTGCTGTGCTTCCCCTACACAAGGCATGTATTAAACGTTTCACAAGAGTGTTTCATTTTGAATCAAACCTTGTTAAATAATTATTTCACTCAATTTACAAAGGAGTAAAATGAGGTTGAGAGAGAGAACGAACTTGCCAGAATCTCACAGCTGAATCAGGCTTTGGATCCAGCACTTTGTAACTGCAAAGCCCACAGTCACAGGCACTGAGCCCACCTAAATACTGTTGGCTCTTAGTCCATTCATGCCTGAGGCGTCTTCTGTGAGTACCTGTGATTCTGCCTAAGGGACTTCTCTCCCAGAACATGGCTTAGATTTTAAGTGCTAGGGGAAGAGATACTCCTAAGAGCAGCCGTCAGCTAATTATGACTTAGAGGCAGAGGAGAGGATAAATACCCAGCTCCCTGTCCCTTGGGTGGCTTAACTCTAAAGTGTGTTCTACACAGTTCTCTCAAGTCCCAGCAGGACTGAGACCCAGTTGGCCACAGCGATAGGATGTTCAGTAACAAATGTGATAGCTTCCTTTTTCCCCTGTCTCATTTCCCCATTTCCCTAGTGGGATCCTCTCCCAGAGAAACACCTTGTACTTAAATCCTTCTCTCAGAGTCTCTTTCAGGGGGTGGGGGGGGGGGGGTGTGTGTGTGTGTAAGATCCGTAAGACAGCCCCTGCAGGAATGTGGTTCCTTCTTCCAGAAGATATCATAATATTCTTAAAGAGAACACACACACATGAAGAAATAGAGAAAAAACCAAGACTATCTCCTGGAGGCAGAACTGTGCTGAACTGTGTATGAAAGTATCAGGGAGAAAAAACATCTCTCTACCCTCTTAGGTTTTGTCCTTGGGGGCTTACAAATTAAATAGACAAACGACAGATTAGCAAGAGAAAAGACAGAGCTAATAACGGACAGAGAGAAATTCATAGACAAATGTGATTCAATGGTGTGGTTAAAAATTTGAGGCTTATATACTATCTTAATAGGGAAAGAGGAGGCAGAGCAGGGCACTGACTGGAAAACAAATGACTTTGCAAAAGGGCAAACTGGCCATTAGGAGAATAGATGGGATTAGAATAGATTGTTGTTTTGCGACAATGTCTTTTCCATGTGGTGTGGAAACTTCTGTCTCCAGTAATAAGAATCAAACTTCTCTGATAGCTCCTGGTGAGGGGACTTTCATGTATTTGGGGGAGACTCTGCTTTTAAGGAAGAAGGAAATTCAGGAACTCAAATGCCTTCCGCTCAAAATAATTTTTATGTCACAGTGGTGTACTGTGGACTCCAAATGATAGGATGGGCCCTGATGGTACAAAGTTAAAGGCGATCACATCTTATTTTGCCTGACCTTTTTGGATGACCTTGATCTTGGATCCTCTGTCTTCTGCCACCATCTAGGAGGGTACAAATAGAACCAGTTCCTGGCCTCTGCACCATTCCTTTCCCCTCTCTGAGGTTTCTCCAGAAAAATCATAATCTTCCAGCACGCAGGGCTAGCTTCGCACAAAAGCAGAGTTTATTGCAGTATGGGAGGGCTTGTGGTCACTGACATTTTACCACTGAGATCATCTCAGAAGTTTCAGCTTCAAATCCTCAGTCATCTTAGCTCACGGGGCAAAAACCTTCAATCACCAGGTGTTAATATAGCTGACAGCTTAGGTCTTAAGGCAGGAAACAGTATGTTTTGGGAATGATCCGTCATGTCTCCATGTTTATTCCTCTAAGGTGTTTCTCACATGAGCTCCAAAAACACCCCTCAGGACTCAGATCAAAACAATATTGGTGGCATATGTTCATGTGCCTGACTCACACAAGCTGAATGACTCATTATATAAGGCACACCCTCTCCAAATCCCCGTGTCCACTGGGATTACCAACACAGAAATAAATAAAGGGTCTCCTGGCTTGGCTATCCAGCATTCAACCCCTTTCTCAATTTGGGGGGTGTATGTGGAAATAAGGAGTTACGTGGTGGGTTAAATGGTGACCCTCTAGAAAAATGTCCACCCAGAACCTGGCAATCGTGACTTTCTTTGGAGAACAGGTCTCTGTGAATATAATTCAGTTTGAAGATCAAAATCAGACCACCCTGAGTTTTCTGGGTGAGCCCTAAACTGAATGACAACTGAAGAAAAGAAGACAGAAGAGGAGATCGTGTGAAAAATAAAAGCTTGAAGTAATGTGGCCACCACCCAAGGAATGGCAGGATCTACAGGAAGCTGGGAGAGGCAGGAAACAGAATCCCCCGCAGGGAGTGAAGCCCTGCTGGCACCTAGATCTCAAACTTCTGCTGCCAGGCAGTGAACTTGATAGATTTCTGTTGTTTCAAGCCATTTTCACTTTTGTGGTCATCAGTTACAGCAGCCAATGGAAATGAATACAAGTTGGTAAACAACTTCTGGCACCAGAAATGAGGGCTCTAACCATAGTTCATTTTCATACTGATACATTATTAAACTAAAGCTTAATGATGCCATATTTCACAGATAAGGAAACTGAGAAACAAGAGTTTAAGTGACTTTCCCAAGTACAGCTAGCAAGGAAATGGCAGGATTGGGATTCAAATCCAGGCCAGCTGATCCCACGGCTCACTGTTTAAATGACTGTGTTCTCCAGTTCCAAGTGGAATTACAGGCAAAATCTGCAACACCCCGCCCCATACAACATTAGCTGGAGCAGGGTTCCTCCCCTGCCAGAAGGACTATGTCTGATGTGACTGAGCTAGTTGGACTCCAGCTTAGCAGGGTGTGAGGCAGAGTCACAGGTGGTTGGTTCATTCATGGCAGTGAGTGGTAGTGTCCCAGACAGATGCTTCCTGTTAAAATCCATTGCGCATCTTCCTGTTGACTGACCTGCTGGAACTGCCTTCGTTTCTGCCCATTTTGTAATAGCCAATCCTCCAGTCCCCTATATCCTTCTAGATTCCTTTTCACTGGAGCGAGCCAGGGTTCATTTCTGTTGCTTGAAATCAAGAATCTGAACGGTTTAGGAGAAATGTGGGCACCTGGTGAAACCCATGAAAAGCAGACATTTCAGTGCAATGCCAGCTGGCCCTGTGCCTACTTGGAGGCTAGACTCAGCACTTTGGCAAATGCCTCTGCTCTAAATAAGTCCATTTTACAGCATATTATGTAGACGTTGCTGAGGTTCTCAAAGAAAGTGGGGAAGAATGCTTATAGCTCAGCACAGACAAAACTTCATGAAACTCCTGGAAAAACTTTTCTATTTTCCCCCTGGGAATCTCATAAGGAGATGGCTATCCTGTCTCTCTGTGACCCCCCTACCACTCTACACAGTTCCACCTGGCCCTCAGCTTGCATTCCCTACTTAACAGACTAGCACACTGAATCTAGCCTTTTAAAAATCAATTCAATGAGCATGTGTTTTTACCTAACATACTTGGATATTCAAGCTGTGTGGGACCCAGTTTATGGGCCTCCTCATATATGCTCAGCTCCACCACTCTAAGCTTCATTCTTCAGGCAACCTGAGCCAAAACATCTCCCAGTAAAACAGGTGTTTCTTGGATGACCAGGCATATGCTACACTAGAGAAAATAAAACTTTCCTCTCAATAGTCTGTCAGTGAAGGGCCAACCTCCATGTGCCAGGCCCCCTGATCCTCGTCCCCACAGCAGTCCCAGTCTCTCTTGGGCAAAAAGCAAAGCTTTCACATGGTCTCCATCACACCAGCTCTGGGGTCTAGGACTGCCTTGACCCATGGAGACTCTGGCTCCGCCCACTATGTCTGAGCCCACAAGTAGCAGCACACTTTAGGGTGTGGAATTTGACTTCCTCAGCAACTACCTGGAGGGGATAACACAACCTAGAAACACAGTAAGTCAATGCCCTACAGGGCTCTCACTGACCAATGACAGACATGGATGTGACGGAGCCAGCATTCAAATTCCTGTACATGGTTCTCCTGACGGACTGCTCCAAAGACCAAAGATCCTACCCCGCCTATCTGCGGTGCCACCACGTGACCACCATGCTAGGTTTCCTTGTGACCCTGTGGCTGGCTCAGCCCTGCAGACCTGTACTTACTTTCCCTCCTTCTCTGTTTTATTTTTTTCCCCTCACTCTTGTGACCTGGGATTTTGCATTCTCCAGTAAGTACTGTCAGATACACATGGTCTCAGGCTCTATTTTCTATGGAATGAGAACTAAAATATCTCCTAAGAAAAACAGGTCTTTCTTGGGTACCAGGGAAGATTTTGCTCTGGAGAAAATAATAAATATACCACTGTATTATACCAAGGAAGGGGCCCATATCTATATGCCTGAAACCTTGAAGAACTTATGAAAAATGCAATAACACAAGAGCAGATTCAAAGACTGACTTGATCCAAAAGCAAAGAAATAATGGAGTTGGAAATAAAGGCAAAGAGTCTTCTGAATGAAGTCTGATCACGATCACCACTGTCAACATTGTCGTCACCGTCATCATCACCATGACTATCACTGTTATCCTCAACATCACCACCACGGCCACCACTATTCCCGTCATCATGGCTATCAGCGCTTCCCCTGTACTAGGCACTTTTCTGAGCACCATTTGTCAAGGCTCAAGACATACCCAGGAGGCCAGTATTATTATTCCCATCTAATAGAAGAAAAAACGGAGGTTTGGAGCTGTTAGTGAATTACCCAAAATTATACAAGTAGGGAGTGGCAGAGTTGGGACCTGAAGGCAGGCAGTTAGCATCAGAGTCCAGGCTGCTAACACTACTGCCCCACATTCTCTTTCCCCTCCATGTCCTATCAGTGACTTAGACGTGAACAAACACAACCTCTGAAAGAACATATCCTGACTCCTAATAATTCAAAGAGAGAACTATTCTCTATAAAAAAAAAAATGAACAAAAAGAAATTAATATTTGTGGCAGTGGAAAGAGGACCTATCTGAAAAAATATGCAAATGTCTTCTTATGAAAGATAAACATTTTGAAAACTAGGAAATTTTTATTAATACTTTGAACACAACTCAGGACACATCGTATCTATAAAATGAAGGCAGATAGTCATAACGAAAAAAAATAACTCAGTATCTGATAAAGATTGAATGGAAATGAAAATTATGGGTATCACATTGAAAAAAAACAGTATGTCAAAGATATTTCAATAAAGCTATTACACACACACACACTAGCAGCAATGTCTTTCCTGGGATACTACAGAAAACTAAAATCAGATAAATATGCTTAAGAACTTCTTAAAACATTCTGCAGACAAGATTAAAAAGGTGCAATGATGGAGAAAAGAAGTATAAACAGTAAAATCATAATATCCAACATGGATATAATAGAACCCCAAGAAGGGCCAAACAGATCAGATGGTCTGGAAGTCGAGTTGAGGACCTGAGTTATGCTCTAATCTATACACTACAACCCACCTGCCTCAGAGTGGACACTGTTCTACACCACAGAGTAGGATCCCAGTGAGGTTAGCGCATTGTGAAGGATGAGTCCCAAGGCTGAACCCCTTAAACTGACCTCCTGGCAGTGAAACTGAGGTCAATCTAGCAGTGGGAGTCTGTCAACCTTCTGTCTCTGTTCCATTGTAGAAGCAACTTGATTCTCTGGGAGGTCTGAGGTATACTCCAAGGATACCCAAGATCCTATATAAGGAAGATGGTCCTCACAGACCCAGGAATACACATTTCTGGCTTCTCTCTTCCTTGCCTGTCTTTTGGCAAACTGACTGCTAAAAAAGACTCTTTTCTCCACTTCCAAGTTTCCCTCAATGACATCAGTGCTAAATCTCTTAGATACCGTGCTGAATTAGCCAGATCACTTTAAATATGGTAATATGAAAATGAGAGTTTATGGCTCATTTACAATTATACTTAAGCTTGTAAAGAATATGGCCTTGGGATCAGTCAGACCTGGGTTTGAGTCCTGGCTCTGTGTGACCTTTGCTAAGTGACTCGACATCTCTGAAGGTCAGGTTTCCTCATTTTGATAAGGAAACAGTAATACGGCAGCATAATGTTTCTCAAACTCTACTGTACCCAGAACGCAGATGGTGACTGACTGCTGGGCTGGTGTCTGCAATTCTGACAAGCTCCCAGGTCCTGCTACTGCTGCTCTAGAGCACAGGAGTTGGCAGTCTATGGCCTTCACCCCAATGTTGTTCAACTCACAGGCTAAGGGTGATTTTCACATTTTTAAAGTGTCATCAAACAAACAAAAAAGAATATGTGACAAAGACGTATATGGCAAGCAAAGACAGTAAAACATCTATTATCTGGTCCTTTATTTTAAACAAAAGTGGGCTGGATCCTTCTGCTGTAAATGCTGTTGCTGGTGCTGCCCCAACCCTTGTACCTTTGCCCATCTGAGTTCACCAACAGCTACAGGCAAAGGATTTTCCCTGCATGCTCACCTCTTCCCACCTCAAGTGCCTGAGCTCACTCTTCTCTGCCTGAAGGCCTTTGAAGGCGTCATGAGAGTTTGATTAAGGGTATGGAGGTCTAACTGGAGGTGGAGGAGGATTAATGCCTAGGGGTGACCATAGTCAATAGAGAAGGGAGTCTGACAGATGTTTGGATCTGATATTAGTGGATTCCCAGAACAGCCCCATGTGACTGAGTTTCCATGGTCCACAGCAGGGACCTGCTTCTTAAGGCATCTTTCATTGGTTTTAACCTTTTATCTCACTTTTGACTCTCTGGAGCCAGATCACACTGATTTATGAGAGCCATGGGTACATCTCCTTCCAGCTCTGTGTTTCATGATATCATCACGGCAACCTGAAATTGGCCCTGGTGGCATATTTACACCACGGAGATCACCCAGTGCTACAAATCAAGTGGTGGTTGTTTTTGTTGGAGAGCTGGTTGATAAACATTTACTAACCTACCACTTCCTCACTTGTTCTTCCTGGAACCTCTGCACAAATAAATCCCTGTCTCCAAGTTCTGATTGCAGGTCAGCTTTAAACAGAACCCAAACTAAGAGAAGTACCTACCTACTTCATCATTTTGGCGTAAGAGAAAAACATTTGAGATCACATTTGAGAATCGCAAGACTTAGTACATGATAGTCAATAAATGTCAGTTTCTTCCTCTCCCCTCCCTTTCCCTTAGCAAAGGGGAGCCCCGCCAGTGTTTCCCAGGGCACCTGCACTGCAAGCTTTCGTGTCAGTGGCAGCTCCAGCTCACAGTACCATCTGGAGGTTCTGGGATGACTTCCTTGGCATGCATCCACACACACACAACCACACACAATGGGTAACAGGAGGTGGCCTGAAACTTTGTCGTCAAGAAGGAAGCATAGCCATTGCAACCACGTGGAACTGAAAACACGTGGGCAAGGCGAGCATGATGGCAGCGGCATGCTTGGCCAACTGTGACTAACATGATGGAAACGATGTCCTTTGTGTGGAATCTGGGATGTACACGGGGGCTAGGAAGCGGTGGCTCTTTCAGGTGCTGTGCACTAGAGTTGGAACTCGGAGCAGAGAGAGGAAAAGATGAGAGCCAGAGAGGCGCAAAGGAGAGACAGACAGACAGAGGGGAAAATGTATGTACAGGAAAAGGGTGGCTTGGAAGAAAGTATAGGTACCACCCAAAAGCCATTTCCCCTTCCTGCTTAGCAAGAGACCCAGGTTTTAGTATAGTCAATGGATCACATTACCAAACTTCCCCTGTAGTTGGGCGTGGCCCTCATTCTGGTGAAAGAACTAAGGAGTGGAAGTTTTCAGTGTGACTTTCAGGAGGGTCCCTTAAAGGATGCTGACTCATCTGAGGCAGTTTCGTCCTCCCCAGTTTTTTCCTGGAATTTGGTTGTGAGAGCTGAAGCTCCAGCAGGCCTCTAGGACGGTGAGTTGACCTACAGGATGGAAGCCCGTGCTGAGGACGATGGAGCAGAAAGATAGAAGGAACCTGGCTTCCTGATGACAACGCCGCTAACCCTGGATTGCTACCTCAGTATTTCTCAGCATAAGAGAGAAATGATTTCTTTCTTGTTTTTGCCACTGACATTTTGAGGGTTTTGTTGGTTACATGTGACTTACCTAAACCAAACTAATTCAGGAGATGGGATGATAAAAGGAGGTGACAGAAATAGGAAAGTAGAAAGAAAAGAGTACATGGAGTAAGGCTCAGACTGCAAAACCAGGTCACAAGAAATAAACCTTCCTTTGTTCTGGATTAGCTCCTTAAGCTTTATCGGGAGCTCCTATCCCACAATGGGACAGAAACTTAATTTCTGTCACTTCAGAGTCTGCCCCTTCTTGTGCGGAACTGCCTCTGAGTTTCCCAGAATGAGGTCTGTGTGCAGAGTGAGACGCTGTCCTCTCTCCACCTCCACCCTGCCATCTGCTGACTCGCCCCAACACACCTGGTGGAGGTGCTGCCGGCCGCTCTCTCTCCTCCTCAGAGACTGTCGGCCCCACTGTGCTCCAGCCGTGCCCTTCTCTGGATTATGCAGGCCCTACAATCCTCTTTTCAGGTTCTCTGAATCAGCTCAGGGATCCTGCCGTTTCTCCACTCCTCTCTGGTGGGGAGGTCAGCAATGCCCACCACCTGAGCCTCCTTCTCTTTCTCTCTAGTTCTCACACGTCCAGGCTGTAGGGACTTTAGAAGCAGCAGTGCGGACCAAACAAACAAGACAAGCTCTCTCTTTTACTTTCTATAATGCTCAATTTTAAAATATGTATGGCTTTTGAAACACAAATGCCTTAGAAAATTACCTGCCTTGTCCTCCACATAACCTTTCTCTGAGACAAGAAAAAAAACAAAACGAACAAGCGGTGGCTGTGCTGTCCAAAGTGGGGAGAAGGGTGGGAAGCCTTAGGAAAGACTACAGAGCAGCAACATTAGTTTATATCTCAAAATACCTTACTGCCTAGAGAAAATGGGAAAAAGAGGCCAGGAAGAAAGTGGAACAGCCCAAGAGTCACTCTTGCAGCAGGTCTGTGTGGCAAATGGCAGTGGGATGTGGTGAAGAACCCAGGGTGGTGCTGTCAGTAACCAACCCCAGATGGGGGGCTCATGGGGCCGTTTTGCCTTCCCTCGATGCCGAAACCCACAGCAGAGACTTCATCACTCTACATGGGAGGAGCTGACCCCAAGCTCTGCTTCAGGCAATGGGGAAAGGAGCACACTTTCAAGGATGCCCAGAGAATAAGGGGAATCTGGGCTCCCCGAATGGAGAAGGCAATGGCACCCCACTCCAGTACTCCTGCCTGGAGAATCCCATGGAGGAAGGAGCCTGGTGGGCTGCAGGCCATGAGGTCGCTAAGAGTTGGACACGACTGAGCAGCTTCACTTACACTTTTCACTTTCATGCATTGGAGAAGGAAATGGCAACCCACTCCAGTGTTCTTGCCTGGAGAATCCCAGGGACGGGGGAGCCTGGTGGGCTGCCATCTATGGGGTCACACAGAGTCAGACACGACTGAAGTGACTTAGCAGCAGCAGCAGAGCTCCCCGAAAAAGGCAGTCATGGCCAGATGTTCTAGACCCTCTAACCAGGCAAGGGCTCCCATCGAGGGAGCATGGCCCACTCAGGAGAGGAACACTCCCTTGTGGGTGGAATAACTTTCTCTTGATACTCTGGAGTTAAGGAAGCCAGCATTTGGCCAACATCAAAGTAAGTGATGTCTGATGACTTCAGGAACCATCAACCACTGCTGAAACAACTAAGTAACAGTTTGCTGATGGAGAGCTATTCACCTAATCTCATATTATGGTTTTCATGTGGTCTCCCAAGTTTCTTTCCACAGAATGTGTCTTATCAGTACGTATACAGAGGAAAATGGTCATTGAAGGTGGAGAAACCTGGTAGACTCTCCCTAAATCAAGGCTGGCAAATTTAATTTCACCAATTATGGGACAAATGGACACTGTGTGCCTTCTGATGGGATGCACTGAGAAAAACCACATCACTTTTGTGACGTATGTGCCAAAAATATACAACCTGAATCTAATCGTGAGGCAACATCAGACAAAGCCAAATGGAGGGATTTTCCACAAACATAACATGAGCCTGTTTCCCTGAGAAAAGTCAAGATCATGAGAGTTAAGGGAACTCTAAGGAATGGAAGAGGCCCAAAGGCATGACATTCAAAAGCAATGTGGGATCTTGGACTTGATCCGAGACCAGAGAGGGATGAAGGTTTATGAAGGACAATATTGAGGGGGTCTGGATGCCATGGGGCATACATCTCAATGTTAATTTTCTGATTGTGGAAATTGTATCATCTATTTATACAGAGACAGTTCTTAGGAAATAAACACTAAAGCATTTATGGATAAAGGAACATTCCTTTCTTTTCTCTCTTTCTCCTATTCTTCCTTCTCCTTCCCTCTCGTCCCCTTCCCTTTTCCCTCCCTCCTCCTTCCCGCCTTCTTCTCTCTCCATTGCTCACCCATCTCCCTTCCTCCTCCCCCTCTCTCTTCCTTCTCCACCTCCCCTCCAACCAATCTCTGAAGCAAATGTAGTAAAATGCTCATCAGTGGGGAATCTGGGTGAAGGAGATATATATGTATATATACACATACATACATACATATATACACATATATGTGTGTGTATGTGTGTGTGTATGCATTATTCCTATAGATTTTCCATAAATCGGAATTCATTTCAAAATAAAAAGTTACCTCAGGCCCCACCCAAAAAAGATCTGAGGAGCAAGTGGACTGCCAAGGGAGGAGCCCTGAGTGCTCCCTACAGGTCAATGGCCAGACCTGAAAGGGGTTTTAAGGGTATGAAGTCTGACTCTTTTCCTTCTCCTCTAAAACCCTGAGATGCCACAGATGGGCAGCTACTTAGCTTTGTAGAATCCCCAGACCAGGTCTTAGCCCTGTGCCCCATGCCTTCCTGCATCAAATCCCAACCTTCATGGCTGAGAGAACTTGGGCTCCTTACCCTTTCAAGCCTCCAGTTTTCTCACCTGGCAAGTGAAAGGCTAGGAAGACTGTGTGCGGAGAAAAATGGTATGCATAGGACTTAGCATGGGACTGGCTTGCTAAGCACTCCATCAATGTCAACTGTTACTACTGGTTTTGTTATTATTATTTGACTCACTGGCCTGGATTTACAAGGAAGGAAATGGACCTAGGGTAGCTGTCAGAATGCTGCCAGCTTCCAGAGAAAGAAAACATAAGGGAAAGGTTTTTTTTAAGTAAAGAAAAGATATAATCTCCTGTAACAGGAAGTCTGGTTGTGAGATAGCTCCCGGGAGCTGGGGTTCATCAAATGACTGGATGATGTCATCAGGATACAGATCTTTTCCCACTAGCTACTCTGCCAGTCTCTGCTCAGCCTTGGGATGGGTCCTCTCAGTATCTCAGGATCCCTTTCACATAATATGTAAATAAAATGCATCATATGTAAACAAGAAGACAGGAAAAGAAAGGGCCTCTTTTTGTCTCATTTTTTAAGTTTGAGAGAGAAATTCCTAGAGTCTCATCAGATATCCTCTCATATCTCTGTTCAGAATAAACAGATAAACTCTATTCACATGTAAAATCAACCTTATCAGAGGAGTATCAAATTAGCATGTATGTAAGTAAGAATTACACTTGATTGAAAGTAATGAACAATCTCAATTAACTGTGACATTATATAGAAGTTGACTTTCACATTTGGAGTCTGGTTACTCTGCCCAGAATTCTCTGGCACCTCTAGTCTCAGGAACCCGGGCTTTTTCTCATCTTATGCTTCTCTGTGCATGTTTCAATTCCAGTTGCTTCATAGCCCAAGATGGCTGCACCAGCATACCCCAAATGGCTGCATCAGCTCCAGTCCTCTAGTCCTCATTCCAGCACAGAAGAAGGCAAAAAGGGAGCAGAAAGACAAAATCCCTTTCTATAAAGGATGCTTACTTCTAGAAACAGTACACATCACGTCAACTTAATTCCACTGGGCAAAACTCAGTCACATGGCCTTATTTAGCTGTAACAGAGTCTGAGAAACATCTTAGCTCTGCACTGCTATCAGATCAGATCAGATCAGATCAGATCAGTCGCTCAGTCATGTCTGACTCTTTGCGACCCCATGAATCGCAGCACGCCAGGCCATCCTGTCCATCACCAACTCCCGGAGTTCACTCAGACTCACGTCCATCAAGTCAGTGATGCCATCCAGCCATCTCATCCTCTGTCCTCCCCTTCTGCTCCTGCCCCCAATCCCTCCCAGCATCAAAGTCTTTTCCAATGAGTCAACTCTTAGCATGAGGTGGCCAAAGTACTAGAGTTTCACCTTTAGCATCATTCCTTCCAAAGAAATCCCAGGGCTGACCTCCTTCAGAATGGACTAGTTGGATCTCCTTGCAGGCCAAGGGACTCTCAAGAGTCTTCTCCAACACCACAGTTCAAAAGCATCAATCCTTCGGTGCTCAGCCTTCTTCACAGTCCAACTCTCACATCCATACATCACCACAGGAAAAACCATAGCCTTGACTAGCCGGACCTTTGTTGGCAAAGTAATGTCTCTGCTTTTGAATATGCTATCTAGGTTGGTCATAACTTTTCTTCCAAGGAGTAAGCGTCTTTTCATTTCATGGCTGCAGTCACCATCTGTAGTGATTTTGGAGTCCAGAAAAATAAAGTCTGCCACTGTTTCCACTGTTTCCCCATCTATTTCCCATGAAGTGGTGGGACCGGATGCCCTGATCTTCGTTTTCTGAATGTTGAGCTTTAAGCCAACTTTTTCACTCTCCACTTTCACTTTCATCAAGAGGCTTTTGAGTTCCTCTTCACTTTCTGCCATAAGGGTGGTGTCATCTGCATATCTGAGGTTATTGAGATTTCTCCCGGCAATCTTGATTCCAGCTTGTGTTTCTTCCAGCCCAGCGTTTCTCATGATGTACTCTGCATATAAGTTAAATAAGCAGGGTGACAATATACAGCCTTGACGAACTCCTTTTCCTATTTGGAACCAGTCTGTTGTTCCATGTCCAGTTCTAACTGTTGCTTCCTGACCTGCATACAAATTTCTCAAGAGGCAGGTCAGGTGGTCTGGTATTCCCATCTCTTTCAGAATTGTCCACAGTTTATTGTGATCCACACAGTCAAAGGCTTTGGCATAGTCAATAAAGCAGAAATAGATGTTTTTCTGGAACTTTCTTGTTTTTTCCATGATCCAGCAGATGTTGGCAATTTGATCTCTGGTTCCTCTGTCTTTTCTAAAACCAGCTTGAACATCAGGAAGTTCACACTTCACATATTGCTGAAGCCTGGCTTGGAGAATTTTGAGCATTACTTTACTAGCGTGTGAGATGAGTGCAATTGTACGGTAGTTTGAGCATTCTTTGGCATTGCCTTTCTTTGGGATTGGAATGAAAACTGACCTTCTCCAGTCCTGTGGCCACTGCTGAGTTTTCCAAATTTGCTGGCATATTGAGTGCAGTACTTTCACAGCATCATCTTTCAGGATTTGAAAGAGCTCAACTGAAATTCCATCACCTCCACTAGCTTTGTTCGTAGTGATGCTTTCTAAGGCCCACTTGACTTCACATTCCAGGATGTCTGGCTCTAGGTGAGGGATCACACCATCGTGATTATCTGGGTCATGAAGATCTTTTTTGTACAGTTCTTCTGTGTATTCTTGCCATCTTTTCTTAATATCTTCTGCTTCTGTTAGGTCCATATCATTTCTGTCCTTTATCAAGCTCATCTTTGCATGAAATGTTCCTTTGGTAGCTCTGATTTTCTTGAAGAGATCTCTAGTCTTTCCCATTCTGTTGTTTTCCTTTATTTCTTTGCATTGATTGCTGAAGAAGATTTTCTTATCTCTTCTTGCTATTCTTTGGAACTCTGCATTCAGATGTTTATATCTTTCCTTTTCTCCTTTGCTTTTTGCTCTCTTCTTTTCACAGCTATTTGTAAGGCCTCCCCAGACAGCCATTTTGCTTTTTTGCATTTCTTTTCTATGGGAATGGTCTTGATCCCTGTCTCCTGCACTGCTATGGGCCCAGCTAAAAAAATTAGCAGAGATGTCTACTACTATAGACAAGGATGGGGTGGGGAAGCCTTGATGAATATTGGCCATCAACAATTTATGCCACACTATGACTCCAACACAGGACTAAGGAGGACCCAGCCCCCTTGCAGCTATGGTTGCCTCAAACCTGCACAAAATCAGGGTGCTGCTAACAGGGCAAGGTGGAGGATGGGGTTGGCTAGGAAACAGCAGGTTCCTGAGACTAGGAAATGCCTATCAGTCCTTACCAGGTTACCCATCAACAGAAATGAGCAAGCCCAGTTTTTAAAAGAGAGCAAGGATTCCTTTTGACCTTTTCAAGGTACCACCTTCCTCCTACTTTCTCCCTTTCCTTTCTCCTCTAGAATAAAGTCTGCAAAACACGCTGTAGGCATTTGCCTTGCTCATGAGTCAGGCACATGGTTTTGGTGTTCGGTGAGTGCCTGAATCACTTGAAAGACTTGGAGCACAGAACATTCCATCTCCATCAGAGCTCCTTGGGGGAGGAGGTGATATTATCCTAAAAGTCATTTGTATTGTATTCATCCACCTCCTTTGCCAAAATGATTCATTCTTAATCCTCACAATCATTCTTACAAGAATAGCACTGCATGTGTGTGGGAGGGGGATTCTTTACCTCTCTCAAAGCTTGACAACTGTAGATCTGTTTATATTATTTCTAGAACTCAGAATGAACTGAATCACTGGGATAATAGAAACTGAGATTCCACGATGACAGACAGCTGGAGGAGAGGGACACTGACTCAGTCAACCAGATGCTTTACCTACATAGTATTTATGTGTGGTTTATCGTGGGTTTTTCATGAAGGATGCTCTGTCTGGCTGTTCCATCTTTAGAGAAGGCATTTATGATTTTTACCCTCTGTTCAGTGTCCAATTTCTCAAGTTTTGTTTAGAGAAACCATATTTCCCTTGGGAAACCAGTCCTCCTATGGATTCAGTCTATACTGAGACTAACACCACCTTTGTCTTTAGGGAATACGTGTCACTCAGGCTGGTATCCTGAGCAGAGTATCCCTTGTCCACTATGACTGGTTCATAGTTGGTAGGATGATCAAAATTATCCAATGTAGTTCATTACCAGGGTTTTCTCAGAACAGTAGCAAAGACAGAGGCTTTGTTTTCTGCTTGACTTGGGCTTGAGAGGATGCAAATCTAGTCTAGAACTGCTGGCACCCTTGATATGAAGAGAAGATACATCAAAGTAGGGGGGCTTCGTAGTCTTAGTGACCTATTGGCTCCTAGTACAACAACCATTCCCCAGACATTTGCCATGTTAGCAAAACCCTGATTTTGTACAGTGAGAAGTAGAGCCAAGAGGTGTAGGGAGCTCTAGTCCTCAAGGCATATGTTGAGACCCCGGGCCCACCATACTTGAAGAGATGCTATTGGGATATTCCATTATGTAAGTGAATGAACTATTTTTGGTGTACTTGGGTTTCTGTTACTCGTAACAAAAATAGCTAAGGATTAATATAGTCATCTCAGTCATTGACAACCCCCTAGATTTGACATCTTGACATACTCTGCTCTTCCTCAAATTCTTTCTTTCTCTTAACCTTGAGTATCCTGTGTTGAACTTAACCATGGGCATTATTCAAGGCTTGACTTTGGTTTTCTCATTTCATCTTTCTACAATCCCTTCTGAATGACCCATATCGTTTTACTACTTCAGATTTTACATCTAAGCTGCTAGGCAGTAAATAGTACTGGCTACAAGTTTTTAAATTGTGAGTAGATACCCAACCCAATAGGACAAACAGATGCCAAAAACAAAGAATGTCTTGATGTATGAAACTCAATGTTCCAAACAAATGAAACTTATGACAAGATAATTTGACATGGATCTGATGAAATACAAATGCATCATAGCACTGTATGGTGTTAAAAAATTTATCCTGACACTTGTCAAAAGGACAAGAAAAACTTTATTCAGGACTGCTGCCATAGGTATCAAGACTATTGCAGTAGGGGAGAAATAGGAGTGGGTGTGGATGTGAAATTATTAAGAGGAGACATCAACAGTAAGGTGATTTTTGCTTACTGAATCAACATAATTCTTACTGAAGGCAGGCTGAGATGAGCAGATATCAAGGGTTTATCTCTGTAAACTGAGTTAATAAGTTTCTTGCTAAAACTGGACTTGGAAGCTCAAACACAGGGCTCACAGACAAGGTCTAGTCTAAAAGAGGGCTCAGAAGAGCCTAACTCAAATTTGGCCAAAGACAAAGCCTTTGTCAATGGTACGCCAGATCACATGTAAATGGGGAGTCTTCAGAACGGTGAAAGAATATAGTGGGAATTACCTTTACCAAACCATTTCTCTTTGTTCATTTCTCCTTTATGACACTGCTTGTATCTCTAGTTTCATTTTACCCTCTTGTTATTCTTGCCACTCACGCACTATACCAGGCCACTGGATAACCTGTTCCCCTGGCCTCCTTTCCATCCCGTGGACCCTTCCCCACCTGAGACCTGTGTGCATGTGGCCTCTTTCTGCCTGGAACTCCATCTCAGACATTTCACTTCTAATCATCCTTTGGTCTCTCCTTATATGAGAACTGGGAGTAAGTGAAGGAGGGCTTCCCCGACATAGCTGCCTAGTGTGTGAGATTCCAGTATGTGTGAAAATCTCACATACATCTCACAATCACATCATTTGGGAGAATCATATAAACTCTCCATCATCCTACTCACCATAGCTGCAATTTGCATTATTTGTGGGGATATTTGAATAATATGTCTCTTCCATTACATTTTAGGTTCTAGAAGGGCAGAGACAGTGTCTATTTCTGCTCACCCCTGAATTTCACTGTCTGGCAGAGTCTCTGGCCCACATTGGACACTTCACATTGTTAACATTTACAAAATTAAGTAGAACTGGGAGGAGAAAGGAGCTGGACAGGAGGTAAAATGGTCATTGCCCCAGACCAAGTGCCTGGACCATATCTGAATACCCCTAATTCAGAGAGTAGGGTTGAAGAAAGAACTAACCTAACTGAGCTTCCTAAGAAAGACTTCATGAGAGCTGGACCCCAGCAGAGCGGCCATAGGCCCCAGTGACCCCAGGGATGCAGACGCAATGACAGCCTTGGCCAACCTCACTGGGGGACCTGGAGCTGGAATGGCATTTCAGAATCACCCAAGAAGGTCAGGCACTCGGACTCCCATGTCTGTCAGTCATTGAATGTGGGCTGCACCAGGAAGGAACACGGCCTTGGCAACACAGCACAGCCAGCATCTGGGTAGTTAGTCCTTTACTGAATGAGATCTGGGAGGTGTATATCACAGTGGTCCCATGTAAGGCAACCCCTTCTGCCTCCAGGTTCTGAAATATGCTCACTCACTGCCTGGCCCTTTCATTGCCTAGAGGCAATGACACCTCTTTGGTTACCAGCTCAACCATCCCCCACCTCCATCCTGTACCACACCTGCTGTGTCCCTCCCACCCATATCTTTACAAAGAGGCCCTTGATTAAACTTTCCTCCAACTGCTATTTTGTGGGTACTTTCTACTTCCTGCTGCAACCTCCTCCTCTGATGTGACCCTTGGAGCCCCTGAGCAGAGGGTGGGAAAGCTCATACAACCTATGTGGACAAGGGCCATCTTTATTCAGGAGTACTGTGACAGATGTCAAGGCTGGTACAATAGGGAAGAGAGATCGGACTCAAGTCCACTCCAAATACAATGAGACAGCTAGGGATTTAGAGCCTGGGAGCAGAGGCAACAAAATTGTACCCTGGGAAGTTCCACTCCCCAGCTTTCTTTGTGCCAGGAAACTTCCTAGTCCTGGAATGATGTCACCCTCTGTCTCAGCCAATGACTGCCCACCCCTCCTTTAAGGTCCGTCCAGATCCTGCCTCTGGGGACAACTCTGACCATGAATCCCACCTTCAGTCACTGACCTTACCTTCCTATGAACTCCCATAGAATTTACTGCCTAAAATTCTAGAAGAGACTTATCTTGCTTTGTATTATAACTTTATTATTTGATCCTTGCTCTTTTTCCTATTTCTTCATGGGTGTGCACATCACAGCCTGAGTTATTAATAGGATGCAACACAAGAGTGTATCTGTGTATTTATCCTTCACTGTTCCTAACATAGAGACTTGCACGTTTGTTTGTTTCGACAAAGAGATGAATAAATGAGTATAAAATTTGGAAGCTAAAACATCTCTCTGGATAACTGTCTGACTTCTCTATCCCTCAACCTTTTGGCTCTTTTGAGCTTAGTTCTACTCAGAAGTCAGAAACAAATTAGCATTCATCATCAATATATACCGTGCTCTATCTGTGAATCTGTCCCCTGTGTAGGAAGTGATACATAGTACCTCTCTCTTGCATTCTAACTCAGAGAGCCTGTAACATGAGCTGGAAATATGAGGCAATTAACCATGTAATTCAGACAAAATCGCCTGGAAATGTACTTCGTGAGTAGGTACACAGCCCAGTAATGAAAGACTTGAAAAATTCATTCATGATAGATATGGAACCATTTATTAGCGGAAGCGTGGGATGTGCCGGGAACATTTCTAATCTGTTAAAGTCAGAATCTTACAGGGAAGCAGGCTTGGTGACACAGACTCCCATCCTGCTACCACTAGAGACAGAATCTGGAACTGCAATGAGAGGACTCTGGCTTGTGCAGGATCTTGTTTTGTATTTCTCTGCTGGTTAGAGTTCAGGGGTGGTCAGTGACAGAGACTGAGTCAAAAATCAAGCCAAATTAAAGAATTGACCAGAAGCTACAGAATAGCCCTCAGAATTGAAGGAAGAGCCAAAAAATGCGGCTGTGAGAAAAACTAGAAACAAGGAAGTCCTAGGTTTCTGTGTAACAGTAATAAGTAGTGTGCCCACTAACACGTGGGCATTTTCACGTGGACATTCCAATAAGAAGTACTGTGCTCCATCCTCCCCTAGCAGGTGCTACTGTTAGGATAAGTCCATTCTGGCCATTTTCTCCATGTCACTTGCCCACTGTATGGGCCTGACAATGGGCTTCTAATATATACAGATTTGCATTTAATTTTGATGGATCTTATCAGTATTCATTCATTCATTTAACAAGTATTTCTTGAAAATCTTGCAATAGGTGCTATGGAAGATTAAAGAGTAAACTCATTATGGGGTCTACCCTCTAAGGGGGATACAGGGAGATATGTGCCCAAATACTTGTAAGATGGGACAAAAATCTATGGATCAATTAGGATCTATTCAGGCCAAGGCACAGAAACTCATTTCAAATAATCTTTGAGAAGGAGGAGAGATACTGATCCATAGAAAGGAAAGCACAGGAACAGGGCTAGCGAGATATGGCTGTATGCACGGGTCACAGTGGGGTCAGAACATGGTCCCTCTCCATATCTGCTCTGCTTCATCTGTGCTGGCTCCGTTCTCAGGGAAGTTTACTGCAGCTGATCCTACCAGTGCTTTCCGCACTTAGCGTTCCTGTGTACATGACGCTGGCACTCAGTGGCAGCTCCTGTGATGCTCAGCCCTGGGGCCTTCTCCAGCCACAGGAATAGATTCAGGCTGCAGCAGGCAGGCAAAAGTGCCAGGGAGTCAACAGCCTGGGGAGCAGGCATCAGCCAATGAAGGACAGTTAGTAGATTGAAAAACAATGGGTTCTTTGGGTGGGACAACTCCAGAATATACTTTTCTCCAGATGCTTCCAACAGGGCTGAGCCTCAGGTGCTCTCTACTTTGGCTCATAACCTGCTCACAAATGCTCTCTATTTGGCTTCCTTCACTTCCTGTCTCACTTCTTTACGCTCCTACCTGTGCCTTCTAGGACCACCTCTAAAATAAACCTCTTCCACACAAACCTTTGCTTCAGGGTTTTTCTCTTGGAGACCCCACCTAAGATACCCTGGCTATATAGTAGCTATATGGTGGCAATAGCTGTAGGCTTGCATCCTGCCAGTGTCTGACTCAGTGGAGAGAGAACTTCCAAACACTTTCATTTATGTGACTTCCCTGGTGGCCTAGTGGCTAAGACTCTATGCTCCCAATGCAGGGGGCCCAGATTCCACCCTTGGTCAGGGAGCAAGATCCCACATGCCAGAACTAAGAGTTTGTACACCACAATTAAAGATCTTACATGCCACAACTAAAAAAGATTCCTCATGCCGCAACTAAAGATCCCACAAGCTGCAACCAAGATCTGGTGCAGCTAAATAAAGAGGTAAATAAAATAAATAGTTAAAAAATTTCCATTTAAAATCCTGAGCCTGACTCTCGTGGTATAGGACAGGTCATATTTCCATCCCTGGTTTGAAATATATCCATTGGCCAGCTCTGGCCACCTACACCATAAAACTGAGAAACTACAGCTAATTTCATTCAATCTCATGGCCTGGAGGAGGAGCAGGGATGCTTTCTGAATGAATAATCATGATGTTGCTATAGGGACAACGCTGAAGGGATCATCAGCAGGTCAGATCACTAAGGGTCCACAGCATGTGGGGCACTAAACAAGGACAAAGTTCAGAGAAAATTGACACAAGTTCTAACTTGGTGGGGAGGGCCACCTGAGATTAAGGCCGAAGTGAAAGTGAAAGTTGCTCAGTCGTGTCTGACTCTTTGTGACCCCGTGGACTATACAGTCTCTGGAATTCTCCAGGCCAGAGTACTGGAGTGGGTAGCCTTTCCCTTCTCCAGGGGATCCTCCCAACCCAGGGATTGAACATAGGTATCCCACATTACAGGCAGGTTCTTTACCAGCTGAGCCACAGGGAAGCCTATTAAGGCTGAAGGAAACTGAAACATGACCTTCTGAGTTTCCCAAATTGGCACCACCTCTTTGATAATTGTCTTCTTTGTAATAACCCTGTGTTTTGTATTTTGCAATACCATGTCATCCAAACAAAACAGCAGGCATTCATGTAATTAATTCATCCTCACATTTTAAAAAGTAATAAATGGCATTATTGAGTTCATGTTCTTAATAACAGGAAAACATAGCACTTCCAATTTTTCTTGGAAATATTTTTAAAAGTTTCCACTCCTTTCTGTCCTTTTCAGTCCTTAGGAGCTGGTGAATCCATTCATTTGGTGTCTGAGGTCTACTGCATTTATGATATTCCAAAAGGAGACTGGATAACAAATTGAACCATTTCATTTACATTAAATAGTTTTCATAGCTTGGTGAATTACACTTCAGGTCACATTTTGCAAGAAAATCTCCATATTTTATTATCACAGACTTTGTACTAGAAGGAATCTGTGAGATTATGTAATTCAACTTCTAGCTAAAAAACTTGACATTTAGTGATGAACCTAGGTTCTCACATTCATCTATAAGCCCAGAATATTATGCACCTTTATGTGCAAGGCTGTGTTCCAGGATCTTGAGAAAACACTGTGAAATAATGGAGAAGGTCTCTACCAAAGTAGGGGAGGCAGATCCCTCCCCCCAAATTTATTGGTTGTTGGTATAACACAGAAATAATTTGGAAGCTGTCATTTTCATCAACACAATAAGACAAAGTCTAAACAAAACAAAAGTAAGCAAGACTAAGATCCACAGAAGAATTGAGATCAGGGGGCAAACTGCTGCCTGGAAAACTGGAGAGAGAGACAGGTGGATACAGAGCATCACAGCTTCCTGAGAGCAGAAATCCCAGGACAGGAACCAGTACAGGCAGGGATACCTTACAGTGTAATTGATGAATTGTTGGCATTCATGGAATGAATGGACTAGCTTGAGAATTAGAAATTCCAATGGGCTCCTCACACTTGTGTGAGCTTTACCTCTAAGAACCCCACCAGCTCCTCGTGGTGAAAGTATGAGAAAAATCTCCTCATTCTTCTGGCAGCAGAAAGGGAAAGGAATCATTTCGGAAAACACTGTACTTAGCACTATGGAGGAGATAAAATAAATGCCAAAGGAGTGGTGAATGAAGAACCAGATAAGGGAGTGGCAGGCACAAAGGCTGTGGGTGAGAAAGAACTCAGCCTGTCCTAGGAACTGAGAGGAGACCAGTGGCTGGAACTAGCCCAGGGAGGGATGATTGAGCTGATGTGGTTGTAGGAAGGCAGAGTCAGATCCCTCAGGGACATAGAAAGGCATTTGTTCCTCATTCTCCTAATAAGTTGAATCCTTGTTAAACAAGCTTGATAGCAGACAAGCTGGGACATGAGTTCAGGCCTCTCTGCTTTCCATCTCGTGTCCTACTGCCCCAACACATAAATGACTAACCCTAGAACATATGGTCCAAAACAAATCTATTTAGGAGCAGGAAAGCTTTTCAGGAGCTTCAAAATAAGGTGTCTCCTACAGGGGGAGAGAAGTAGTGAAACAACCTTGTACAGTGTGTAGCCTGGGTAGAGACTAACTATATGCATACCTCATTCTACTGCAATACGCAGATAGCACATTTTTTAAAAGTTGAAGGTCTGTGGCAACCTTGCATCAATCAAATCTATCAGTGCCATCTCTCCAACAGTGTTTAATCACTTTCTGTCTCTCTGCAACATTTTGATTATTCTCACAGTATTTCAAACTTTTCATTATTATTGTACTTGTTATGGTGAGCTGTACTCTTTGTGACTATGGCAAAAAGATGAGAACTCACTGAAGGCTCAGATGGTGGTTAGTATTTTTCTTTTTAGCACTAAAGTATTTTAAATTAAGATATGGACATTCTTTTTAGACATAATGCTATTGCACACTTAATATAAAGTATAGTAGGAACATAACTTTTTTATGCATTCAGAATAGAAACCTCGTGCAATTTACTTTATTGCAATATTCACTTTATTGAGATGATCTGGAAACAAACCCAAAATATCACTGAGCTCTGCCTATATATTCAAATTCTGGGTCTGCCACTGATCAGTGGTGTGGTCAGGGAAAAGTTACTCTGCTTTTCTGGGTCCCTGTTTCCTCTTCTAAGAAAATGAGATAATAAAGTACCTCTAGATAGGGTTGTTGACACCATTGCATTAAATGAGATAAAGATTGATTTTTGCCTAAATCTGTTTATTTCCTAGTTTTCCATCTCTGGAAATGGTACCACCTCCCATCTAGGCTAGTGGCTCAAGACAAAAACTCTTAGAGTTACCCCTGATTTTTCTCCTTTCCTTGGATGCCAGATCCATCAATAAGCCTAGATGATTCTACTTCTGCAATACACCCTAAACGTGTGCACTTAGGTTTCTTTCAATTGCCTTAGACCAAGACACCATCTTATCTTCCCCGGTCTTCTGAAATGGCACCCTCCCAAGACTCTCCGCTTTCCTCTTTCTTCCTACAATCCATTCTTCACAAAACAGTCATTTATCATTACTCAATGTAATTTGATTATGTGTAACTCCTCAGAGTAAACTCTTCCAGTAGCTTCTCAGGACACTTAGAATAACACCCCCAGTCCATGTCTCTCTGATCTTGCCCAAACCTATTTCACAGTTCCACTCCCATCTCTACCATGCTCAGGGAGATGGAGAGCAGCAGGGTACTCTATTCTCAGCCTTTCTGTAATAGCCCAGCCATGGATTTAAATGGTAATGTGAACTCACCCATACTTGGACTAGGGGCTTGGGTATTAGCTTTGGTCAGCGGCATGGGTCACATACAAAACCAGGATCTCACTGTGGCTCAGATCATGAACTCCTTATTGCAAGGTTCAGACTTAAATTGAAGAAAGTAGGGAAAACCACTAGACCATTCAGGTATGAGCTAAATCAATCCTTTATGATTATTCAGTGGAAGTGACAAACAGATTCAAGAGATTAGATTTGACAGAGTGCCTGAAGAACTAGGGATGGAGGTTCATGACATTGTATAGGAGGCAGTGATCAAAACCATCCCCAAGAAAAAGAAATGCAAAAATGCAAAATGGTTGTCTGAGGAGGCCTTGAGAAAAGAAGAGAAGTGAAAGGCAAAGGAGAAAAGGAAAGCTATATCCACCTGAATGTAGAGTTCCAAAGAATAGCAAGGAGAGATAAGGAAGCCTTCCTCAGTGATCAGTGTTAAGAACTGGAGGAAAACAATAGAATGGGAAAGACTAGAGATCTCTTCAAGAAAATTCGAGATACCAAGGGAACATTTCACACAAAGATGGGCACAGTAAAGGACAGAAATGATATGGACCTAACAGATATGATATGGATATAATATGGGTATGGATATGTGAACTCACCCATACTTGGACTAGGGGCTTGGGTATTAGCTTTGGCCAGTGGCATGGGTAACATACATTCAGCATAAACAAAACCAGGATCTGACTGTGGCTCAGATCATGAACTCAGATCATGGATATGGATATGATATGATATGATAAATGATATGGACCATCTTAAGCAGAGGAGATTAAGAAGAGGTGGTAAGAATACACAGAAGAACTAAAAAAAAGGTCTTAATGACCCAGATAACCATGATGGTGTGGTTACTCACCTAGAGCCAGACATCCTGGGATGCGAAGTCAAGTGGGTCTTAGGAAGCATCACTATGAACAAAGCTAGTGGAGGTGACAGAATTCCAGCTGAGCTATTTCAAATCCTAAAAGATGATGCTGTGAAAGTGCTGCACCCAATATGCCAGCAAATTTGGAAAACTCAGCAGTGGCCACAGGACTGGAAAAGGTCAGTCTTCATTCCAGTCCCCAAGAAAGGTAATGCCAAAGAATGCTCAAACTACTGTACAATTGCACTCATCTCACATGCTAGCAATGTAATGCTCAAAGTTCTCCAAGCCAGGCTTCAGCAATATGTGAACCGTGAACTTCCTGATGTTCAAGTTGGTTTTAGAAAAGGCAGAGGAACCAGAGATCAAATTGCCAACATCCGCTGGATCATGGAAAAAGCAAGAGAGTTCCAGAAAAACATCTATTTCTGCTTTATTGACTATGCCAAAGCCTTTGACTGTGTGTGTGGATCACAATAAACTGTGGAAAATTCTGAAAGAGATGGGAATACCAGACCACCTGATCTGCCTCTTGAGAAATCTGTATGCAGGTCAGGAAGCAACAGTTAGAACCGGACATGGAACAATGGACTGGTTCCAAATAGGAAAAGGAGTATGTCAAAGCTGTATATTGTCACCCTGTGGCAAGCATGGGCTACTCTTTAGTTTTACTGGGCAGGCTTCTCATTGCAGTGGTTTCTCTAGTTGCAGAGCACAGGCTCGAGACACATGAGCTTCAATAGTTGCAGCTCCTGGGCCCTAGAGCATAGGCTCAGTAGTTGTGGCATTCAGGCTTAGTTGCTGCACGGCATGTGGGATCTTCCAGAACTAGGGATCAAACCCATGTCTCCTGCATTGGCAGGCTGATTCTTTACCAGTGAGCCACCAGGGAAGCCCAGAGTCCTGAAATCTGTGTACAGTTTGGTGCAGCCTTTTATGCTTCCGTGATCTTCCAGGAGAAGAATGTGCCCCAGGTAACTGCCTGTCCAAGGAGAGAGAGGGAAATGTGCAGCACATCTGAGTCCAGCCTATAGTCTGGAACCATGCCTGAGTTAGCAGCGGTTTTGTTGCCACAGCTCTGGAAGGCAACAAAAATTAGTGCCTGCTGCTATAAGCCACCAAGTTTAACGTCTGCATTGTAGCATTACTGCAGCCAGAGTTCATTAATATACTCAGGCCCTCACTTTTCTTTTCGTTACCTTCAATTTTCTTGACTGTTCCCTCTGTGTGAAGCCATTCTCTTCACTGGGAACAGAGTTTCTCAATTTGGCAGTACTGACATTTGGAGCTGGATGTTTGCTCTGGGGGCTGGCCTGTGCATTATAGGATGTTGAGCACTGTCCTTGACTTCTCCCCACCAGGTGCCAATAGCTACTCCTCCTGGTCCCCAGTTGTGACAGCCAAAAATGTCTCCAGACATTGCCCAATGTCCCTTGGGAACAGAATCACCCCCTGGTTGAAAACCAGTATTCTGGAACATATGCCCCCACATCTTCCTAAGCAGCTCTCCTTCCAACCATTTAGGTTCTTCCTCTAATATCCACAATTGATAATCCATCCCTTTACTCATTTCTTTCTGTACATGTTCTCCTGCCTCTCCCTCTTGCGACCCCATAGAATGTGGCACATGACAGGCATCAAATAAGCCTATTCTAACAAATGAAATGCTGGAAAACACCCTGTCGACTGTTTTGACTGTAAAGCATTATGCAAATTAATTATCAGAATAATAAAAGGTAGAAAAGTCATCAGAAGCAGACCCACACACAGTTTAGCAGCTGTGAAGTTTCTGATACTATAATTTTCCCTTCTGCCGCTGCTGCCCTCTGAGTTTTAGACAGAACTCTGGAGCCTGAGCTGGGTTTGACTGACTAAGACAGAAAGAACCCTCACTGGTCTTAGGATATCTTTAGAATGGATTTAAACACCAAAATAGTTCTGTGGATATGATTTAATTTGTTTCCCCCAAACAGCTGTGCCCCTACTGATAACTCTAGCTCTGTTTGCACATATAACCTTCAAACAGCCACAAGTTAATAGATGGGGGGAGGCATGTCAAAGCAGATGAAGAGTGGTGCCAACCTGTTTCTTAATAACTAATTATGCACAAAATTTATCATCACCCTCGCATATCCTCTTAATAACAGTTGACAACACCAGTTTTCCCAGTGGTGTCAGCCCATCACTGAGTTGTTTTTGTTTTTGTTTCTTTTTTCTTTTCAAATAAAGACATCATTTAAACACAGAAGCAGCAACATCAAAGAGTACAAAAGGGGTTTCGGTGGTTTAACAGGCAGACTAGGCGAAGGCAGGTGGGCTGGTGCCCGGTGCCCAGATCAAACTTTGATCTGCAAGCTGGTGAGATATGAAACAGCCCTCGCTGTCTGGAGGGATGACAGTGAATGGGATTTGGGCACTGGGGAAAGGAGGTAGAGACAAAGATGAATGGTTGACAAGGTCTTCCTGGAGCCCAGAAATGATTGATCTGTTTTAACTCAATCTCATAGGACCAGATACCACACAGTAGACTCAGACCTTTACAACTCCCCTTGGAAGTTTTTACAAATGCCTGATTTAAATTCCTTGTGTTTCAGTTTGAGTTTATTTCATCTCAATCTTTCGTTTTGGAAACTGTGGAAAGTTGCTCCCCCTGATGATCCAAGTCCCACTGACACTGAAAAGCCATCAACAGCTCTACCTTGCCCCTTCCCCTGCAGAGAGGTTTGCAGCTTCTGGTTAGACCCTTCTCTTTAGGGACTACCCTCTCCACATCTCTGCTTACCAGGAGCCATTGAGTTATCCTTCTCAAGAACATCAGGCTCCAACTCAGCCAATCGGATCCTGTCCCTTTAGAACCAAGACATATAGAAGGCAGCTGAGTCACATTACAAGAAAGTGCTAAAGCAGGAATCATAAATGGGACAGATTCAGCTGGCAGAAGTTTATTTTGGCCTGCACAGCTTTTTTTCTTTTCTGAAAATTTACCAAACCCCTTCCCACCCCAACCCCCCAGATTTTTACTTCTCTTAGAAGGTGGATTATCTGGCTATTCTGGGCCTCTGTTGCTAGAAGGCATGCCATCAGCTGGAGCTGAGTAGTGCCCTCTTTAGACAGGGCTTCTGCTCTCCAGTTGTCCACTTCCCTGCCCTACCATGCATTATGACTGCCCTCGTTTATTCTACCTTCTAGGGCTCAGAAGCATTATAGTTTGAGGTTTCTGCTCTAAAAAGAAAAATCCCAAACACCAGTTGGAGCAGTCCTGGCATCCACTCTGCTACAGCCATCGTCATATTGATGGAGTCTATGAGAGAGCCTCTAACTGTTATGGGCTGCATTATGCCCCCTCAAATTCACACACTGAAGTCCTAACCCCGAATACTTCAGAATGTGACTGTACTTAGAGATAGGGTCTTTAAAGAGGTCATGAAGGTTAAATGAGGTCATGAGAGTGGGTCCTTAAAGGAAGAATGAGACCCCAGGAATGCACCTGCACAGAGGAAAGGCCCTGTGAGGACACAGCAAGGACGCACCTTCTGATGGCCGAAGCCAAGGAGAGAGGCCTCAGGAGAAACCAACCCTGGTGACACCTCAATCTTGGATGGACTTACAAGTCTCCAGAACTATTAGACAGGAAATTTCTATTGATGAAGCCGCCCAGCCTGGGGTACTTTGTTATAGCATCCATAATAAACTGAGACAATATCTCATCAGTGACCGCCCCCTCGAAGAAACTCTTTCTATTACTTGAAAATAAAGAGTCCCAATGAATAACTATGCTCTCTCTACTCTTCTTCATTTTACCCAGGCCCCTGTCTTGAACTTGTCATTGTATTTTATGTGAAGCTTCACATGTGAAGGCTTGTAAACTAAGGTAAATGAGTCAGTCTTGGTGAAAATAGACATGGAAAGTCAGAAACGGAGGCAAATATTCATTTCCTCTTCAGGAATAGGATGACACATCTGAATATTGTTCTTGTTGTTCAGTTGCTAACTTGTATCTGACTCTTTGTGACCCTATGGACTGCAGCATGCCAGGCTTCCCTATGGCTGACTATCTTCTGGAGTTTGCTCAGATTCATGTCCATTGAGTTGGTGATGCTATCTAACCATCTCATCTTTTGCTGTTCGCTTCTCCTTTTGTCTTCAACCTTTCCCAGCATCAGAGTCTTTTCCAACGAGTCGGCTCTTTGCATTAGGTGGCCAAAGTATTGGAGCTTCAGTTTCAGCATCAGTCCTTCCAATGAATATTCAGGGTTGATTTCCTTTACGATTGACTTGTCTGATCTCTTTGCAGTCCAAGTGACTCTCAAGAGTCTTCTCCAGCATCACAATTCAAAAGCATCAGTTCTTCGGCGCTCAACCTTCTTTATGGTCCAACTCTCACACCTGTACATGACTACTGGAAAAACCATAGCTTTGACTATACCAACCACTGTCGGCAAAGTGATAGCCCTGCTTTTTACTACGCTGTCTAGGTTTGTCATAGCTTTCCTTCCAAGGAGCCAGTGTCTTCTAATTTCATGGCTGCAATCACTGTCCATGGTGATTTTGGAGCCCAAGAAAATAAAGTCTGTCACTTTTTCTACTTTTTCCCCTTCTACTTGCCATGAAGTGATAGGACTAGATGCCATGATCTTAGGAACATTGAGTTTTAAGTCAGCTTTTTTCACTCTCCTCTTTCACCCTCACCAAGAGGCTCTTTACCTCCTCTTCACTTTCTATCATTAGAGTAGTATCATCTGCATATCTGAGGTTGTTGATATTTCTCCCAGAAGTTGTGATTCCAGCTTGTGATTCATCCAGCCCATCATTTCACACGATGTACTCTGCATAAAAGCTAAAGAAGTAGGGTGACAATATACAGCCTTGTCGTACTTCTTTCCCGATTTGTAACCAGTCCATTGTTCCATGTAAAGTTCTAATTGTTGCTTCTTGACTTGCATACAGGCTTCTCAGGAGGCAGTTCAGGTGGTCTGTTATTCCCATCTCTTTCAGAATTTTCCACAGTTTGTTGTGATCCACACAGTCAAAGGCCTTAGCATAGCCAATGAAGCAGAAGTAGATGTTTTTCTGGAATTCCCTTGCTTTCTCTATGATCCAATGAACGTTGGCAATTTGATCTCTGGTTCCTATGCCTTTTCTAAATGCAGCTTGTACATCTGTAAGTTCTTGGTTCAAGTCCTGCTAAAGCCTAGCTTGAAGGATTTTGAGCATTACCTTGCTAGCATGTGAATAGAGCACAATTGTACGGTAGTTTGAATATTCTTTGGCATTGGAATGAAGACTGACCTTTTCCAGGCCTGTGGCCAATGCTGAGTTTTCCAAATTTGCTGGCATATTGAGTGCAGCACTTTCACAGCATCATCTTTCAGGATTTGAAATGGCTCAGCTGGAATTTCATCACCTCCACCACCTTTGTTCATAGTAATTCTTCCCAAGGCCACTTGACTTCACACTCCAGGAGGTCTGGCTCTAGGTGAGTGACCACACCATCGTGGTTATCTGAGTCATTAAGACCTTTTTTTTTTTTTTAGTTCTTCTGTGTATTCTTCCCACCTCTTCTTAATCTCCTCTGCTTCTGTTAGGTCCTTACCATTTCTGTCCTTTAATGTGCCCATCCTTTCATGAAATATTCCCTTGATATCTCCACTTTTCTTGAAGAGAAATCTAGTCTTTCCCATTCTATTGCTTTCTTCTACTTCTTTGCATTGTTCATTGAAAAAGGCCTTCTTATGTCTCCTTGCTATTCTCTGGAACTCTGTGTTCAGTTGGGTATATCTTTTCCTTTCTCCCTTGCCTTTCACTTCTCTTCTTTCCTCAGGTATTTGTAAAGCTCCTCAGACAATCACTTTACCTTCTTGCATTTCTTTTTCTTTGGGATGGTTTTGATCACCACCTCCTATACTCTGTTAGAAACCTCTGTCCATAGTTCTTCTTTCACTCTGTCTACCAGATCTAATCCCTTGAATCTATTTGCCACCTCCACTGTATAACCAATTGGGATTGATTTAGGTCATACCTGAATGGCCTAGTGGTTTTCCCTACTTCCTTTAGTTTAAGCCTGAATTTTGCAATAAAGAGGTCATAATCTGAGCCAGAGTCAGCTCCAAGTTTTATTTTTGCTGACTATATAGTACTTCTCCTTCTTTGGCTGCAACAAATACAATCAATCTGATTTCAGTATTGACCATCTGGTGAAGTCTGTGCCTAGAGTCATCTCTTGTGTTGTTCGAAGACGGTGTTTGCAATGACCAGTGTGTTCTCTTGACAAAACTCTGTTTTTGCCCTGCTTCATTTTGTACTCCAAGGTCAAACTTGCTTTTTACTTCAGGTATCTCTTGACTCCCTACTTATGCGTTCTAATCCCCTATGATGAAAAGGACATCTTTTTTTTTTTTTTTTGGTGTTAGTTCCAGAAGGCCTTCTAGGTCTTCATAGAAATGGTCAACTTCAGCTTCTTCAGCATTAGTGGTTGGGGTATAGACTTGGATTACTATAATGTTGAACGGTTTACCTCAGAAGTGAACGAAGATTGTTTTGTTGTTTTGGAGATTGCATTCAAGTACCACATTTTGGACTCTTTTGTTGACCATGAAGGATACTCCATTTCTTCTAAGGGACTCTTGCCCACACTAGTAGTTATAAAGGTCATCTGAATTAAATTTCCCCTTTCCCTTTCATTTTAGTTCACTGGTTCCTAAGATGCATATGTTCACTCTTAATATCTCCTGCCTGACCATGTCCAATTTACCTTGATTCATGGACCTAATATTCTAGGTTCCTATGCAATATAATTCTTTACAGCATTGCTCTTTCACCACCAGATACAGCCACAGCTGGACAGAGGTTTCCATTTTGGTCCTGCCACTTTTCTGGATCTATTTGTAACTGCCCTCCACTCTTCCTCAGTAGCATATCACACACCTTCCAACCTGGCTGGCTCATCTTCCAGGGTCATACCTTTTTGCCTTTTCACACTGTTCATGGGGTTCTTGGGGCAAGAATACTGGAGTGACTTGCTATTCCCTCCTCCAGTGGACCACATTTTGTCAGAACTCTCCACTATGACCCATCTGTCTTGCGTGGCCCTGTATGGCATGGCTCATAGTTTCATTGTTACACAAGCCCCTTTGCCATGGCAGGGCTGTGATCCAGGAAGGGGACCTGCATATTATGCCCGAACAAATACAAATATCCACCTCTTTTGAAAATATGAGTATCTTTCTCTTATATATTAAAGAGCTCAGAAATGGATCTAGATCTTGCTTTCTCAGTGAAGACTATCTCAGAGTCAAGGAGGGGAAAATTGAGTCTTGGGTGTAAAAAAACCAAACTTTCCTCTTTCTATGTGTAAATTACAGATATACACATGGCACACAAACAGACACACATTTGTGGTTTCAAAATTTCATGAGAGGTTGACCAGGAAAAAATGTCTAGTCTAAAAAGGCTTTTTGGAGGGGATGGTAAAAATGGTGAGAAACCATAATCTGTATATTTGGTGCAGCATTAACATTCCTTTCTTCAAGGGCACTGTGCGGTAAGGACCATTTGCTTTCAGGGTCTTTACATAGTGATGCTAATGTGGGCAATTTTAGGGATTTCCAAGTAGAAAAGAGATTTCTTGACTCATTGTGTTATTCAAACATAGGCAAAACTATTCAGTTTTGCTGACTGAAGTATAAGGTTAGAAAGAAGGAACTGCAAAGGGCACATCAGACACAGTTGAATGCCTGCCTGAGAGTGTCACCTATGCTCTTTTTCTTGCTGGCAAAGTTACCTCCCAACATGGAGGCTGCAGTCTGGAGACTTGTTTTCCTAGCCTCCTTTGCACCTAGAGCATATGCATGTGCGATCCAGTCCTAGGGATGGAAACTTTGGGGAATGGGGCTCCAACAAATAAAAAGAATCTTAAGAGAAGACCCCGTCTCTCCTTCAGCTGTATACAGTCTTACCCTGTGTGTTACCTGCCACTGCAGCAGCTATTTTGTGCCCATAAGGCCATGAGGCTAAGGAGCTAAGGAGCTAAGGATAGTGAAAAGGAAGGAGCTAGAGATAGGGTCATGGATGACATTGATCACCATGGAGGGAAATGACAAGAAAAAAGAGCAATCAATAACATTAACTATGTTTTATATTAGAAACAAAGTTAGATTTAGGAACAAGAGTCAGACACGACTGAGCGACTGATCTGATCTGATCTGATCAAGTCCTAGAGATCTCTTCAAGAAAATTAGAGATACCAAGGGAACATTTCATGCAAAGATGGGCTCAATAAAGGACAGAAATGGTATGGACCTAACAGAAGCAGAAGATATTAAGAAGAGGTGGCAAGAATACACAGAAGAACTGTACAAAAAAGATCTTCATGACCCAGATAATCACGATGGTGTGATCACTCACCTAGAGCCAGACATCCTGGAATGTGAAGTCAAGTGGGCCTTAGAAAGCATCACTACGAACAAAGCTAGTGGAGGTGATGGAATTCCAGTTGAGCTCTTTCAAATCCTGAAAGATGATGCTGTGAAAGTGCTGCACTCAATATGCCAGCAAATTTGGAAAACTCAGCAGTGGCCACAGCACTGGAAAAGGTCAGTTTTCATTCCAATCCCAAAGAAAGGCAATGCCAAAGAATGCTCAAACTACCGTACAATTGCACTCATCTCACACACTAGTAAAGTAATGCTCAAAATTCTCCAAGCCAGGCTTCAGCAATACGTGAACCATGAACTTCCAGATGTTCAAGCTGGTTTTAGAAAAGACAGAGGAACCAGAGATCAAATTGCCAACATCCACTGGATCATCGAAAAAGCAAGAGAATTTCAGAAAAACATCTATTTCTGCTTTATTGACTATGCCAAAGCCTTTGACTGTGTGGATCACAATAAACTGTGGAAAATTCTGAAAGAGATGGGAATACCAGACCACCTGACCTGCCTCTTGAGAAATTTGTATGCAGGTCAGGAAGCAACAGTTAGAACTGGACATGGAACAACAGACTGGTTTCAAATAGGAAAAGGAGTACATCAAGGCTGTATATTGTCACCCCGCTCATTTAACTTATATGCAGAGTACATCATGAGAAACGCTGGACTGGAAGAAACACTAGCTGGAATCAAGATTGCCGGGAGAAATCTCAGTAACCTCAGATATGCAGATGACACCACTCTTATGGCAGAAAGTGAAGACGAACTAAAAAGCCTCTTGATGAAAGTGAAAGAGGAGAGGGGAAAAGTTGGCTTAAAGCTCAATATTCAGAAAACGAAGATCATGGCATCCAGTCCCATCACTTCATGGGAAATAGATGGGCAAACAGTGGAAACAGTGTCAGATGTTATTTTTCTGGGCTCCAAAATCACTACAGATGGTGACTGCAGCCATGATATTAAAAGACGCTTACTCCTTGGAAGGAAAGTTATGACCAACCTAGATAGCATATTCAAAAGCAGAGACGTTACTTTGCCAACAAAGGTCCGTCTAGTCAAGGCTATGGTTTTTCCTGTGGTCATGTATGGATGTGAGAGTTGGACTGTGAAGAAGGCTGAGCACCAAAGAATTGATGCTTTTGAACTGTGGTGTTGGAGAAGACTCTTGAGAGTCTCTTGGCTTGCAAGGAGATCCAACCATTCCATTCTGAAGGAGATCAGCCCTGGGATTTCTTTGGAGGGAATGATGCTAAAGCTGAAACTCCAGTACTTTGGCCACCTCATGCGAAGATTTGACTCATTGAAAAAGACTCTGCTGCTGGGAGGGATTGGGGGCAGGAGGAGAAGGGGATGACAGAGGATGAGATGGCTGGATGGCATCACTGACTCGATGGATGTGAGTCTGAGTGAACTCTGGGAGTTGGTGATGGACAGGGAGGCCTGGCATGCTGCAATTCAGGGGGTCGCAAAGAGTTGGACACGACTGAGCGACTCAGCTGAACTGAACTGAACTGATCAAGTCCTATGGAAAAAGAACGAAGTAGAAGTCCTGCATCTTAGTTCTGTTTCCAGTACCAGCTGGATGGACGACTTTGTACAAGCTTCCTTAAATTTGGGGGGAAATGCTTATCCTGCTTTTCTTAGAGGATTTGTAGACTTCACTGTGATGAAACTACATTTCCCAGACTCCTCTTCCCTGTGTATAAAGTTTTTTTTTTTCATGAAGCTTAAGAGGCAGAAGTGAAGCAGTAGCCTTTAAGTGCTGAAGGTCATTATGCTTGATGCAGTGAGGAACATATGGGAAGTAAGTACCAGTTGTTTCAGCTTGTTTCTACTTTCTCTCACCCCACTTTCAGCTATTCTTCCTGACTGCCAGCCCAGCTCACCAACACAGACCCCAGGCCCCCCACCAGATGCTGGTAGACTTCATCCCAGGCTCTCCTTTGCTGAGCCACCATGGCAGTGGGAAGTGCTTGCCCACCCATACTCCCCTGTAAGCTCTTACTCTCTACCTATATCAGAGCTTCTGGAGGAGAGATTGGTGGACTGGTTACTGACTTTACTCTGATCCTCCAACTACCTCTTTTGGACCCTTAACTTCTCCCACAGTTGTTTAGGGTCTTCTTCTTAAAATAAAGACCTTATTGCATAATATTCACAGTGCTTCTGCTTTCCTGATTAAATTCCAAGAGATACACGAATCAAATGAAATAGTGGATCTGAAACAATGAGCACAGCATGGGCACATGGCAAGAACTTAATAAATCACCATCTTCATCATCACTATCATCAATGCTTCCAGTGCTATTAATGCAAAAGAACCTAGAGATTCTGCTTTCTAATTTCCTATTATGCAGAAGATTAAACTAAGATGCTATCAGGTTAAATGTTTTCTCTGGGGTTATATAGTTCCATCATGACCCAGCAATAATCAGAATTCAGGGCTTCTGATTCCTAATTCTACCCTTTTACACAAACTTTGGCCTTTGCCCACACAAACCTAGCATTCTGGTTATCATCTAATAGTTAGGATGCCATTGGTTGCAAACAATATAAAACCCAACACAGATTGGCTTAAACAATATGGAGGGTTTCTTGGTTCATGTAACCAGAAAATTGAGAGAGAATGGGCTAACCTCAGACATATTATCATGCCAGCAGGCAAAGCCCTGTTTTTTGTCAGATTCTCATCTCTCCCTTCTGTTGTGCCTCTGCCATGGCTCTCCTCAAGGAAGAGAACCACAGTTGTCCTGAGAAAGATGGAAAACTTTTTTAAGCTAAGGTTCTGTGATTCAATATGATTGGACCGGTTTAGATCACCTGTCCACCTTCATCCAGTCTCTGTTGTGGTGGCAGGGGTGGTATGCAATGATTGGCTTAGTCTTGGCCATGGGCTACCAACCTAGAACTGGCAGGAACAAACATGAAGGAGGGGGAGGGTTAGCGTCCCTAGAACCACATGTGTGCTAAGTTGCTCATTTGTGTCCAGCTCTTTACAACACCATGGACTGTAGCCCACCAGGCTCCTCGGTCCATAGAATTCCCCAGGCAAGAAAGCTGGAGTGAGTTGCTATTTCCTCCTCCAGGGTATCTTCCCTAGAACTACATGGACCCCTAAATGCAAACTGGGAGTGGGGATTGGGGAAATGAATGCTGGGGAAGCAACATTTGCAGAGTAGTTACTCCATTTCTTGCCTTAGTATCTTTTCCCAGGGACCCTTATTGGCTATCTGGATGAAGCCAGATGAGCACCATTTCCAAAAGGAATGTGCAGTCCTGGGTGATGTATTTAAAAACAGTGGTCATATGATTAAATATTTATGATCACTTAGTTTAATGTAAAACACCCATCAACCTGATGTCCATGAGTCATGTGGTTGGCAGGGGCATTAGGGCTGCCTATTGCATTTAATTAGTCCAAGGAAACAAGTGCCCTTGACCTACTCTTGGGTTATATCCCACAAAATGGAAATGAAGAATAAGGAAGCTGCCAGAACACAATAATGCTGTTCTTCTTGATGGTACAGACCCATACAGAAAAGCATGAAATTTGTTCTTTACATTCAAAATGGATTCTTTGTGGTTTTTTTTACTTTTACAACTAATTTGACATATAAATAACAAATGAGACCAGTCTCAGGTTTTCAGCTTAACAAGGCTTGATACCCACAACAAGATAAAGGACATTTTCATCACACCAGAAAGTGCCCTCCTGTCCCTTCCAAGTCAATTTCCATCCCCACAACCACTATCTGATTTCTATCACCAGATTAGATTTTTGTCTTTTCTTGGATTCACATAAATGGAATGAGTTAGTATATGCCTGGATTCTTCACTTATATTGCTTTGAGATACATTCACATGTTTGACTGTGGCAGTCAGGTATTCATTTTATCACTGAGTAGTGTTCTACTGCCTGACTCTATCATAATTGTGTTCATTTATTTTCCTGCAGTGTACATTTATGTCACTCCCAATTTTTTACTATTAGGAAAATAATGTTATAAACATTCTTGTATAATTCTTTTCATGCAGTACTTTTACAGCTCTTGAATAAGTCTCTAAGAGCAGAATTGTTGGGTGATAGGGTAAATATGATCTGAGCCACAGTCAGCTCCCTGTCTTGTTTTTGCCGACTGTATATAGCTTCTCCATCTTTGGCTGCAAAGAATATAATCGATCTCATTTTGGTGTTGACCATCTGGTGATGTCCATGTGTAGAGTCTTCTCTTGTGTTGTTGAAAGAGTGTGTTTGCTATGACCAGTGCGTTCTCTTGGCAAAACTCTATGAGCCATTGCCCTGCTTCATTCCGTACTCCAAGACCAAATTTGCCTGTTACTTCAGGTACTTCTTGACTTCCTACTTTTGCATTCCAGTCCCCTATAATGAAAACGACATCTTTTGTGGGTGTTAGTTCTAAAAGGTCTTGTAGGTCTTCATAGAACCATTCAACTTCAACTTCTTTAGCGTTACTGGTTGGGGCATAGGCTTGAATTACTGTGGTTTGGAAACGAACAGAGATCATTCTGTCATTTTTGAGATTGCATCCAAGTACTGCCTTTTGGACTCTGTTGTTGACCATGATGGCTACTCCATTTCTTCTAAGGAATTCCTGCCCACAGTAGTAGATATAATGGTCATCTGAGTAAAATTCACCCATTTCAGTCCATTTTAGTTCGCTGATTCCTAGAATGTTGACATTCACTCTTGCTGTCTCCTGTTTGACCACTTCCAATTTGCCTTGATTCATGGACCTAACATTCCAGGTTCCTATGCAATATTGCTCTTTACAGCATCGGACCTTGCTTCTATCACCAGTCACATTCACAACTGGCTATTGTTTTTGCTTTGGGTCCATCCCTTCATTCTTTCTGGAGTTATTTCTCCACTGATCTCCAGTAGCATATTGGGCACTTACTGACCTGAGGAGTTCCTCTTTCAGTATCCTATCATTTTGCCTTTTCATACTGTTCATGGGATTCTCAAGGCAAGAATATTAAAGTGGTTTGCCATTCCCTTCTCCAGTGGACCACATTCTGTCAGATCTCTCCACCATGATTCGCCCGTCTTGGGTGGCCCCCCATGGCTTAGTTTCATTGAATTAGACAAGGCTGTGGTCCACGTGATCAGATTGGCTAGTTTTCTGTGATTATGATTTCAGTGTGTCTGCCCTATGATGCCCTCTCGCAACACCTACCGTCTTACTTGGGTTTCTATTACCTTGGATGTGGGGTATATCTTCACAGCTGCCCCAGCAAAGTGCAGCCACCCCTCCTGACCTTGGACATGGAGTAGCTCCTCTCGGCTCTCCTGTGCCCACGCAGCCACCGCTCCTTGAATGTGGGGTTGCTCTTCTCGGTTGGTGCCCCTGACCTTGGATGTGGGGTAGCTTCTCTTGGCCACCACCCCTGACCTCGGACATGGGGTAGCTCCTCTCAGATGCTCCTGTGCCTGATGAACTATGGATGGAGGTTCGTGACATTGTACAGGAGACAGGGATCAAGACCATCTCCATGAAAAAGAAATGCAAAAAAAACAAAATGGCTGTCTGAGGAGGCCTTACAAATAGCTGTGAAAAGAAGAGAAGTGAAAAGCAAAGGAGAAAAGGAAAGATAAAAGCGTCTGAATGCAGATTTCCAAAGAATAGCAAGGAGAGATACGAAAGCCTTCCTCAGTGATCAATGCAAAGAAACAGAGGAAAACAACAGAATGAGAAAGACTAGAGATCTCTTCAAGAAAATTAGAGATACCAAGGGAACATTTCATGCAAAGATGGGTTCAATAAAGGATAGAAATGGTATGGACCTAACAGAAGCAGAAGATATTAAGAAGACGTGGCAAGAATACACAGAAGAACTGTACAAAAAAGATCTTCACGACCCAGATAATCATGATGGTGTGATCACTCACCTAGAGCCAGACATCCTGGAATGTGAAGTCAAGTGGGCCTTAGAAAGCATCACTACGAACAAAGCTAGTGGAGGTGATGGAATTCCAGTTGAGCTCTTTCAAATCCTGAAAGATGATGCTGTGAAAGTGCTGCACTCAATATGCCAGCAAATTTGGAAAACTCAGCAGTGGCCACAGCACTGGAAAAGGTCAGTTTTCATTCCAATCCCAAAGAAAGGCAATGCCAAAGAATGCTCAAACTACCGCACAATTGCACTCATCTCACACACTAGTAAAGTAATGCTCAAAATTCTCCAAGCCAGGCTTCAGCAATACGTGAACCATGAACTTCCAGATGTTCAAGCTGGTTTTAGAAAAGGCAGAGGAACCAGAGATCAAATTGCCAACATCCACTGGATCATTGAAAAAGCAAGAGAGTTCCAGAAAAACATCTATTTCTACTTTATTGACTATACCAAAGCCTTTGACTGTGTGGATCACAATAAACTGTGGACAATTCTGAAAGAGATGGGAATACCAGAACACCTGACCTGCCTCTTGAGAAATTTGTATGCAGGTCAGGAAGCAACAGTTAGAACTGGACATGGAACAACAGACTGGTTCCAAATAGGAAAAGGAGTTCGTCAAGGCTGTATATTGTCACCCTGCTTATTTAACTTATATGCAGAGTACATCATGAGAAACGCTGGACTGGAAGAAACACAAGCTGCAATCAAGATTGCCGGGAGAAATCTCAATAACCTCAGATATACAGATGACACCACTCTTATGGCAGAAAGTGAAGAGGAACTAAAAAACCTCTTGATGAAAGTGAAAGAGGAGAGGGGAAAAGTTGGCTTAAAGCTCAACATTCAGAAAACTAAGATCATGGCATCTGGTCCCATCACTTCATGGGAAATAGATGGGAAACAGTGAAAACCGTGTCAGACTTTATTTTTCTGGGCTCCAAAATCACTACAGATGGTGACTGCAGCCATGAAATGAAAAGACGCTTACTCCTTGGAAGGAAAGTTATGACCAACCTAGATAGCATATTGAAAAGCAGAGACATTACTTTGCCAACAAAGGTCCATCTAGTCAAGGCTATGGTTTTTCCAGTAGTCATGTATGGATATGAGAGTTGGACTGTGAAGAAAGCTGAGTGCCAAAGAATTGATGCTTTTGAAGTGTGGTGTTGGAGAAGACCCTTGAGAGTCCCTTGGCCTGCCAGGAGATCCAACCAGTCCATCCTAAAGGAGATCAGTCCTGGGTGTTCACTGGAAGGACTGATGCTGAAGCTGAAACTCCAATACTCTGGCCACCTCATGCGAATTGTTGACTCATTGAAAAAGACCCTGATGCTGGGAGGGATTGGGGGCAGGAGGAGAAGGGGACAACAGAGGATGAGATGGCTGGATGGCATCACCAACTCAATGGACATGAGTTTGGGTAAACTCCAGGGGTTGGTGATGGACAGGGAGGCCTGGTGTGCTGCGATTCATGGGGTCGCAAAGAGTCAGACTTCACTGAGTGACTAAACTGAACTGAGGGTAAGTATATGCCTAATTTACCAGAAACTGCTAAACAGTCCTCGAAGATGACTGTTCCACATTATATTCTTAACAGCAGCATATGAGTTCTAGAACCTGATCCCCATTGCTAACAAACTTGGTGATGACATCTTTGGATCCCAAAGGTCCATTTCTTCCCAAGTGAGAAAAGGAGTGTCACATGTGGGAACTCAGAAATGGTAGCTTTTGGGTGACACAGGTATACAAGTCCTGGGTCTCGTGGCTCTCTGATCCATTCTCCCCAATTCTGGTTTTGCTATCTATCACAGGTGGCTGACCACTTCAGGCTGCCTCCCAGGGCCAGTGGAAGGCTCTTCATTGGGTGTGACCACTGGGAGGTGCTGAGTCGGGTGTGGCCAATGGAGGGGCTGGATTGGCAACATTCTCTGGATTATAGAAAAAGCAACGGAATGTCAGAAAAACGTCTGTTTCATCAACTATGCTAAAGCCTTTGACTGTGTAGATCATAACAAACTGTGGAAATTTCTTAGAACAATGGGAATGCCAGACCATCTTACGTGTCTCTGGAGAAATCTGTATGCAGGTCAAGAAGCAACAGTTAGAACCCTGTGTGGAACAACTGATCGTTTCAAGATTGAAAAAGGAGTACGACAGGGCTGTCTGCTGTCACCGTGTTTGTTTAACCTATACACTGAGCACACCATGAGAAATTCTGGGTTAGATGAGTTACAAGCCAGAATCAAGATAGGCGGGAGAAACATCAACAACCTCAGATATGTGGGTGATACCACTCTAATGGCAGAAAGTGAAGAGGAACTAAAGAACCTCTTCATGAGGGTGAAGGAGGAGAGTGAAGGAGCTGGCTTAAGACTAAATATTTAAAAAACTAAGTTCATGGTATGCAGCCCCATTACTGCATGGCAAATAGAAGGGGAAAAGGTGGAAGTAGTGACAGATGTCTTCTTCTTGGGCTCCAAAATCACTGCAGATGGTGACTGCAGCCATGAAATCAGAAGACGATTGCTTCTTGACAGGAAAGCAGTACCAAATCTAGACAGTGTATTGACAAGCAGAGACATTACTCTGCTGACAGAGGTTCATATAATCAAGGCTTTGGTCTTCCCAGTGGTCACGTACGACTGTGACAGCTGGACCATAAAGAAGGCAGAACGCCAAAGAATTGATGCCTTTGAACTGTGGTGTTGGAGAAGACTCCTGAAAGTCCCATGGACAGGAAGGAGATCAAACCAGTCAATCTTAAGGGAGATCAACCCTGAATATTCACTGGAAGGAGTGATGCTAAAGCTGAAGCTCTGGTATGTTGGTCATCTGATATGAATAGATGACTTATTGGAAAAGTCCCTGATGTTGGGAAAGATTGAGGGCAGAAGGAGAAGAGGGCATCAGAGGATGAGATGGCTGGATGGCATCACTGATGCAATGAATATGAACTTGGGCAAACTCTGGGAGATGGTGAGGGACAGAGAGGCCTGGGCTGCTGCAGTTCATGGGGTCACAAAGAGTTGGACACGACTGGGTGACTGAACAACAACAACAACAAGAGGGACTGGTTGACCATGGCCAACAGGGGACAGCTGCTGTGAATTTGGAAGGCATGAAGAAGGAAAAGGTAGGGTTTTTCTGCTCCTCTGGTCTCTGGTGGCTTCTGTCACATGGACCATATGTCTTTCTTGGCTCTGGCTTCCACTCACCACAGCTCTAGCCTCCGCTGGGTGACACCAGGCCTGGACCTAGGCACCACCACCTGCCCCTTTTGTCCCTCTAGCCTCATCATGGTGGTGTCCTCAGGCCCTTGCAAATCCCTAAGTTGCCTCCTAGTTCCTTGTTGCTTGCTTTTCAGCCCCTTCCTTCATCTGTGTAATCAGTTCCTTGTGTTAGATTTCCTTTGTTCACATGCTGAGAGTGGGCTCTGTTTTCCTGCTTGGATCTTGACAGATACACACAGCATCAAGGATTAACAGAGATGATTTTGAGGCCAAATCACATCTGAGGCCTGCCAGGCTGATTTATTGTCAAATCCTAAAACTGCAAAAATAGGACAACCTTCTTCAGAAACACCATCTGGTACCACAATATTCCCCCTAATGTCTAGCCTAAATCCCTGCTGTGACAAAGTTTGCATCTGATAACCAGACACAACCAAGTCACTTGGCCTCAGGAGTGAATACGAGCATGAATGTTAGCAGGTATGGGGCCATGCCTTAGTACTGGCATGAGCCACGGTTGCATAGTAGGAGAAGGAAAGAGGGGGACTGAGAGGAAAAGGGCCACCAAGCAGCCACCATAGTTGATGGATTGACCCAAGTTCTAGGTCGTCAGGCCACAGACTTGGCTTTCAAGGGAAGCAGTTGTTTCTGCTGCTCCTTTGCTTCTTCCTTTGGATCTTAAAACAGCACCTGCCACATAGCAGATGATAAATATTTATTTGCATCATGGCATTTGTTTGTACATTCCTTTGTTGAATATCTACAAGTACGTGGATGATTTAGGAGTCTTGATTGCAAGTGACAGAAAGCCAAAATGAAGTGGCATAAGGGAAAAAAGGCACCAGAGTAATCCACATGGTTGAGGAGTTCAAGGATGTATTGGGTTCAGGCAAGTCTAGATCCAGGTTCTCAAATGATGCATTAGGAGCTGCTGTCTTGCCATGTCTTGGCTCTGCTTTTTGCTGCGTTGGCTTCATTTTAGACAAACTCTTCCAAGGGAAGGTAACAAGAAAGCTCCCAATAGCTCTCAGCTGATATTCCATCAAAACAATCACCATGGAGGAAAGAAAGAACCTGTCCTTTAAAACATTTTCCATGAAAATCTAGGGCTCATCACTCATCAACTCTGATTGCCCTGGCTTGGGTCTACTGCCTCCCTTTTAACCACAGTAGGAATTAGGACAATGAGCAAACTCTGGGAGATAGTGAAGGACAGGGAAGCCTGGCGTGCTGCAGTCCATAGGGTCACAAAGAGTAGGACATGACTGAGCAACTGAGTAACAACAATAACCCACAAGACTATCTGTAATGAGGGATGTGTGGTTACCCAAAGGAAAAACAAGATTCTCTTGTCAGAAGGACAGCTGGAGGCTGGACAGGCAGAAATCACAAATGGCCACTACAGGGACATCTGTATGACAGGAACTGTGGGCCAGGGAAACAGGAGCAACATGCCACCATTTGCTTGTCCTCATGGTGCTGACACTCTAGCACGGAAGCTGCGTAGCAAAGTAGGCGGTTAGAATCAAGGACATGAATCTTCCCAAGGTGGCAGTAGAGGCTGCAAAAGGAGCATTCTCCCTCACATGTGACTTCATAGCCTGCCGTTCGAAAATGCAAATGTCCTCAGATTTGGCCAGTCTGGAAGCTAGTAAACTGGTTTTGTGTCTACAAGGGACACTAAGAGTTGCCATGAGGTCTTCCAGAAAGTAGGGAGGTTGGGAAGAAAAGAAGGCTTCCCTGGTGGCGCAGATGGTAAAGAATCTGCCTGAAATGTGGGAGGCCCAGGTTCTATCCCTGGGTTAGGAAAATCCGCTGGCGAAGGGAATGACAACCCACTCCAGTATTCTTGCCTGGAGAATCCCATGGACGGAGGAGCCTGGCAGGCTACAGTCCATGGGGTCGCAAAGAGTTGGACATGACTGAGCAACTAACACACATTTCCAGAAAGCTCTGCTAGAGCTACAGTCTGTAACAGAGTGTAGTTTATGTGACATGCCAGGAGTCTCCAGAAAAATCATCCTGTTGCGGGGTGAGGGAGGGGTTGCGGAGGTGGAAAATGGTAAGGAATGCACCTCAGGTCATCTTCCAACTTTTAACCAAGCTGGAAAACACGAAAGTTGTTTTTTCTAATTAACTTTTTTCTGACAATTGGTTTCAGGTGAAATTGTAAGACATAATACTGAGAGCTCCACTGTAAGCTTTTCTGCAATGGTAACATTTTGCAAAACTCTAGTGGATTACCACAAGTGGGCTCTTGACATTGATGCAGTCCATGGTCTTTACTGCAATTGCCCCAGTTTTACTTGGATTCATTTGTATGTGCGTCTACAAGAGGTCAAGAAGAATCCAATCACATCCACAAGGATCCATTCAGTTGCTTTTTTATAATGCCTACCCCCATATCCCTTCCAAGTAACTCATTCTCCCTCTTCCCTAACCCCTGGCAACCACAAACCTGTTCTCGAGTTCTAGAATTTTGTCAAGAGTCTTATGCTCCTTTTGGACTGGTCTTTTCCCTCCGCAAAAATTTCTGGGGATTCATCCAGTTGTTACCTGCATAAATAGTTTGTTTCTTCTGATTATTGAATAGTATTCAATGGTATGGATGGACCAGTTTGTTAACTATTTACCTGGTGAAGAACATCAGGATTGTTTCCAGGTTTTGCTACTATGAGTAAAGCTATTATGAACATGTATATATAGGTTTTTATGTGGGATGAATGCTCTGAAACCTGTGTTTAATTTGTACTCTAGCTCATCCATGTATTACCTTCATTGATATGACCTCCTCTCTGTTGGCCCTTCTAACGTTGAATTACTGCCCCTGGTATTCATGAAGTATCTTCAACCATTCAGAGCAAGCTGACATTGATCTTGTCATTATATCTTCACAACAGTCTCAGTGAAGGGCATTTTCCCCCTTGTGGTCACATTACACTTTGCTTCCTTTTTAGGGGTCAAGTTTTAATCCTCCTTCTAAGCTGGTCTTATCTCCTTATCTGAATGTTGCTCTCTGTCAAGTGGCACTATGTCTTCTGGACTTTATGTAGTGCTGCACACTGAGCTCTGGGATGGCTATCCTCTGATGCCCACATTCATGCATTCAATACTTGCTCGATGAGACTTACTTTGTGCCAAGTGCCAGGGAGACAGTGGTACACCAGCTCTTCCTAGAGTTGTGCAGTGTGCAACATGCTCAACCATATATGAGAAATGAATGCTGGTCTTGGTCAAATTCCCATGTCACTGCTTCTCATTGCATTAAGAACTTCCCCCTGCTAGCACTGGCCTCAATCGTAATTTACAAAGTTGATTAATATCTCTTTGAAGTGAAGTGTTAATTGCTTAGTCATGTCCAACTCTTTGTGTCCCCATAGACTGTAGCCTACCAGACTCCTCCATCCATGGGATTCTCCAGGCAAGAATACTGCAATGGGTTGCCATTTCCTTCTCCAGGGGATCTTCCCAACCCAGGGATGGAACCCTTAACAGGGTATAAATCAAGAATCTATCTTGTTTTCTTTATGTTTGAATCTCAAGTATCTAGGATTATGCCTGGCTCACAATAGACACTTGGTTAATGGCTGAGCAGCTTTCACCCCTACACAGCTCTTAAGTCCATCTATAAGAGCTCTTTCCCTGTGTGTCTTTCCTGACCTAGAGTGTTTTCCCATAGCATCCTGTTATAACACATAACACATAGTGCTGCCATTTCCTGGCTTTCTGTCTCTATTCAACCCACCCACTCCCTAACACGCCAAGAAACTCAAAGCTCTGTCAAAGCTAGAGTCATGCCTGTTTTGTTCATCTTTTGTCTCCCTGTAACTTGCCTGGTACCCAGCTGGTGGTTATGAAGTAGGCGCTGAATGAAGGAGAGGAGAGGGTTCTGCTGGTCTGCCCCAAGACTAGGAGATGAGAAGGAGGATGGCATGGCGTAGGGGCTTCTCACCCAGAGACCCTCATGCTAAGCAGGCTGGCTCCTAGCTCACTCCACAGGGCCGAAGCCCCTGTTGTGTCAGCAATTACTCTAAGTTACCAAGCCACTTCTCACTCAAATCCCACTGGCTGATCAGAGAATGAATTTAGGGCATTGTCTTCCAAAGAATATCTTTATTCAGTCCCTGGCAATTTCCTACAATGCGTCCCCCTAACAAGCCTTGATACCAGAAGCTGAAGGCAGACTGGTGCCCAGAATGGATCGAACTTGCAATCCTGGGCAGCCCTTGAACCCACGTTCCCAGCCTCGCAGTCAGATCCCTGCAGAATAATAAGACTCACAAATCTTTTGTCTGCAAAATTATCTTCTTGTAACACTGGAAGCTGTTACCATGGAAATAAAATAGCCTATTAGCCCAAATCTACCAAAATATGGGAGAGGCCCGGTTGCCTTTCTGAGGCCCTTCATTAATAAGGAGAAAAGCAGATTAACCTTTAAGAGAATTGACAAGAATGGCCATGACTTGCTGGATTATGATTTTCATGTTGAGTCTATCTGGGCTAATATCTCAGTCTGGAGCAGCCATGCTGGGTGAATAAAGACAAAGCTCAGAGTGAAGATTCAGATGCCTGCCTGGTCTGGTCTGTTGATCTTGGCCAGCCCGGATGGCTTCTGGCCCATGGACTCCTAGAGAAGGCTCCTTCCTTGACTGGTCCACTGGAAGGAGAGCAATTTTCCTGTCCTCTGTGGAGCAGCTGCCGAGAAAGGCAGGGAACTGCAGAGGGCTCCCGGCTCACAGCCAAGATGCCAAACAGGAGCCAGAGACAGATGGAGCTGAACCCAGTCCATCCTAGTCTGCCTCCTCTCCTCAAGGGTGCCCAGTGCTGAATCCCAGACTCACAGGTTTCTGGGAAAGTCCTCCCACATGGGCTCTGCCTCTTCCTGTGACCAGGCACAGAACTTCGGAGTGCCCAGTAAGGGGACTCGGCAGCCCTAGCAGCCCTGGGCATCCCAGTGTCTGGTATACAACAGAGACCCGATCCTTGCACAACTCTCTGCTCCCACACTTGGCCAACAAAGCTGTCAGCATCTTAACCACAGGCAGGTGGGAAGCGCCAGTGTCTTGACAGGTGTCAAGAGGGACTCGCTTTATCCTCAGGAAACTGACAAGAGCCAAAAGAAACTTGGGTTGCTTGACTAGAGCTCACAGATTTCCAGGGATTTTTTTCTTTTTTGGTCATCCTGCTTTTGGTTCCAAATTAAAGGAAGAAAGGGAGGGAGAGGGTCCTGGTAAACATCAGCCCTCATTATTAAAGGCTCTGCTGCCTGAGGGACAGCATTACATTCTTTCCTTGCCTCTGGTTACTGACACCAGGAAACACAAGACACCTGTTAACCTCAGGGGTGGCCTGTGGTCAGAGACAGGAGGTGTGAAAAAGGGAGAGGTCAGCTCTTCGTCTCCATTCAGCCTGTGAGCTGATCAGGAAGTTCTCTCTGAATGACCCCTGTTTGTCAGTCTAGGCTAAGTGCTATAACAAACAAGCCCCAAGTCTCAGCAGCTTCAGACAATAGTGGGTTAACTTCTCACTCCTCTCCAGGCCACACAGCTTTTAGAAGCCTGGATCCTTTCCACCTGGTGGCCCTACCATTTCCTAGGACTTTGAGGTGCCTCACTGGATCCTAGCATCTGGCTGGGAGTTGAGGGAGAAACAGGGTGGAGGACCTGGGGATGGTTTAGAGACATCCTGCCTCTTGCTCTCACTCTGTTGACCAGAACAAGACACAGGCCCTGACACTAGAAATAAGAGGGGTGAAATAAAGTGCCAAGGCAGGAGAGAAACCTCAGCTATGGGAGAGCAGCAAGCTCTTAAATACAAATGCCGAGTCTACAGTTGAGAATAACTGATGCTCACTACCCTGTATTCACAATAGAGATTCTGAATGTAAGGGGTTGGGGCGGGGGCAGGGGTGGGAGGCAGTGCCTAGAAATGATACAGCCCGACATTGCTCAAGGCATATGTTGAGGGACTCAAGTCCTACAATGTGCTTCTCAGAAACTGGTTTCCTTGAATAGATATGTTTGGGAAATAATGAAAAAGACATATTCCTTCTGGGCATTCACACATGACAGTAGCCTATGAAAGGCTCTGATAAGTTCTGCATTAAAAAAAAAATCTTAATTTAAAGCATTTCCCACATATATTTGACTGGAGACCCTCCATTTTGGGGGGACAAAAGTCTAATAATATTTTTCGGCAATGTTTCAAGGGGCGTAATTTGAGGGGGAAAAAAAAGACCTAACCCAATCTCTTTTTCTTTTTTTTTACAACAAAACAAAACAAAACACACACTTGAAGCTCAGAATGAGGACTTGACTTCCTCAAGATCAAAGAGCTTGTGAGGAAGTTACAAGGCCTGCACCAGATCCTACGGAATGTGCACATTTCTCTAAACATCTCAGCTGGGATCATCATCCCCTGGAGCATGTGGTGAGTAACTATATGCCAAGTTATAGCATAGCACAGCTTGGGCAGGGGGGCGACTTTCTTTATTCATTTAGAAAAAAAGTGAAAAAATTCTACCTCATTTTTCTCACCTGTAAAATGGGGATAATGAGAATAACAGGAAGGGGTGAGTTGCTTTAGATGGGAGGGAGGACTCTCTGAGAAGGTGATACGTGAGCTAAGACCAGAAAAATGAGAGGATCATACTATTGCAAAACAAAAAAAGAGCCCCAGAATGAGTCTAAGAGGACAGGGTAGGGGGGTCCCTGGAGAAAGAGAACCAAGCATGGCTTTCTTGACATAAGAGAAGCCATTTTTGGCCTTAACCATTTTGTGATTTAACCCTGCTTGCCCTTGAAGAGGTCTCAGTAATTAATGGTCATAAGGGAAGTGAAATGGAGGAACAAAGGAAAAGCAGTCAAGAAACAACATTTCAGCAATAAAACAGTCCTCAAAGGATATACATAACTATATGACACGTATTTTTGAGTTCTACAGGAACTAAGGTCCATAACCAGGTGGACAATAGAATATTGACCTTCTCTAAATCTCATGGCTTCAATCAACTAAAGCTTAGACTCTGTCAACCTTTGTCCCAATTCTATGCTGAATTCTCTTCCGCTGAGGCCCCTTCATGGATATGCATGTACCCATAGCTTAAAGGTCCCCAATTTTGCTGTTCAGGGAGACACTGCATCAAGAAAAATCCCCAGTGTCTGACTTGCTACATGTAAAAAATTCTTCCTTCTCCTGATCTTTGGTTTGGTTGTACCTTCTGGCTCAACACTCATCAAGAGTTAAACTCAATTTTTGTGTAACACAGGCATGGCACATAGGCACAGAGCAAAAATGCTCAGTAGAGCTTAGTCAAATGAATGAAAAGATAAATGAGTGTGTTGTGAATCAGCATATAGTGTAATTAGGGTTCTTACAACAAGTTCAATTTGTGAGTTTTCCCAAAACCACCCAACAATTTTCTGAGGTCCTACAATTCAAATCTTGATACTACCTGGAAAGAGCATCAGATCCCACAGATTAAGGGTTCAGTTCCATGGGACTGCCCCCTCTGGCCCCACTTCAGAGGCCCATTGCTGCTGCTGCTGCTGCATCGCTTCAATTGTGTCCAACTCTGTGCGACCCCATAGACGGCAGCCCACCAGGCTTCCCCGTCCCTGGGATTCTCCAGGCAAGAACACTGGAGTGGGTTGCCATTTCCTCCTCCAATGCATGAAAGTGAAAAGTGAAAGTGAAGTCGCTCAGTCATGTCCAACTCTTAGCGACCGCATGGACTGCCCCACCAGGCTCCTCTGTCCATGGGATTTTCCAGGCAAGAGGCCAATTGCAAATGCAGGTTATCATCTGTGGGATTTTGACCAACCAGCAAAAGGTGAGAGGTCCAACCATTCTCTACTTCTACAGACTGGAGATTCCAACGACCCCTTCCATGGGTTCCATTAATTTTCTAAGGTAGCTTAGAGAAACATTTTATCTTCTAGGTCATGCATTTATTATAAAAGGATATGACTCAGAAACAGCCAGATGGGCAAAGCACGCCACCCTCCCAGCACCTCCATGTATTCATCAACGCAGAAGCTCTGCAAACCTAGCCCTTTCTGGGGTTTTATGGTGCCTTCATTACATAGACAAGTTTGGTTAGATCACTGACCATTGGTGACTCAACTCAGTCTCCAGCCCCTCTCACCTCCCTTGAGTTCTAGTCCTCTAATCACTGGCTGACTCCCCTGGCAACCAACTCCCATTCACCCATTCTGAGGCACCTCCACAAAGTCACCTAATTAATATAAAAAAAGACATCTTTATAGATCTCAGCATAGGAAATTCCAAGAATTTTAGGAGCTCTATGATAAGAAAAGGCATGAAGACCAAATATAAATTTCTTATTATAAATCACAATATCAGAGTAACACTGCAATTTTCAGATAAAACACTTTAAAGATACATCACCTTGGCACCCTCAAAACACAGTATATGTTTTCTGTTTCCATTACTCTCTGATGGTAGGATTAATTTGGGAAGAATATTCAAGATACTTTGGCACTACTGACATTTGATCAGATGATTTGTCCTGTGCATGAAGGATGTCCAGCCTCTATCTACCAAATTGTCCACCCCCATGCCCTATCTGTAATAACCAAAAATGTCCCCTGGGAGGCAAAGTCACCTTCAGGGGAGAACCACTGCTGGGGATAGTCAAGCTCTTACATTGGAAAGATAGGAAATGTGGACCATAACATTATCAAACCTTTTTTTTTTCTCCCTGCTCACCCCTGTGGGCTCCCCAACCAATATTGTGGGAAAGATATGTCCACACAGCATCACTTAGCATGGAACCAGCTTTCCAATCAGAGCAGGCACCGATGAACCATTTCTGTACTTCTGTCTCCTCCTTCCCATGCCCCAGAAAATTCCAAGTTAATTTCCAGCCATCTTGTTACAACCTCTCAAGAGAAGGAAGCAAAGTTTCCTGATTTTGCATTCCAGCAGCAGTGCAACCTGAACCCTTTGTGTTTTTGACATTCTGTTTCTGATTTCCATGCTGAGCTGAGAGTAGGGAATAAATACTTCCTTGAAAGCCCTGTGCATTCCGCTGAAAATCAGCCAACAGGCTTTGAAGAAGAGAGCAGGGGTCCAGGGACTTACTGGGAGAATGTACCAGACTGGTCACTGGACAGAGAAAGAGAAAGAGAGAGAGGGCAAGCTATGTGCAGGTCCTAACACGCAGCTCCTCACTCGCCGGGTGTCTCTGCCAAGGCACTTGAACTGAGGCTTAGTTCCCTCACATGTAAAAGGAACATGAGGCTGCTACTGCCAGTGACTACTGTTTACTTACTGCCCTGAGCACTGCAGCCTAATAATTCTTGTCCAGATCACAGAGTCATGGTGAGAGGCATATCAAAGAGATTTAAGGGCTTTGTCAACAGTAAAGTGCTTTACAAACTCCAGGTCCAATTAGAATTGCCACCTACTTCAGATATTTATACCTGCAACTGAACAAACTTCCAGGAGACAAAAGAGCAGAGCAGGTAAGAACCCAAGTTTCAGAGGTAACCAATCCTGACATCAAATCCCTAATGGACCACACTAGCTGTGTGACGCTGGGCCTCTTATTCAACCTTTTTGTACATTTAGTGTTCTCATCTGAAAAAATTGAAGCTAAATGGGATTTTAAACAGAATTTAATTTGATCCTCATTTACAGCACTTAGGCCTGCTGCTTAGTGAGTCTAGACCCTGACTGCAGAGAACCTGTGTACTGAGGAGGGATCTTTATGGAGAAGAGCAGAAAGATGGGGTACAGAAGGAATGGAGTTGGAGGGATTAGGGAGCCTCAATCTGTGAGTGGAGGGGAAAAAGGCCCAGGTCATGGCATTGATTCTGACATATTCTGACTCAGAAGGAAAGGCATAGTAAGACTGGGGCTTTGAATATGTTATGCCAGGCGTGAACAAGTGGGAGAATCTTGCCAATAACTCTTGTTGAACTCTGCATCTGTCTCTGCTGCCAGGACAGGCGACTTGCCCATGTTACCCCATTTGTGCCCCTCCCAGGGGAGGCTGAGGCTAATCCTTGGACTTTTTCTTGTGTTAAGTCAGCCCCCAGGCCTGCGCACATGCACAACACATATCAGCTACAAAGATCTCAACTTTAGCCCAGCTGGGCTTCCTGGCATGTTGCCCACCCATCAGAAAAGGCCGAGCAGGATGAAGGCAGATGGCGGGTGCACTTCTGAGAAGGGCCTTCAAGCCTCTGACAATAAGAGAACAGAGATATTCCTTCTGGCAGACACTGACCCTCTGAATCAAAGCCTCCTCTGGCTTTGTGCTTCTGGGTGGGTCTTTCCTGAACTTTCCCCTCTGATGTTATTGTGGTTACTCTCTGCTAGGTTTCTGACTCTTGCTTTTCAGTTTGGATTTCCCCAGAGTGCTCTCTGCTATGAAGCCCTTTTCCTAGACGCAGTCCCTGAGGCAAAGATTCGAGTACAGTTTGTTTGGGAGGGGGCACCAGGGTTGCGGGGAGGCAGTGAATAGGGAAAGGGAGAGGAACAGGTAGGGGGCATCATCAAGGAACCTCCTTTGGGGGCTCATTCCTCGGGCGAGCCCTGGGAGATGATGGAGATAATGCCTCAAGTTCTCTCACCGGGAGTGTGCAGAGCTGGGTGTGGCCTATCCATTCATATTGGTGGAGGGTGTGTCTTAGTCCATCCAGGCTGCTATTATTAAAAATACCATAGAATGGGTGGTTGATAAACAATGGAAAATTATTTCTCAGGATTTTGGAGGCTGGGAAGTCCAAGATCAAGGTACTAGAAGATTCGGTATCTGGTGAGAGCCTACTTCCTGGGCCATAGACGGCTGTTCTCACTGTGTCCTCCTGTGGGGGAAGGGATGAGGGAGCTCTCTAGGACCTCTTTCATAAGGGCACTAATCCCATCCATGAGGGCTGTGCTCTCTCTTACGGTCTAATCACGTCCCAGAGGCTTCCACCTACTAATACCACCACTGTGGGGGTTAGGATTTCAACATATGGATGTTAGGGAGGCACATTCAGCCCACAGCAGTCTGTCCTGCCCAGAATCTCTGTCCTAAAAGGAGAACACACATGAGCAGAGCCCCAGTATCATTTGGTAGCCGCCTTCACAGATAGAGATGAGTGCTGGTGGCATCTGGTGGGACCCCAATGCTGTCTCCCTCATTCCGCCCCCCCCCCACCAGTTTCTGACTCTTCGGGCCCTTGACAGCATTGGCGATGTGGGGAAAGGGAGAGGTCGGGGATCCCAACCTTTACCACAGCCTCCCAGAGGGGCAACCACATTGAAGCTGTCAAAATACGGATGGGACTCTAAAAAAGAAAAAAAACGTGGACTTCACTAGGGAAATTGGAAAACATCAGTCACAGTTCTGTTTATTCGGTGCCTCTTTAACCATGGCAAATTCTTCATCAGGAGAGAAAATTAAAACAAAGTAAAACCAAGAGCACTCTCTCCTGGGAGAGGTTCAGGGCTCGTTTCTTTGTTCCTAGCTAGCCCCCTCAAATGCTAATATTGAAAGTGTTTTTAAAGTCTTATTTATTTGTTTGTTTGTTTCAGTATTAAAGATTCCCCCTCCTGTTCCCCTGAGACTGGAAGGCTGGGCTGGGAAGAAGAGGAACTCTGCTCCTCAGTGTTCTCAGTGGATGATCTCCCCTAGCTGATAGAAAGCCATGTTCCCAGAGGGTCTTAGGAAGTCTTGATTCTCTGCCACCTGGGCACAGAGGCTTGCTACCTATATTTCCTTGGGCAGATGCCTAATTCCATTGAACCTTAGTATCTTTGTCTTTAAAGTGCTGGTATTTATAGGACCCACCTCTGGGATGACTGTGAGGATTCAGTAAGATGATACAGGCCCACCCAGGGCACTGTGCATGCAAAGAGCCCTGTCCTGGAGGCTCAGGGATGTACGTCCACCATCCACTCTTTTCCTTCTTCTGGTTTTAGTCCTCTGAGTCTTACTCAGTGCTGGTGATCAGCTCTCCTAATAGGACTACCAAATCTCTGTGCAAATAAAACTGGTGGTCTGCCTATGATCCCTAGCATGCTGGACTCAAAAGGGGGACCCTGCAGGGAGACTGGCCACATTTTCCCAGGAGTCAAGAGAAAAGAGATGACTCTGAATCAAGTGAAACTGTCCCTTGGGATCTGGCTTTATCCTCACAATGATCCCAATACTAGGGACTCAGTGTTAAGAGAAACATAGAGAAAGGAAAGACAGGTAATTCCAAAAGAGAAGGTCATTGCTTAGACCACATCAGCACTATTCTGTTTCCTCCTGGATGTTACACTTGGAGGGATGTTGGCACATGATATATTTTTTAAATATACAGATGTATTTCTGGGCCATATAGAATGTGACATGGAGGCAGAATGTGTACACAGAAAGGTAGGAGTATGTCAGGCAAGGAAATGAGTTAAATTCCTAAAACATCTAATGCAAGGAGTTCAGTAAATACTAATGAAATCAAACTAATGAGAATATTAACCACAAGGCTGTGCATATTGGATCAGACCATTTGGCTGTGCATAATCATATTTTAGTAGCAGGTAACAGCTCAAGATCTCAGGAATATTAAGCCCAAAATGGAGGGAGAAATTCCCTACTGATATCTCAAACCACAGGGCTGACAGAGATCGGCAGTTGGGAAATTATCCCTCTCTTCCTGCTCCCCCAGTGCCACCAGCATCTGGTGCCCTGCTCCTGGGACTTCAGTTTTCCTGTCTAGAGCAGCCGTCTCATGGGACTGGGAATTTAGCAGGCTCCTGCTCATTCGTAATTCTATTTGCTTTGGCCAAGACATCAGAACAGGGGTGTTAGATGTGGTCCCTGTTTGAATGTGGCTCACATGGAAGACTGATTAGGAAATCTGAGCCGTTTGTGGTCATGAATATTCAGGACAGAGAGTAAAAACAAACAGGGTTTGTGGGGCATGAAATTGAAGACAAACAAATATTCCAGCAGAGTAACAGGACTGGAGCCCAGGGATGGTGACCGTCACTTCCCCACGGGGACTCGCATGGATGCCCTAGTGACACGGAATCTGGGAGTTCAAGGGTGAGGTTGTCTGTCTTGTTTGCTGCTGCATTCCCAGGGCACATAGAGCTGGCACTCAGTGAGCAATCAGTTGTTGGATACAGAAAAGAAAGGACCAAAGGTTAGAAACCCCAAACCCCTTTCCTTAGATGTTTTGTTTGCCATAAACAAGATTTTTAACACTTTTTTAAGTGCTATGGTAAGCAGAAACCTAAACATGGCCCTACCCCCAAGAGGCCCACCCCTGTTATTCCATCAAACAGGAATCTGAAAATATTTTGTAGATGGAATTAACTTTAATTCCCAAGTCAGTGGCCTAATTAAGGCAAGTATCTGGGTGGACCCAACCCAAACAAGTGAGTTCTTTGAAAGCTAAGAGCTTTCTCTGGCTGCAGCAGAAGGGAAGTAGAGAGATTCAAAGCACAAGAAGGATTTCACAGGCTGTTTTTCACTTTGAAGTGGACTGGGTTATGTTTAACCACCCAAGAACAGCTTCAAGAGGCTAAGATACCCCCAGGCCTATACCCAGCAGGGAAAGGGGCATCCAGCTGTACACCCACAAGGAACCAAGTTCTGCCAACAATGTGAATGAGCTTAGAAGCTGATTCTTCCCTGGAGCCTTGAAATAAGAGCCCAGCCTACTTGTCACCTTAATTCTGACCCTAAGCAAAGAGCTCAATTAAGTCGGCATCAACTTCTGAGCTATACAATGGTGAACTAATAAAAAGGTGCAATTTTAAGCCCCTAAATTTGCAGTTAACTTGTTATACATCAATAGGAAACTAATACAAGTATGAACCTGCAGAATCTAATAGTTTCTTTTCTGACCAGCCATAGAGCATGGTGGTTAGGAACGTGGATTATGACTTGGAGCCACATTGCCTATTTCAAATCTTAGCTCTGCCATTTTCCCAGGTGAAAGATCTGAGCAAGTTGTTTAATCTCCCTGGGCTTCAGTTTCTTCATGTGTAGAATAGGGGTGATAATAATAATATCCTCATCCTGGTGCCATGGAGAACCAAATAATGTAAAATATGTAAAGTTCTGAGAGTAATGTGTGGTACATTGTACATATTTTATAAACCCTGTGATTAGTACTATTTAAAAAAAAATAAAGGTTTCTAGAATCTCCCCCCAAGGCCCAGGACCTGGGAAAGCTGAGCCATAGACCCACATGACAACCATCAGCTGAAACTTCCCCCTTCTTCTGGTTTTCTCATATGCATTCCTCTTGGCACCTTTATGCTTCCTGCTGGCCCTTGTAGGCATTTAGGTTTGCAATCTCTGACCCAGGATTGATTAGCTGGAGAGTCAAGCAAAACCTCAATTCTGACCTTCACCTATGAAAACAAGCCAAGATCTTTATTCATTAGCTGAGCGGATACAGTCTTCTCTGAAGCCCTCCTTAATTTTTCTTTGGAAAGATTTAGAAGCTGGCTGGAGTATGGCTTGAAGAGAAACGTGCAAGGACTCTTGTGGGTCTTTGAACTGAAGATCCCAGCGGATGGAGGAGAAGTGGCTCAGAAGGGCTCTTGAGCATCTAATCCATTTGCGGCTGTCACTGCCTCCTGGCTTTATAAAATAAAGGACAACATGAAGCCTGTGAAAGATGCTATCCATCCTTCTGGTGGCCCCAAAGTCCAAGCCCACTAGACTCTGTGAATTGTGAGTGCTGGCCACTCAAGAGCCCTCATGCCTCTCTCTTCTGTTGTCCTAAATGATCCCTTGGCTCTGGATCCTTGCCAAGAACCGGGAGCACAATGCCACTTCAAGCCCAAAGTCATCTCCCTGTCTCAGCTCCAATTAGCTCAGAGCTTTTGGGAAGCTGTGTGTGAGAGCAGCAGGGCAAGCAAAGTGCTGTCCAGCTGGCGGGCAGATGGACAGAAAGAGGGCCAACTCTTGTTTTTAATCTAAAAAAGAGCCCAGGGTAGGGAACTCAGGCAGCTCCCATCCTGTCTCTGAATGGTAATCTCTTGGGGCCATGAGAAAATGTTTCACTGCAGAAAAAAAAAAAAAAAAGTTTCACTGCAACAGTACCTGAGTTTTCCTCTTTAGACTCTATGACCTTCCCAGGCTGTGCAAATGGACTATTGACAACAACTCTTCACTGTCTGTTATTCAGTCTCCCTTTGAAGCAAAAGCAGAGGATTTGACCAGCTGGCTACACACAACTCTCTCTCTCTCTCTCTGTCTTTACCAAACTTATTTCTAGAACTCAAGTCTGTGTGAGGTATAAGAATGTCTTGAAATATTAGAATCATCTAATATTCTATTATTGTATGATGTATCTAATCTTCCTTGCTCATCCCTCTTAGGATTTCAATTTTTTCCCCCATAGAGTCTTGCTATTTGAAGTGACCATCTTGGGCTTTACTTATTGGTATCACTCTTGATGTTTGTTAGAAAGGTTGTCTCAGACCTGCCACAGACCTACTGAATCAGAAACTGTAGTTAAACAAGATCCCCAAGGGACTGACAGGCACATTCAAGTTTGAAAAGCAATCCTTAGCCTAGCCATTTTTCTCCCTACTTTGGGCAGATACACGGAATCACCCACTGCTTTGGGAAGAAGCAATGCTATGAAATCAGAAAATAAAGTGGGAGAAGGGAGGTTTCTGACTATTGAGTTCAAAACATCTATGGGTTTAAATTTAAATCAGTATTTCCATGTATACTTATAGAACACATTTTTGTCCCCAGTGCCATAAACATTGAAAGATTCCACCCCTGGAGGAAAGAGGGAGAAGAAGAACCATGGAGACAGCAGCTAAGTGAGATCAAGAAACTCTGGGTCTCTGGGAGTTCCGCCATCCATTCCAATGCCAGGGAGCCACATGGCAGCCCAGTCAGGTGCCCTTTTCATGGCCACCTGCTGGGGAACACTCATGGACAGTTTGCCACACAATCATACAGGAGGAAGACAGCTCTTCTTTGACCAGAGAATATGCTTCAGTCCCTGAGACCCTTGGTGATCCCTAGCACCTTGGGAATGGAGTGGGAGCCATAGACACATAAGAGGTAATGTGACCTGGAAGAAAAGCTTCACTAAGACCAAGATGGCACTAGTCGATCCAGCTGTCAATCCCTCATTAAATCAGGGACAGTAAACCCACTCACCCTACACTTCTGATTTGGTTTCCTCCTGCAGGCCCATCATGGAGGAGGAGGCCCTGAAGTTTCCAACTTTATCCTTCAAGGGAAGAAGTAGAAACAATGAAGTGGACTTATAGCATAACAGACCATCAGAGCTGGGAAAGAACTCAGAGTTCACAAAATAGAACCATCTCTTCCTTCTATCTGTCCATTTATCCATCCACCCTTCCAATGATTGGACAAACATTTATTGTCTCCCACAAGTCAGGGATCATGCTAGGCACTGGGAGATTCAACACTGTGCAAAACCAGACCCAGACCTTGTCCTCAGGGAGCTGATCTTCTAGTAAAAAGATGTCACTAAACACCTAAGAGAAACTATTAGATGTGGTTCATTCAAGGTCATGCAGATGGTGATAGAGTTTGAGTTCTCAGAGGGAGTTTAGAGAAGACCTTCTCAGGAAAACGGAGTGAAACCAGCTTGTGAGAAAGGACAGGTAAGCCTAGATAGAAGCCATGTCACTGCCTTCCAGCTTCTCTTAGAAGACTGGGCCCAAGCTGAATCTGTGACAGGAGTAATGCTTTGCCAGCACAGAAGTCTGGGTGTGGCTCAGTCGTCCACTTTCTAATTTATGTTGGTGGAACCCTGCCCTGTTGGTTTGTTTCATTCAGCCATTCACCAGGTCCTGTGAAGAAAGGAAATGGAGGATCCCTGAGCCTTGGAAAAGTGTGAAGAACTCCTTCTTCAAGAGATAAATGGGGAAAAGGATGCCTCTCTTTCAAAGTCACTTTGCGAGCAACAGCTAACAGTTTTTAAGGCTTTGCTTTATGCCAAGCACCAAGCTAAACCCTATTTGCAACATCTATAATCTTTGCAACAACTTTATGAGTTGGGTTCTATTGTTTATCCCATTTTATGGATGCATTGGACAGGTTGAAGGACTTGCAGAAGATCACAGAACTAATGACAGGTAGGGGTGGGATCTGATTGCCAGGCTCTACCTGTGATAGGAAACATGATGTCAGATTACCACGTGACATCCATCTCGTCCAGAGCTGGCTTCAAGGGCATTCAGGCACCGCAGTCACACAATGCCACCCTGAGAGGTGCCCTGCCCTGAGCCATGTAATGCCTAATAGTCACCATCTTGAGAGTGCTGATAATTACATGTGTGATTTGGGGTTTTGTGTGTGTGTGTGTGTGTGTGTGTGTGTGAGAGTTGCCCAGTCGTGTCTGACTCTTTGCAATCCCATGGATTGCAGCCCACCGTGCTCCTGTGTTCATGGAATTCTCCAGGCAAGAATACTGAAGTGAGTAGCCATTTCTCTCTCCAGGGGATCTTCCCAACCCAGGGGTCAAAACTGAGTCTTCTACATTGCAGGCAGATTCTTTACCATCTGAGCCACCAGGGAAGCCCTCGGGAATTTACATGTCAGTTCTAATAGGACAGTGGGGCACCTGTGGTCCTGCCTCCTGCTGCGTCTCCACCTCTCTGTCTCCCTAGGACAAGTACTCTGCTGCCTGGTTCTTTACTCAAGTGTGATACCCCAAGTAGGTGATACCCCAGATCTGCTTGGCCTCCCCCTCCCCACCACTGCCCAGTGATTACAGCCACCCCACCACCTGGCTCCCTGACCCCACTCCCCCAAGTAATCCATGCTGCCCTTTTTCCTGACAGAAGCTTAGAAGGGTACATGGGAATGTAAGGAGATAGGATAGATGGTCCCCAGAGAAAGAGAACCAGTCACAGCATTCTTGACATAAGAGAAGCCATTTCTGACCTAAGCCATTTTGTGAAATAACCCTGCAAGCAGTGCTCATCCTTGTCTCATAATTAATTATCTTAAGGGAACATTGAGTGCAGAAACATTGTCTGCAAGAGAAGTAACAATAGCAAAGATAATATATCCATTGTAAAGACTCCCAGTTCTGAGTCAAGGGTAAAGATTAGCCTGAAGTACTCAACGACCAGATCACCTAGAACCCAAGGGATGATGTATTGACTTTTTCTGGCTCTCAGGACTTCAGTCATCTAAGACTTGGACTATGTCTACTGCCCAAGCCCCTTCATGAATACGCATGCACCCTTAGCTTGAAACTTCCCCAATTTTGTTGGGGAGACAACTACTTTGAGAAAGTTCCCTGGTATTCTCCTTACTTGCTGCAAGTAATAAATCCTTTCTTCTCCAGATCTTTGGCTTCGTTGTGTCCTTTGGCTCAAAACACACCAAGAGGAGAGCTCGGTTTTCTGGTAACAGGAAAAGTCAAGATTGGGGAGCACTTCAGGGCAGGGCAAGGTGCAGCAGTGCCATGGCATGTCTGATATAGGCTCTTAGCAGGGCCCAGTCTCCTACCCACCCTCATTCACACTGGATGTGTCCCAGCATGTGATTGCCTATCCTCTGTAGGTTGAGAACTGACTTCTTTGTCCCTGGCTGGGGCATAGGCCATAGGTCTGGTGGCTGCTGGGAGGGGAAACTTGAGGTAGAGGGAGGGGGTGTGGGAATGAATGCTTGCATGTGCTGAGTGGTACATCCCAGGTACCTGAGATGGTCTGCACTGGCCTCCCTGCCCAAAGGAGTGGGACATTAAATAGGAAATAGAAACATAGGGGAAGATAGCCAGAGAGAGATACAAAGATAGAGATAGACTGTGGAAGGTGCTTTAATAGCTCCTATTTCTTGAATTTTGAACAAGGGGCCCTGCATTTTCATGTTGCACCAGACCTCACAGATAATGTAGTGTGGACAGACTTTCAAGGTGACTGGGTGTTAAAAGGAGCCGCTGCTATTAAACCTCACTGCTCCAGTTTGGAACACCTACACACATTCCATCTGTCTTGCTTCTTTGAGTTTATTCCCTATTATTGCACTTAGTTTTACTGCTCATGTTCACGTGCTTGCCATGCTGAACCTGTCACACAGAATGTTGCATTCATCTCCATAATGCCCCTGTAACTACACCCATTTTTCTTATGAGAAGACTGAGGCTTGAGAAGCTAAAATATTAGTGCAGTGACCAGGAAGATCTTTCTGCTGACTCTTTGTAGACTGGCCTTGCCTGTAGTCCCCAACTTGATGAAACAGCCTTTTTTCTCATTTCCTTCTCACTTCATGGAAGCTAAGATTAATGGATTTTCAAGCATCCTTCTTAATGTATTTCTGAGGTGCCTAGGATCTGCTCTGGACAAGCTTCCTGGAGCTGAAAAGACTGGTGGTTGGTTCTGAGAAATGCTTTTCTGAAAGAGGAGATACTGGGAACACGCAAAAGCAACTGTCTAAGGAATAGATGGCTCGGGCAAGACATTTCAAATACCGCCTCCCCATGCTGCCAACAGGCAGTGACTTATGCCCAACTGCCCGGTTATTTACCAAGGAAGCCTGTGGCAGGTCTGCACACTGGGGACTTTCTTCTGTAGGCCTTTCATTGCCAAGAGACACCCTGAGAATGTAGAGGTTACGAGCCCCATCACCCAGAGCCAACTTGCAGAGGGAGAGCTGAATAGAGCTCTCTTTAGGAGACCAAGCCAGGATTACAGTAATTGCAGGCCGGCTGCCGGCTCTCTGGCGACAGCGCCTGGTGGAGGTTGCCAGCTGGCCCTGCTAATTACCTGTCGCCCAGGATGGGGAGGAAAACTTGCAAAAGGACTGACGAGGCCCAGACAGAAGGCACTGGAGCATGGCAGGCTGGCATCTCTGGGATCCAGGCCGCCCTGCTGGCCCCATGGCAATAGCTCTGCTGTTGCAGAGAATGACTTGGCATGTTTCTGCTTTGTTCCTCCCAAACAGCTCCCTTTTGTGGGCTTGCCTGTCTCCCCTTTAGAGCAACGAACCTCTCTAGTCTTGAGTTTTCCCCAAGGCGCTTAGGGAATTGTTAAGGATGGATTCTTGGGCAGCAGAGCAGAGAGAGGGGGAGAAAGAGGCTCTTGCTAGACCAGTGATGGCCAACAGATATTTAACGCAAGCCACAAATGTAACTCAAAATTTTCTAGTAGTGACATAAAAAAAAAATGTAAAAAGAAATAGGTGAAATTTAAGTCAGTAATACATTAAACATAATATATCCCAAATACTATCATTTAAACATGAACTGGTATTTTTTAAAGTCTTGAATTATTTTACATTCTCTTCTTTGTACTTAAATTCCAGTGTGTATGCTACATGTCCAGCTCATCCCAATCAGGATGAAGTGCCAATAGCCGCATGGGGCTGGTGGCCACCATCCTGGACAGCACAGCTCCAGATAAGTGATAGAAAATATAATGCAAATATACTATTGGCTGGCCTTGATCATACTTGGGTTTTATACTCTAACTTCCAATCCTTTTTTTCTCCTGGCTTTGACATTTGCTCTCCAAACCTTAGTTCCATGTAACTTCACATGTGGGCTGAAGACCAGCAGCATTGACATCACCCAGGAGCTTGTTAGAAACACAGAACCTCAGGCTGAAGCCCTGACCCACTGAATCAGAATCTGCACTTCAACAATTTTCCCAAGTGATTTGCATGCAGAGTAAAGCCTGTGAAGTGCTGCCCTTGGCTCCCCTTCTTGCCCTGCCCCTCCTGATGGCATGTGACTTTTACTTTAATCTTGGGCTTCCTTGTTGCCTGGATTCCCTTGTCCAACTCCCGAGCCTTTGGTTGCTGCCCAATGTAGATGACACCTGCATTCTCTGCTACTGTCCCCAGCTGGCAGTAAGCCAAGAGAGTGGAAATTGAACAACAACAAATGAAACAAAATTTGATTACCATTTGTTGAGCACTTACTGGGAGCCACACTCTGTGCGTAGCGCATCTCTTGCATAATTTCACTGAATCCTTTTCCACTTTAGGAGTCTGATGCATTATTATCCTAATCTTACAGACGAAGTTCTGAGATGATGTCCATACACAGCTCATTTCTGGGGGAGTGGAAATTAAACCCTGGGTCTACCTGATTGGAAAGTCCACACTTTATGGCCCTGTTCAAAGTCAACTTGTTTTAGTGTGTGTGTGGTGGTAGCGAGTACTTTCTCCCTGAGACAGGATTATTAGAATGCAGGTAGTTTAGTTGAGAAGGATGAAAACACCGTAGCCAAGCAGGAAACATGAGAGGGAAGAGTGAGCAGTCAGTAAAGGGTGTATTTTTCAAGCCAGCTACCCGTGTGGGAGTCTAGAGCTGAGTCCCACTGAAGAAACTCGAAGAGCTAGTAGGTGAGGGAGTTGGGATTTTACACACCAAGTTCCATCAGGAATTAGTTGGGGCGTGCTCATAGAAGGTTCCAACAGCAAGAGAAAGTTCCAAGGCAAAGAAATAGAGGTGCTGGCAGTTGGAAGTCAGCAGGTGAGAGAGGGGGTCTAGTCTAGGTGAGGCTTGGCAGTGTCTGCCATGATAGACTAGACCCATGCATTCCTCAGCATTACCAACCCAAGAGGGAATGAAATACCTCTTATCAGACACTGACCCACTGATGCTTTCCAATGGCTCCCAGGAAATGCAGGGCCCCCATTCCCTCTTTGTTGGTTTTTGATGACTGGTTGGGAGGCATAGCAGTGAAATCAGGCTCTGTGAGAATTGTGGGATCCTGTCCATCTCCTATCCTGTATTTTCCAGGTAGATAGGCAGACACATACTCCAGCTCAAGCACCCCAGCTTCAACCAGTTTCTTGGTATCTCTGATTTGGAGCAGATATTACTTTAGGAGAAAATACAAGGGGAAAAAATGGAAGCAGTGACAGATTTTACTTTCTTGGACTCCAAAATCACTGCAGACAGTGACTGTAGCCATCAAATCAAAAGATGCTTGCTCCTTGGAAGGAAAGCCATGCTAAACATAGACAGCATATTAAAAAGCAGAGACATCACTTTGTTAACAAAGGTCTGTATAGCCAAAGCTATGATGTTTCCAGTAGTCACATACGGATGTGAGAATTGGACCATAAAGAAGGCCAAGCACCAAAGAATTGGTGCCTTCAAACTGTGGTGCTGGAGAAGACTCTTGAGAGTCCCTTGGACTGCAAGGAGATCAAACCAGTCAATCCTAAAGGAAATCAACCCTGAATATTCATTGGAAGGACTGAAGCTCCAATACTTTGGCTACTTGATATAAAGAGCTGACTCATTGGAAAAGACTCTGATGCTGAGAAAGATTGAAGGTAAAAGGAGAAGGGGGCAGCAGAGGACGGGATGGTTAGGTTATAACATCACTGACTCAATGGACATAAATTTGAGCAACTCTGGGAGATAGTGGAGGACAGAGGAGCCTGGCATGCTGTAGTCCATGGGGTCGGATTGCAAAGAGTCAGACATGACTTAGTGACTGAACAACAACAAATATATATATATATATAGTTTTGGAAGGGACACCATGGGTGCAAGGTCAAGCACAATAGAAACATGTGCCTTGGCAGTGAGAGAGAAGCCCAGCAGAAGGACAAAGTATGAAAGTTTGGAAAGGTCAAACCTCATTTTGCCAAAGTCAACAAAGATGGATCTAAGTCGGGTCAGCTTTCTTTCTAGATTCTTTCTATTAATATTACTCTGTGAAAATACTCTATGCCTACAATACTTCAAAATTTTCAGACTGCTATGGATTCATAGGAAGTGAGGAGAGGGTGAAGAGAAAAGGAAGAGAGAGAGGGAAAAAGAGCAGGAGGGAAAGACAAGAGAAAGAGAAGGTAAAATTGACCTGAAGACTGAACAGCAAATGTGGTGCATCCCTCTAAAGGGAATGAGGCAGGGCTTCAACATATGACTCTGGGTGGGAGAATATAATTCGGCACTGATGGAGAGCAACCAGATTAAAAAAAAAAAAAAAAAGCTTTGCTAGAATAGATGTGTTTGCCATGGACTGCAAGTAGTACAGAGAGGAAACGAGGAAGCAGAGATGACTCTGAGATTTGTAATCTGACCATCTGGACAGTGAGGATTCATCCACTTGGGCCCTCTTGTCTCCAACATTGTATATGGCTACACTCAAAGCCTGGCTCTTCCAAAGGGAACCCAAGAGAGCCCCAAACCAGAAATGAACCCCAAAGATCCAAAGCCAGGATCCCTACTGGATACACCTACTTGCTCCCAACAATAGACACAAGCTCTGAATAGACAGAGTCGTATGAGTTTGTATCTTCACAAAAAGATAACTCCCAGTACCTTGGAATGTGACCTTAGAAACAGGTTTTGTGCAGAAGTAACAAAATGAGATTATTAGGATGGGCTCTAACCTCATATGGCTGATATACTTTTTAAAAGGGGACATTTAGGCAGAGAGACAGACGTGCACGGAGGGGAGACAACGCAGCGATGCACGGGAAGGGGGCCACTTGAGGACAGGACTGGAGCAATGCATCTGCAAACATGTGCAATGTGTCAGAGGTGACCAAAGGTTAAGAGCTGCCTGGAACAGACCCTTCCCTAACCATTTTAGAGGGAGCCTGGCCCTGCCAACGCCTCAATTTCAGACTTCCGGCTTTCAGAGCTGTGAGACAACACTTTCCTGTTGCTTTCAGCCACTCGATTCATCGTACATTGGTACACAGATCTAACAACTATTACAGAAATAGTCAGGTGCAGCTCTCTGTCAAAGTCTGATGGGAGGCCGTAGATCAATAACCCAGCCTTCTTGTTGCTCTTAGTTTGGGAAACTTGGAGATGTGGGTTTTACACCATTTCTCAGAGTTTTACGGGTGGAATTAAGCTCTAGTCACCTAGAAAGTAAACAGCTTGATAACTCACTCCTTCCCATCCCACTTCTTCACTTCCTACCCATGTTTCCAGGATCTACTAAATAAACATCCCTGCACAGAGATCTTACCCCAGATCTACTTCTAGGAGAACCCAGCCTGAGGGAGAAGCTTCCCAGGGAAGTGAATATTTGGCATCCCAGCCACACACCCTCTGGTTAGATAAGCTGGCAGCCTCTTCAGAAAAATATCCTCTACCAAGTTTGGTTCTAGAATATTTCTGCACAACTTTTCATGGGATGCAATTGTGCATGAATGGCTCATTCTTCTAAGGGGGCTGAAGAAAGAAAAAAACAACAAAAGCCACCTTCTTATTTTACCCTTCACTGGTAGCTCAGATGGTAAAAGAGTCTGCCCGCAATGCAGGAGACTCAGGTTCAATCCCTGAGTTGGAGAGATTCCCTGAAGAAGGAAATGGCAAGCCACTCCAATATTCTCGCCTGGAGAATTCCATGGACAGAGGAGCCTGGCAGGTTACAGTCCATGGGGTTGCAAAGAGTCGGACACAACTGGGCGAATATCACTTCACTTCACTTCCCTTCTCACTGTCCCCAAGCAAGGGACTACCCAAAGGCTGGGGAAGGGAAGACTTGCTAATTACTGTCTTGATAGTTACTCAGGGCTTGAAAACAGCAAAGCAGCCATCTTTGTAATGTGCAAGCTTTCTGAAGCCAGATCACACTGTGCTTGTGATAAGTTACAGAAGACAGAAGGATAGGTAAGTTATAGGCTATTTACTATTTAATTACTAGTGAGGTAAGATTGGAGAGAGAGAGTTGGAGGAATAATATCATCAAGATCTCAGGGAGTAAAATTTCTCTAGTATACATACACACACACACACACACTCAAGATACAACTAGGTTAGTTAAAACATGTTTACAAATTTTGACACTCTTTCCTTGAAAGCTAGAACCTAATTCACCACCCCTTCATTATGGGGCTAGACATAGTGACTCACTCATAACAACTAGTTATGGTGGCTTTGATGATGTATGACTTCCAAGACTAGGTCTTGAAAGGTATTACGGTTTCCTTGTTTCTTTCTAGGGACACTCATTCTGGGGGGAGACAGCTGCTCTGTTGTGAGGTCGCATGAAGCAGTGAAGAGGCCCACATGGTGAGGGACTGAGGCCTCCAACCATTAGCCATGGGCTCTCCCAGCCCTAGCTGAACAGCTAGGTGCTGACAGCCCCTGAGGACATCATAGCTATGAGACCCCAAACCAGGATCCAGCTAAGTCACCCCCAATTCCCGACACACAAAAACCGTGAGATGGTCAATGTTCATTGTTTTATACAATTGTTTTAGACAACAGTGTTGTTTATACAATAATGAATACAACTACATACTATTTGATGGTTAGCTGGGATGGGGAGATAGAACAGGAAAGATTCATCATCAAGATCTTGAGGGAATGAAACAGCTCTAGTACATGATACACAACAGAGATCAACATCTCCTGCGTAGACTGCCTGCCACATCAAGGCACCACACTGAGACAGTTCACAATTCAGAGAATTCTCATGGAACCATGATGTTGGGGCTGAACAATACTTCAGAGCTGAAATCCTCATGTAAAATAACAGATAAGGAAACCCAGGTCTAGAGAGAAGAGGGGATTTCCCCAAAGTTATTATTTCTATTTTGGAGGGTTCCTGGTGTGACTTGGAGGCAACAGGCAAATTGTGGGAAGTTATAGATGCCAGGAATCTCCACCTTGTTCAGGTAGTAATTTTTCCTACAACAGCATTGGGGATTCACAAATATATTTATGAGTTCTAAGAGACAAAGCTGCCTATGTAATTCTAATATAGGATCAACATGTAAAACTGATTTGTTTTTTGTTTAATGAAATTTGTTGGACTCTTTTCTTCAACAAACCGTGAATCTGTAAACACAGATAGAGAGTAGGTGTTGACTCATATTCAGCTATTTCTCGCAAACAATTGGTTTGCCATCTGACAATATCAGCCTTTAAAGGAAGGTTACCAACTGCAAAGACTGAAGAAAAAACTCTAAACTGGAGATGCCTCACAGTGGCTGCCCATCTATTGAGCATTTTCTTTAGCTCTCAAAGAGATTCCTTTTCAGAAACAATGAGAATTTTACTGCATAGAACCCCATGCTTAAATGACCCACAGCAATTATTTTTGAGTCTGCAAACAGCTTTAGAACCAATCAGACACCCAGAAATACTTTAGGAAAAGGCCTTTTTAAAGAGCTCACTCTCTTTTCTGTACCTATTAACGTCTTTTACAAATAGTCCTGGAGTTAAAAAAAATTTTTTTATTTATTAATTTTTATTGGAGTATGGTGGTAAAGAATCTGCCTGTCAATGCAGGAGATGCAGAAGACTCGGGTTCGATCCCTGGGTCGGAACAATCCCCTGGAGGAGGAAATGGCAACCCACTCCAGTATTTTTGCCTGGAAAGTTCCATGGACCCTGGTGGACTACAGTCCATGGGGTCACAAAGAATTAGTCCTGGAGTTTTATGTCCTTAACTTTCGTACTTCTGTATGACCCAGTCACTGTCTTCTTCTTCCACCCAACTACAGATCACTCTCCCCTTGATGAGCACTCCACCTACAGCCATGCTGACTTTTTGGGGGGTTCTAAAAACAAGATAGGTTCTTTCCTACCCCAGGGTCTTTTTTTTTTTTTTTTAATGTGGAATGTTTTAATCTCCTGGTTCTTAAATTGCAGTCTACTAATCAATGTGTCAATGTTCAAGTCTCAACTTTGAGTCCCCTCCACACAGAAGCTTTCCCTGCTGCTGTGAACACCCCTCCCCTTCCTATCTGTGATGGACTTGGGTAGGCTATACTCTCCAGTTATTTAATAAAACAATAATCTAGGTGTTGATGGGAAGATATTTGGTAGATTAGAGTCTATGATCAGTTTACTTTAAGTAAGAAGGGTTATCTTCCATAATTTGCATGGGGTGAGGGTGCTGATTCAATCAGTTGAAGGCCTTCAGAGCAGAGGTGAGTTTTCTCTGAAGAACAAGAAGAAATTCTGCCTATGGACAGCAGCTTCATCTTGTGCCCAAGATTTCAAGCCTGCCCTTCTTGATAGCAGGTCTTGTGGATTTTGGAATTGCTTATCCATTACTCATAATTTCTTAAGCCAATTCCTTGCAAAAATCTCTAAAAATAGGTAGCCTACTGGTTCTCTTCCTCTGGCAGAACCCTGAATGATACACTATCCCAGTTACTTCATTTATTTTCTGAAGACCAGTGTTGCCTGACTTAAGAAAGAACAGTACAGAATGCAATTTTGGAAAATACATCCACTAGAAAAAGTGAGTTTTATCCAAAATTTATGTTAACTGGACATATTATATTTGACCTGGAAGTCCTACTTATTGTGATTTGAATTTACCTTATTTATAGATTTGCTCACTTACTTATGGTCCATCTCCCTCATCTGGTCTGGAAGCTCCACAAAGGAAACTACCTGATAGGTGGTTTGTGGCTTCATCCCCAGTCCCTGAAACAGAGCCTAGCATAGAGTAGGTATCTAATAAATATTTATAGAGTGAATGAATAAATAAATGAATTTATATCATCTGCATATTCATGCTTTCTGCTTCCAAAGCCCCCAAATAATCCTTCACACACAGAAATCAGGTTTACGTTCATGAGAAGTTGAACGGATGGTCCAAGTGATGAGAGTATAGGGTCTTCTCATCCATGGTTCCATTTTCCACATAGCTTAATGTGTTAGTGAGTGTTACGTGAGTGACTGTTAGAGTGATTATTTGACTATTTAAGAGCTCTTGGCTCTGATTATTTAGGGAAAATGAGCAGAAAATGGGGAAACAAAAGTGCTGATAGCAGTGATAAGAGGCTTGTCTCATAAACTTAGTTTAATCAGGATGATGACGGAAAGCACAAGGCATGCCAAATATGGCAAATCTTCAGGCCTGAACAGAAGCTTAGAGAACTTGGTTGCTCAGTTGTGCAATTACGAAAGGGAAAAAAAAAAAAAGAGCAATAATCAGAACATGTGTGAAATTCCAGAGCTCTGTCATGGAGGACTGGCTGAAAGTTGAATGAGGAACTTTTTTAAAAAGCATCTGGAGCCAGAAACCACTTTTAACAAGTGTATCTACTGTTTGGTTTGGGGCACTGGCCTTTTGTTCTGCCTGAAATTTAAGTTTCAGCTCAAGTGCCACCTCTTCCCTGAAGCCTTTCCACATGCCCCTCAGTCCCACCTTTAAGGACATCCCTCTCTCTCTCTCTTCCCTGCAGTCCCAAGAGTGTGAGGTTTGCACGTTAGAAGTACACATTCGCACTTACACTTACAGTTTAGTCACCTGTTTATCTGCTTCTCCTCCTCTAGGTCGTAAATTGCCTGAAAGCAAGAACCATTTTATATACACTACCACACACACCCCAGTATCCCAATCAGAGCCGGATGCATAGCGGGCTCAGTTCTATTGGGGAAATTAATGTGGACTTTAAGTTGAAGGGCCTGGGATCAAATCCAAGCTCCACCCTTTGCAACCTGTGTGCCCTTTGACAAGCCACTGCATTCCTTTCTGAGGCGCAGTCTCCTCATCTGTTCAATGGGGACATGAGTACAGATTGAGGGGTCTTAATGATACAGGTCTCAGCAGAAAACAGTGACCAGAGATGTTGCTTGATTGAGTATCCATGTTAGTCTGAAATGTTCGCAGGAGTTGGAAGAGAATACAACAAAATACAAAAGCTTAAGTTTATATTTAGGCAAGAATGTCTCTGGATTCTGGTAGAAGATATCTATGAACCCAACTCCAAACCCGACCAAGTGGGGTTGAAATGATCTCTTCTGAAAGAATTCTAGTTCCCCTTCACCAGCTACATGGCCTGAAATCTCCACCATTATGGTCCCTTCTTTGGGCCAAAGCATACTGGCTCTTGACGCCAGGCTGATATCAATGGCCCTCTAGACAGGATAGATAGGTGAAGTTGGGGAGAAGAAAAAGGAATGAATTTGGGGCCTGAAATTAAAGATTTCTGCCCAAACTTTGCAATATATTGCCTATGTAATCTCCTACCCCTTCTGGAATTCAGCCTCTCTTGGTCTGCTTTCTCATTTGAGTCATGCATGATCCCTCCCACACATACACACACACACACACACACACACACACGGAATTGCTAAAGTATGGTTTCTCAACCTCAGCATTACTGAAGTCCTGGTCCTATAATTCTTCATTGTGGGGAGCTTTCCTATGCATTGCAGAATGTTTAGTGGCATCTCTGGCCCCTACCTTCTCAATGCCAGGAGCTCGCTCTACAAGCTGTGATAACCAAAAATATCGCTATATATCCACCAGGGGAGAAAATCATCTATAGCTGAGAATCATGCAGTAATGACCAAACTCAATAATTTCTATGCGAACTCATAAATTTGAGAGTCCAGTAGAAGTGTTAGTAATAATTATTTTCCCCTGATTCTAGAGAAAATTAAATTACCCTCTTCTGCAATTCCTTAGCACTTAAAAATAATAACAGCTAAGAATAATTGAATACTTGTTATACTGTGGGCTCTGCTATTGTCTCACTCTGAATATGAGAAGATTCAAGCTCTCAGTGCATACACAGCTTGTCCAAGATTATAGGAGTGCACAGTGGAGGCAGGAGACTTGAACCCATAAAAAACCCATGTTTCAACCCGTATCAGTTATTTGTAGCTGTGTAACAAATGATCATAACTTAGCCACTTAAAATGGCATACATCTGTCATTTCACACTTTCTGCCATAAGGAGTCTGGAAATGCCTCAGTGGGGTTCTCTGTAAGATTGCAATCAAGGTTTTGGCCACAACAAGTGTCTTAACTAAATGCTTGACTGGGAAAAGATCCACTTTCAAACTCACATGGCTGATGATGGGACCCAGTTCCTGGAAGGCTTTCAGACAGAGACCTCAGTCCCCTGCTTGCTGCCAGCTGGAGGCCACCCTCAGTTACCTGCCACGTGGGCCTCACTGTAGCATCGTTCACAACATGAGACATGCTTTGTCAAAGCCAGCAAAGGATACAATCTGTTAGCAAGATGGACATTGTGATCTTACATGATATAAGCATGGAGAGTGTATCATCACCTTTGTTCTATTCTATTGGTTAGAAGGGAGCTGCTAGGCACACCCATACCCCAAGAGTAGGGATTACATAGGTATACAAACCCTAGAAGGCAAGGATCTCCAATGCCATCAGCTATGAGCCCAAGAGCTGTTTTGAGGGGTGGCAGTTTTGTTTTCTTTTGCTTTGAAGGTTGTCTTAGTCTGCTCAGGCTGCTATAACAGAATGTCAGACACTTGGTGTCTTGCAGAAGAGACATACATTTGTCACAGTCCTGGCGGCTGGGAATTCTAAGATCAAGGCCCCAGGTGATGCAATTCTGGTGACAGCCCTTCTCCTGGATTGTGGACGGTTGCCTTCTCACTATGTCCTCATGACCAGAAAGAGAGAGACGTGGAGAAAGAACTATCTAGTGTCTCTTTTTCTATAAGAATAATAACCCTCTCAGGCACTCCACTCTCCTGACCTCACCTAAACGAAATTATCTACCACAGGCTGTCGCCAAGTACCATCAAATTAGGGGTGAGGGCTTCAACATATCAATTTGGACAGCACAAATTCACTCCACGGCATAGAGGAAGCAGTGTATTTTGTGAAAGAAGATGACTGATGTTTCTTAGACGCATGATGATTCTTCTGGAGTGGAGACATGCACTGCTGATGACTACCTTGATGACACAATTACAGACTGCAGCAGTTGCAACAGAGACAGCATGGCCCACAAAGCTGAAACTATTTACTGTGCTCCTTTACAGAACAAAGTTTGCTGACCACTGGCACAGAGTAGAAAATAACTAGAAACTGAAAAATAAAAATGACAGGCTTGGGTGGATTACAAAAGGAGTACCATGTGGGGGTGGTTAACGTTTCAGAGGTTTTTGTGGGAGGGGTGAAGAGGAAAGGAAGAAGGGGTGAGGAATGAAAGAAGGAAAGGTGACAGACTTTCAAAAATAAACTTGATCTCCCTGGCATGCTGCCTCAGAAGACTGAGGCTGCGGTAATTAAGCAGTGAAATTACAATGAAGGAAAATAGTCCACCAAAAGAAACTAAGGCAAGAAATCCAAAGTGGGTCCAACAGAGACAAAAATCACACTGAGAGTCGTGCATCAAGTGCCTTAATTTGCAGAAACCATGTTGCTTCCTCGCCATCTTCCATCTGAAAAGAAGTCTACTGTGCACACAAGTCACACAGCATTTGCTAAGTTCTACATGCCAACGTCAGGCTCCCAACAAGCCTTTTCTCTTTTGCTTTTTCCTCAGTGGAAATGAGTACATGCCAAGGGTGAGGTCTGTGTGTGGGTTTGGAACTTGCGCAAAAACACAGCTAGATGAGCCTTATTTATATTATGATCACTTCTTCCATCACCGTGCATACATCACATCAGGTGATGGTGCCTGTCGCAGGTCCCTAGTTACCGGCTCTAAGTGTTCTTTGGCCTAAACAAAAAAGCAGGACAAATAGAAGCAAAGACCCACTCAGGGTCCGGGACATGAATAGAAACTGATGTCCCCTTCAAAAACAGCTCACTTTGTAAATAGGAAGAAATAAACCATTCAAAACATGCTTGGAAACCATGGACTGGAGTCTGGCTATTGGAGTGGAACCTGTTTGGGGTTTGGGATTTGAGGTTTGGGTGGGGATGTCAACTCAAATGTTGTGGAGACTCCCTAAACACACACAGACTGTTTCGATATCAGGTTTGAATATGCTGCACCTTGCCCTGCTCCCAGCTGTCTCACCCCACACCACCAAGCCAAGAACCCTGGACAGTTTGATCTCTGTCCTGACAGACTTTTTGGAGTTAGCTGGCAATGGATTCTATTTCAGGAAGTCAGACCAAATAAAAATCATTCCAATTAAAAAGTGCCGCTGGGCAAGTAGAACAGCAAGTGCCCACCACACACAAAACAGACCAACCACCAAGTTCAGCCTTCCCTATGTGTTGTTGATGGCAGAGTTACTGCCTTGGAGTCTAGAGTGATTCAATGGTGTAAAAGTTGTCTGGTATTCTGCTGAGAGGATTTTACCCACATATCACAAGACATTTTGCTGGACTTATCATTCACAACAGCCCAGAGCAGTAAAGGAGTCTAAAAGTGATTTCAAATACTACGGAACCCAGTTATCTGTGGTTTATTTATACTGAGACTCATGTGATCACCAGATATATTTTAAGAACCACCCCCTACTCAAGCCCTCTGAACGTTCTTGGGTAAGAGCTTGAATTTTGGGGCTTCTGGTGGTGGATGTCTCAGCTTATTCAGGGAGCTGGGTTCTAAATTTTCACAAAGATGAAAAGGCTGTACAATTAAAATGGCTCTTGGAAAATCCCTCCTAATGCCCACAAATGCTGCGAGATGTGAGTAGGAAGTCACACTGTCATAGCCCGCTGGGTGGGGTGGATGGACGGAACAGCTGCACTGTGGAAATTGTTCCTCCCTTCTCTGTTCTTTGTGAAGAGGGTGTGGAGGTGAACTCACTTTAGTCAAATGTGTAGGTTATGTAACTTCAGTTCCCCTGGAAAAGTTAGCACACCCTACAAACACCAGGCAGTGGTTGTTGTTTAGTTACTAAATCACATCTCATTCTTCATGATCCCATGGACTGTAGTCAACCAGGCTCCTCTGCTCATGGGATTCTCCAGGAAACAATATTGGAGTGGGTTGCCATTTCCTTCTCCAGGGGATCTTTCTAACCCAGGGATTGAACCCATGTCTCCTGCATTGGCAGGCGGGTTCTTTACCATTGAGCCATGCAGAAAATGCCAGGCACTAGTGGGCTTTGTGGAGAAAAAGTTCCTGACCACCAGTAACCATTAAGTTTTTCACTGCTTGATAACAGAGACCCTGCCTTATCTCATCCACTATAAACAGGACCAGTGTCTTCTACCACTTTTCCTTCCTTTTTTCTTTCCTAAACAGACTGATTCAAGCTTTTCAAGACTGGTTAAGCCTTATCTCTCTCTCTTTGCCTCTTTCTGTTTAGCTTTTCCAAGCCAAATGTGCATGCTCAGTGTTTCCTATAGAGACAATGCCCTGAAATTTTAGACATCTCCAAAGAACTCCTGCAGCACTGATAGAGGCATCTGAGTATGGGATTAACAGTTTCCCCAGGCAGCAGGCAATTTCTAGAAGTTAGAAGGTTACAGGTGGCTAAATGGACTTGATTGTTCAGATTCTTATATCTAAAATTGCCAAAAACAAGCTCCAAGCTTAAATTAAAAAGGGAATTTTTTTTGACACAAGCAAATGAAACACTGCATGCAGTATTGACCTTGGGATTCTAGTGGTACAAATAAGAAGGATCGCTCTCTTTCCAAAATTCAGCTTCTCTTTCCTTTATGAGTAGGGCTCATTCTCTTCCATGACAAGAGGGCTTCATTCATGTTTGGGGGTTGGACGAGCTGCATGCTTCACTCATATCCTCACATCTTAGCATCTTCAGAGGAAAAAGAGTTCTCTCTTCTGAGACCAAGAGGAGGACTCAGATAGGCTGTGCCAGGTCACATGACTCCTTAGCCCAATGACTAGGGCTGCAGGGAGGGGATACTGTTGATTGGCCAGACCTCAATCCCATGCCAGCCCCTGAGGCCAAAAGAAAGGACTAAGGAGACTGACAAGTATTATATGGAACTCTGTGAAGACAAGCAATTTCCCAAAGAAGATGACGGGAGAGCGCAGGTACAAATATGAAGGAGGAAAGACTTCTGAGTGGAAGAAACAACAAATGTTCACCTTAGGGCCCTAAGAAAAATACATGGAAGACAGACTGTCTTACTCCTACCATCCTAGACTCAACTCAACATTTAATGAACCTGTGGGTTCAAATGGTTTTACCAGCGTTATTTATGGTACAACCTTGCAACTTGTCTGTGCCATTTTAGCCCCTGGCCTCAAATAGTCATCAGTGAACAGAAATCCACAACTTGGACAAAGCAGGAAAGCTGATTCTCCAATTCCATTATCTACTCACTTTGTAAGCTAAGGTTTTGCAAGTTTTCTAATGACAGTGGTTTACCCTGAAAAGAAACACAGGCACCCAATGCCATAACTGCTTGCCATTCTTGTAGCTATTTCTTTTGGCAGCTCCTTGCACTACCTGCATTATCCATCATTTACCACAGAGCGCACAGTCTGCTTTCTATCTGGCACTGAGTCATCAGCCAAAGGTCATGCTGGTCTTTCTTCTCTTTCTTCCTCCCTCCCAGGAAGTATGGCCCCTGGACTAGCAGCCTCTGCATCACCTAGGAATGTATTTTGAAATTCAAATTCTTGGACTATATCCCAGACCTACTGAGTCCAAAAGAGAAAGAGTGGGGGCCCCAGCAACCTGTATTTTATCATGCTTTCCAGGTGATTCTGATGTTCAAGGTTGCTGAATTCTACAGCCTATAGATAATATAATACTCTGTTGTCATACTGATCTCATAACTCTCCAACATATGCTTCTTCTTTTTGATTCTGCCTCAAACTCTCCATTGTTTACATAATAAACTATACACCCAGTTTAGTCATCCAGGGACCTGAGGAATGTCATGTCCCAAACTTACTGCATGAATACATGCATTTCCCAAACTTACTGCATGAATACATGAACATGTATTTCTTGTTACAAATCTCATTTATTTATTTATTGAGCACTTACCATGAACCAGTCTTCCAGGCACCTTAGACGTGGATCCTCCAGCCTCAGTTGAGCCTTCAGGTGACTGCAGCCCTGGGTGATATGATATGGAAACCTTGTGAGAGATGCTGAGTCAGAACCTCCAAATCAAGCCACTCCACAGAAACGTCACAAATAAGGAGTGATTATTATTCTTTGAAGCCACTGTACTTTGGAGTGACTTGTTATGCAGCAATACATAACTAATATATTAGAGTGTAAGCCTTCTTCTCCCTCACAAATATAGTATACATGGAATTTACTGGTAAGGGTATTTGGTAGGAAAGAGTGGCTTTATAAGTATGGAATGACAAACCAGAGGTTCAGAAGCTCTGCCAAGGTTTGTTGCCATCAATGTTAAAGGGTTTGTAAAAGAACCAGTGAGAGAAATCAACTACCACCGTTGGAATTGAACAGGCCTCTGTCAGTACCCTGCTCTGTGTATGGCATTGTGTCACATATTAAGGTTAACATGACAAAGCACCGCAAACCGGGCATCTTAAAATAACAGAAACGTATGCTCTCATAGCTCTAGAGGCTAGACATCTGAAATCCAGGTGTTGGCAGGACCATGCTAGGAGAGGATCTGCCCCATGCTTCTCTCCTGGATTCTGGCATTGCCAGGGATCCTTAACCTGACTTGGTTTGCATGCACATCATCTCAGTCTCTGCCTCTGCTGTAAGGCAGCATTCACCCTGTGTCTTCATGTCACCTTCCTTCTGTGCAAGTCTGTCTCTGTGTCTCTACTCCTCTTCTTACAAGGACACCAGTTACACTGGTTTAGGGTCTGCCCTAAAAACCTCATCTTAACTTGTTACATCTGAGAAGACCCCATTTCCAAATAAGGTCAAAGTCACAGTACTGAGGATTAGGACTTCAACAGCTTTTAGTGGGGGCAAGATTCCACCCTGAACGTAGAAACAGCTGAGATGAATCAGATTCATTTCCCACCATGATGACTAGAGATCCATTCATATCTAACAATCACCCACATGGCAGGGGCAAGCATCATTTGGGACTACCTCATGGGCTAAAAGGCAATGACATTGGCCTTCAAAGGATGAGTAGCATTCCAGGCACATGAACCACAGTGAGCAAAAGAAAGAAGTCCAGAAAGCAGAGCAATATTCCTCCATATTGAGGAATGTAGAGTTGTTCTGTGCTTGACCAGGAGCAAAGATTTGTAGCCAGGTGGCTTCCCTTGTGGCTTAGTCGGTAACGCAGGAGACCTGGGTTTGATCCCTAGGTTCGGAAGATCCCCTGGAGAAGAGAAACGCAGGAGACCTGGGTTTGATCCCTAGGTTTGGAAGATCCCCTGGAGAAGAGAATGGCAATCCACTCCAGTATTCTTGCCTGAGAATCCCCATGGACAAACAAGCCTGGCAGACTGCAGTTCATGGGGTCACAAAGAGTCGGACAAGACTGAGCGACTAAGAACATCACAGGGAGGTGGTGCGGGCTTCCCAGGTGGCACTAGTGGTAAAGAACCCACTGCCAATGCAGGAGACATAAGAAATGTGGGTCCAATCCCTGGGTCAGGAAGACCCCCTGGCAAAGGGCATGGCAACCCACACCAGTATTTTTGCCTGGAAAATCCCATGGACAGAGGAGCCTGGCAGTTCATAGAGTCACAAAGAGCTGGACACCACTAAAGCAACTTAGCATGCACACAGGGAGGTAGTGATTGCTAATCTAAGGAATGTGCATGAGATTCATGGAACAGACACCACCAATGCCCTGCCCATAACCCCTCAAATCTCTTTACCATTTCTATGCCTGAGGTCAGGTGAAGGTGGGCCTTATGTGACCTGTAGGCAACTCACAGTGAGGCAGCCCCTGCTGCCCAAGGCCAAGTCTCTGGGGGAGGTTGCAGGCGAGAGCCTTCAGCTGCAACAGTGCAGGCAGCAGCTGAGAAATGGGAGTGAAAAATGACCCAGTGGGATCTGGCTGAATACCCCAGCCTTTGCTGTACTAGGGAGAATCCAGGTGCTGAGATCCTGGCAGCAGGTGGAACTAAAGCTATGGAGACTTGAAGCCAAGTCTGGGCTGAAGATGTGGGTTTGGGATTCATCCAAATATGGGGATATTAACACCCAGGAGTGAGTGAGATCAGACAGACAGAGCAGGAATTGTTCAAAGATGGCCAGAAGACAGAAATTTAGAGAAATCTAAGTTAAGGAGATCAGTGTGCATGTATTTACTTAATTGGGCAGCTCCAGTCACTAGATAATCGCCACCCAGAGTGAAAGCTAGTACCTCTGGGAGTTTTCAATAAAACTGGCAAGTCTCCAACATTGTTTAGGGACTGAATAAAAAGAGTCATACCTGTTCTATACAACTGAGGTTCATTTTCATAGGGGACATTTGAGAGACACAGGTCTTTGCTCAAAAAATGTGACCCATATTAGTGCAGAGCTCTGGCTCTCGGAGAAGGCAATGGCACCCCACTCCAGTACTCTTGCCTGGAAAATCCCATGGACGGAGGGGCCTGGTGGGCTGCAGTTCATGGGGTCGCTAGGAGTCGGACACGACTGAGCGACTTCACTTTCACTTTTCACTTTCATGCATTGGAGAAGGAAATGGCAACCCACTCCAGTGTTCTTGCCTGGAGAATCCCAGGGACGGGGGAGCCTGGTGGGCTGCCGTCTCTGGGGTCGCACAGAGTCGGACACGACTGAAGCGATTTAGCAGCAGCAGCAGCAGGCTCTTGGATTTGGATTTTGACTTAACCACTTATTTAACTGAAACACTCTGAACAAATTATTATTTTCTTTTTTTGAGTTTCAATTTCCTCATCTATTAAATGGCAAGAATAAGAGTACCCACCTAAAAGAACTGTTAAGAATATGCAATGAGATAGTACATGTAAAGAGGTACTATGGTCAATGAGGGGTGGGGTGTGGGTGGTATTCGTGATCAGGTGAAACCTTAGGGGTCTCTCGGGTGACCCATATGGTGCCAAAAAGCACAGGCTCTCAGAGTTCAAATCCTGGCTGTGCCACCTACTAACTCTAAGATCTTGTGTTCAGTTTCCTTTTGGGTAAAATGGGGATGTACATAATACCTATCCATCCTATGTGGCTGTTATGTGGATTAAATAACCTAATACACATAAATATGCTTAGAACGGTACCTGACATCTAGTGAGCAACTCTCTCCCAGGAAAATTCCCATCTCTCTCCACTGCTGGACGCTCTGTTATTACGGTACTGCTCAGCACTAGCTGCACTGTACATCATGCTTTCAGCCGCCAGTCTTCCAGGAGAAACATCACTGGCCTTTCCCCCCCAAAAGGAAGGATTGTGCTAAAGGGACTGAATTTCCTTCTGCAACAAAAACTCCTCAAAGAAAAACAAGCTAAGCCCCCAGCCATGTCACGTTGTAACCTGGCTATCTGTTAGCTGACAGAATGCCTGCTTTTCATATGGGCACAATCAGTCACATCTAGTTTCCGAGTGTGTTCCTGCTGCCCTGGTGGCGACCAACAGGGGAGGGTGGGGACCAGGGCTTACTGCCCCACATTCTGCTCTACATTTGAAATCAATCTTGCTTCTTACATTTCTCCTCTCTTCCTTACTCCTATGTTCCCCACCTCAACAAACTGCTCTCATCCGAGGCCTGGGAAGATGAAGTTGTGTTCTTGCTTTCTTTAAAATGAACAGAAACTAAATCATCTAGATTTACAGGTTTCCTCCACTATCTGAAAGTAGAATAAAGCTTTCGTAAGCCAAACTGGCCATAAAGTAAAGAAGCAATTACCTCAGGACACATCTTGATAAGGGATGCACGAGATAAGTTAAGATAAAGCACAGATGCTCATGAAGGTAGTTCAAAGCTATGGTGGCCTGATGCTGAGATGCTGAGTGTGGCTCCTGAAAGAGCTGGGTGGTGTCCCTCATGCTGCCTCTTGGACTACTCACTTCAAAACAACCAACCCTGAACTCTATTCTGACTTTTAGTCTTTTCTGGTTAAAGCAAAAATCCTCTTTGGATTTCATTCAGTTACCAAAAACAAGTACTAATGTAGGTGTTTTGTAAAAAGTAGTGTAAAACGAGCTTTTGAAAAGTGGAGGACACCTGGGTTCCCTCTTGTGCCTAGTTGAAGGTATTCCAGTTTTGTTCCTTTCAAAGGGCAAGCATCGTTTCTTTATTGGTATGCCTATAGCATCTAAAGGAAAAAGATAGTGACTGATTACCACCTCTTTCCAGAATATTCTTGTGTAGTGCAGTCCAACAGAACTTTTTGCAATGATTCAGTGATTTTTATCTGTGCTGTTCAATATGGTGGTCACTAGCTGCCAATGAGCACTTGAAATATGGCTGTTGTGTCTGAGGAGCTGAATTTTTACTTCGTTTAAGTCTAGATAACCACTCGTGGTTAGTGGCCACAGTGTTAGTGTAATTCTAGGGCTGTGATTTTCAAATCTTAATGCAGACAGAAATCAACCTTATTAAAAATGCAGATTCTAAATCAGCATGTTTGGGGTGGGGCCTGAGATTTTGCTTTTCTAACAGCCTCCTGGGAGGCTGATGCTGTTGGTCCCTGGTCTACTCTTTGAGTAACAAGGGGCTGTGATTCTCAAATTCAATGGCTTTTTTGGGCTCCCCTGGGGAGCTTTAAAAATTACTAATGCCTGGGTCTGACCTCTAGAGATTCTGACACAATTGGTCAACATGTGGCCTGGACACGGAGACATTTAAAAACCTCCCCGGGGTGATTTTAGTGGACAGCCAAGGTTGGAGGCACCACAGTGCACCGCCAATGACCTACTTAATGTTTTTTGAAATAACCGTCATCCCAGAGAACAGAATGCTAGCTTCAGAATACTCTCTAAAGGGAGCTTCTTGGTACACGGCCAAACCTTAGAGAGTGTACACTGATTTTGCCCATCCAGACTAGAAATGTTGGAAATGTTATTCAGTCAATTCAATCCAAGCTGGTGAGCCTGTAGAGAGCCAAGTGGGGTGGGAAGCGCAGAGCTGGGAGACCTGTGGGAATCACCCCAGGAGATGCTCAGCCTATATTTGTCTGTTCTCCCCAGTGGGGCTATGCCACTCCACATCCCCACAAGTGCTGACCTATCCTACAAGAGACTGAAGACCACAAAAGTTTAGGTCATGGGCTCTGCAGTCAGAATACTGAGGTTTAATTCTGATGTTTATTAGGTCTGTGATTTAAGCAAGTTCCCAAAAGTACCTGGGCCTTGATTTTCTCACCTATAAAATGGGAATAAGTACCTTCCTCCCAGAGTTTTGTGAAGTTTGGTAAGTTTCTCAGAAGTTTGTGAACTGTTCAGCTGTTATTATTACTTCATCACATCTCTGTCTCATTTCCTGTGTTTGAATCTCACTAAACAACTTCTAGCTCATTAAACCCACCATGCTCTCATTCACGGGGCCTTTGCACATGCCAGTGTTTCCTGCATGGGATTACTTGCTTCCCCTTTAGACCTAGTTAATGCCTTCAGATCTTTCTTAGATCAGTCCAACTCTCACTTCTCCAGAGAAGTGTCTCGTCTCTCTTAGCCCTATATGTCTAATCTTTCTCAGCCCCCTTATGAGTACTTGGCTTGGTTCATTCATTCAATAAACATTATTTGAGTACCTATTACATACTATGTACTGTTTCAGCTCTGATAATACTTCAGAGAACAAAAAAGACAATCCTTATTCTCATAAAGCTTACATTCTTGGATAGATGGACCATAAAAAAGGAAACAAAACAAAAGAAAGAAAAGAGGTATGGATGGCCACTGAAGTCCTCCAAGAATAGTGATGATTGCAAAAACAGAAAACCTGGAGGAGGTAGGGAGCAAGCCATGTAGACAGTGGAGGGAAAAGCATTCCAGCCAGAAGGGATGGCAGATGCCAAGGAAACATTGCAATGTCACCTTTTGTGACTCACCAATTAATCTCTTATGCTCAACATAGATTATAAACTCCGTGGCTCGGGGTGGGAATCACATGTTTTTGTTCTCAGCAACCAGCCACTTGGCATGCAGTGGGTGCTCACTTAATATGTTGAATGAATGCACTCATCGGGTTTTCCAGAATTTCTGGAGAATGTGTGTGTTAGGAGGTGGGAGTGCAGAAATGAAGTAGTTGTGTGTTCTCTGGAGAGTCTGCTGCCAACCTCACTCCCTCTCACCTGTTGAAAGTAACTGTTGGGAGAAAAATCTCTTGAAATGGAGTATTATTCCCTTCTTCTTCACATTTCCTTTCAATGATCTTCCCTCTGCCCAGTCAGAGGGATCCATCACCCTGGAAAGGATTAGGACTGTGTGGCAGGAATGCAGAGAGGGGAAAAGAACTGATGTTCCAATTTTAACTCCTGATGCACTTGAAGCCCATTTCTGAGAATTCAACAGCCATGAAAGGCAAGGCTTCTGATGTATAAAACTGGTGTTTGTGAAAGGAAAACATTTAATAGATTCACAGAATAGTTTTTTTTTTTTCCTTCCTCCAAATCAAAAGGCAAAGCTGTGAAGGAGGAGGACATGAATTTATATATAAGAAGTACATTCAAAAGCAAGCTGTAGGGGACCCAGAGTGGCTGGGAGGGAGGAGGGATGGGAGAGCTGGAGAAGGTGGGGCCAATGGGGAAGGTAAGGCTTTCAGCATCAGAGTTGGTCTGGCCCATTGTGTCAATCAAGATCCCGGCAGAGCTTTCAACCAAAGACCTTTCAGCTAGGAAACCATTATCAGAGGGGTGACAGGGTGAAAAGAGTTACTAAGGGAGGTGGAGACACGCTGAGACAAGCAACATCAGGAGGCGTAACAAGCCTCAGCCTGAAGGAGTAGGAGGCAGTGTTTCTGATCCCAGAGAGAGCTGGTACCCAGGAGGAGCTGCCTGAAGCTGGATCCACTGCCTGAGCCCCTGTGCAGAGGCAGGAAAAAGCAGAACAAAAACAATCCCACTTTCCTCTCCTCCCACCCTCCCAGCTCCGGCTGGTGCCTCTGCTTGGCCCGAGTGCCTACTGTCTACAGGTGTTTTGGGGTGTCCTACACCATGCCTCCAGGCTCTCTGCTGAGTTCTGTACAGTATTCGACTCTTTGCAACACCATGGACTGTAGACCACCAGGCTTCTCTGTCCATGGAATTTTCCAGGCAAGAATACTAGACTGGGTTGTCATTTTCTACTCCAGGGGATCTTCCCAACCCATGAACCAAACCTGCATCTTTAACATCTCCTGCACTGGCCAGCGGATTCTTTACCACTAGTGCCACCCGGGAAGCCCTGTGCTGAGTTCAACCACAGTGAAAACTCCTCATAAGCTCAGACTCCCGCTGACAGCCTCCCTCCTTCAGCACAACTACTTTCCTCTCTGGGCATCTCTGAAGGTGGGGAACCTGTTCAGCCATTGTGTAAGTTAACCCCAGAAGTGAGGGCAGTTTCAGCCGTCATAAGCAGTTCTGGGAGCTGCAATTTGACCAAAGGCTCCCACTGGGCCATTTCTAGGAGGGGCATCTGGGACCCTTCTCAGAGGTCCCAGCAGGATCTTTGGCTTTGACTCTCCCTCTTTTCTGGCCCCCTTACTCCAGAGCTCTGGTACTGGTTGAGTTCTCTGAAAGCAGTCTCTGAGACAGAATCTAGGGTATGCAGTTTTATCAGGGAATTAACACCTATCAAAGGAACACAACAGAAGAAGGCTTGGGTGGAAGGAGAAGCTAAGATGTGATGCAAAATCAACAGCGCCCTGGGCTGCCTGGGAGGAGCTTGGAGCAAGTCCTGGGTGTCCCTGTGGAGCTGAATGGTCCCCCAGTCCTACTCAGGCTCTGAGTACAGGTGCACAGGAGGATGCCAGCAGCCCCAGGAAGGGCAGGCATGACCTCGGACGACCCAGTGGTGCTCTCTCTGCAGCTGGAGCAGACCCTGAAGGAGCTGACAGCGGGGCAATCAGTCCTTCTTTGCAGGAGGGTCTGAATGGGCATCTCCATGTCCCCTACAACCTTTGAGAAACCAACAATGCTCAAGTCCTGACATCAGGCTCTGCTCCTGGGGAAGCCCAAACAAAGACAGTGGGTGACGCACAGCCAGGATCAGGGTCCAAGGGCGCTGAGCTAGGGGTAGCAGGGAGGAGGGAGAGAAGGGCAGAGACTAGTATGTCCATCCTACATGGATGGATCACAGCCAGTGTGGGGAACCGCAGACAAGTTCAGTGAGATTAAGGCTGCCCTCCTCTTGGACTGAGTTCTCCCACGCGAACCCTGCCTTCCGGTGTCAAGGCAAACCTGTGTGGATGCTCAGAGGACCCTGCAAGGTGCAGTCTTTCAGCCCTTCCTCGGGAGGATCGAAACAGAACATTCAGAGATCACCTTTTAATTGCCACCTAAGTGAAATCTACTTTCACTTGGGAAGGGTTAAATTTAAAGCTTTTACAACATTACAGTAAAGAAAGCATCATCCAGTGAAAGCTTGCTGTGACTTCTGGCATTATCCTTTGCATTTATGATGATTACTTCATTTAACAGATGAGGAAAATGTGACTCAGAGAGTTTAAGTAACCTACCCCAAGTCACACAGCCAAAAAATGACAGAGCCAAGATTAAGAGACATACCAACTGAAGCAAATGCCACATGTTTGGCACTGAAAGGCACATTCTCAGTAAGTTCTCTGTACATATATTCCCCTCGTCACACACCGAGGCAGAGCAGCAGGCTGGGCTGCTGGTTTTTCCATCCATCTGGGATGCCCAAATCAAGCTGGATTTCCAGCAGCTTCTCACGTACTACCTGCCTGTCTTCAATCACTCTGTAACAACCCCTGCCTTGTTCATCACTGCTTTTCCTTCTCTGCCTTCTCTAATTTCTCTCCATATCCTTTATGATGAGCCAGGGTATAGAGCGTGATTTACAGCCTCTGCTCTCATCTGCCTAGGGTTTTGAAAAAAAAAGGAGAAGAATTAAATTGGATGGAGCACTCCAGGAATCTGTCTCCAGCTTTCAGACCCTTCTTTACCCAGTGATGCATCATGCTGTGTTCTAATGGCTTCGTAATGGGCACCTTAATCTGCCATTAAACTGACTCTGGAAGTGCCCCTCGCTGGTCACCTTGGCCATTGGTCTGCTTGCTGACTCAGGGCATCAGAAGGTGGGGCCCATTCCGAGATTGGTGAGGTCCTAGGAGGGAAGGTTTCCTGTCTACTGGGGTCACAACTGCAAATGCTGATGAGGGCCAAAAAGGTCATCCAGGTGAGTGAAGCTGGGGGCTGGGGTGGGGAGCAAGGACTCTGGTGACCTATATAAACGAGCAGTCTCAGCTCAGCCTCTCAGCCCCCACCCCCACCCTGGAACTGTTGACTTGCAGGGATCCGGGCCCAGATCTTCCCATGTCTCAACACAAGCCAGGAACGCAGAATTTTATGTATCATCTCCCCCCTTTTAAAATGTCAGCATCTATTTTAAAACATTTTTAAACACCGGCCAGGCCAAATAAAACATGTCAGCTGGCAGCTCTAAGTCCCAACTGTGAACTCTGTCTCAGAGAGACCCAGAGACTCCCGCTGAGTCCTTCCTGGCCCCAGAGATTCCCTACAGCTCTGCTCAGCATGAATAAGAAAATAAGAAATCGGTCACTCCAACTATCCAATTAGCAGCCACTGCACATTCCTTTCCTCTCCCCACTGGAGGGAAGGAAAAAAAAAAAAAACCCAAAAAGGAAAATCCAGCCCTGTTTTGATTTGGATCAAACTGGGTATGTTACCACCTATTTGAGGCGCTCTGGGGCTTGTGTTCTGGAGACCAGCGCTGGCCCCTGCCTCAGCCTGAGCTCCTCTTACATCTGGGTCCTGAGTGCCAAACCACAGCCACCACAAGCCAGGGAGACTTCCCCGGCAGGCCCCGCAGGGAAAGGGGCCCTGCGCAGGGCTTGGAAACCAGCGAGACTGAGCCTGGAGGCATGGCTGGGCTCAGGATTGTGTTGTCATGGTGACCTGCAACTACCAGCACCGCTGCTGCAGAGACCGCTTTTGTGGGGCTGGGGGCGGGTGTGGGGGAGGTTCTTTCTCCTGTTGCGTCTTGTCAACACCATGGCTATCTATTCCCCTTAAGTTCAGCTAAAGCACCCTTTTTGAGAGAAAGTATGCAGTGGGTACCCGGAAGGGAAACGGCCTGTGTTTCTACATCAGCCTTCCATACAGTGTCTGAGTGAGCTTAGGCAGGATGTTCAACCCCTCCACGCCTCAGTTTTCTTATCTATAAGATGGAGGTACTAGTTGAAATGAACTTGAAGGTAAGGATTCAACAAGTTAACTTATGTCATACATCTCCAGTAGCTCCTGGCATATAGTAAGTACTATGTGTAAGGTATAGTAATCTATTATTTATTATTATTATTATATAAATATTTTTTGGAGAATCTGCTGTCCCCTTTACTTATCTATTGGGTCTCTCAATAAGACCACTTGTACTTTTGATAGCACTTCTCTCTTCCACCTTCTCTGCTGAAATTCCATACAATGTTCAAAACCCACCCCCAGTACCTCTTCCTCCTCCACACCAGATACAATTACCTTTATCCTCTGTTCCACTCACTTCCTACATTTCTGGCACGTGCAGGCAGACCTCAGTGATATTGCAGGTTTGGTTACAGAGAACTGAGATTAAGCAAATATGGCAACAGAGTAAGTCACATGAATTTTTTGGTTTCCCAGTGCTTATAAAAGCTGTGTTTACACTATGCTATAGTTTATTACGTGTGCAATTAATGTGTAAAAACATTCATACCTTAATTTTTAAAAGCTTCATTGCAAAAAAAGCTAATCTCTTATAATACAGGGTTGCCACAAATCTTCAATTTGTAAAACAAAACCAAAAAACGCAGTACCTGTGAAGTGCAATAAAACAAAGCAAAATAAAACGAGGTCTGCTTATAGAGTAGCACACTTATCACAATTTGCTTTAGACCATAGCTATGTGTGATTATGTCTTATCTCCTTGGAGATAGTGACCTCATCTTATTCTTTATATCTACCATAGCACCAAGTCTTCAATATAATGGGTGTTAAGTCAATATTTGCTAAAGATACATTAAATGAATAAAGGAACTAGATTTCCTAAAATAACCAGGGAGATTCAGCCAGAGAAAGTCTCAAGTTTTAGAGCAAAGAACTCTCAGATTAGATTTAGACTAAAGAAATTTTAGGAGCTATCAATTGGTATTTTTTAAATTATCATTTACTGAATGCCTGCTGTATGCCAGGTACTATTCTTAATCATTTACTCAAACTATTCTGGAACCTTCCCAATTCTCTTGTGAGATTTGCTTTACTTATATTATCTCACTCTTCCTGGGGAGGATGCTGAGGTTCCAATGATCATAGTGACGTGCCCAAGCATCTGTGGCTGCTCTGTGGCAGAGCAGTGATGTGAGTCAGGGAGCTTTTGCCGATGGAAGGAGACCCTGAAAGAAATATTTGAGTGCAAACATTCAGGAGGTGGTCTCAGAGAGCATGGTAAGGAATAGGGAAGAGAATCAGAAGGAAGGAAAATCAATACAGTGAATAAGAGTAGTTATCTCTATAGGTTACCGAGGCTTTGGTGGGGGCTGCTCTCTGGAGGGCCCACCACCTCTGCACATGCATCCTGGCCTGTGCATGGGCTGAATGTACCCCTGTGGGCAAAGAAAGCCCAGAGAGGTGTGTGCAACCAGCAGTGGTGGGTGCCACAGAGATGCGTGGGACTGAAACCCTTGCCACCAGGAATGGACAGATTCCAGAGTTGTTCATCTTTCCATCAGGCTACAGCAGGGATCCTCAATCTCCAGGATCTAATGCCTCATGATCTGAGGTGGGGCTGATGTAATAATAATTGAAATAAAGTACACAATACATGTCGGAGAAGGCAATGGCACCCCACTCCAGTACTCTTGCCTGGGAAATCCCATGGACTGAGGAGCCTGGTAGGCTGCAGTCCATGGGGTCGCTAAGAGTCAGACACGACTGAGCGACTTCACTTTCACTTTTCACTTTCATGCATTGGAGAAGGAAATGGCAACCCACTCCAGTGTTGTTGCCTGGAGAATCCCAGGGATGGGGGAACCTGGTGGGCTGCTGTCTATGGGGTCTCACAGACACGACTGACACTACTTAGCAGCAGCACACAATATATACTGTGCTTGAATCATCTTGAAACCATTTCCCATCCCCTCCCACCGCCGTCCATGGAAAAGCTGTCTTCCATGAAATTGGTTCCTGGTGTCAAAAGGTTGGGGACCACTGAGCTATAGGCCAGTTCTGCCTACGCTTCCTGATGCTCTTATCTGGGTCTGGGCAGCAGACCCCTCCTCTGGAGGCATTTCAACCCATTTTAGGTGATGAATTCCATCACCTTAATGTCTTATTTTACTCTTCTTGAAACACATACACACATCACAAACATAAATCTGTAGAAGGAAAGATTTCCATTTGGACAAATGAAGCAAAGCTTAAAGGGGTTTGAGAATCTGGCTGGGTGTCATGTGGAAGACTCAGGACCAAGCAGCAGCCAGAAGTAAGTCTTCACATCCAGAGAATAAGAAAAGAGTTTTGCTTTATTTTTGTTTACTGAGTTGAAAAATTAGCCTGTTGAATTGCCTGGTGAATAGCAGAAATGAGCTCTCATTGGTGAAGTGAAGTGAAATTTGGGTGAAATTCAGGACTCAGGGCCTGGCTGAGATCTTCTAGAGATGTACCACATAAATGTAAAAGTATAGCTACTTCCCTGGCTGTATTTTAGACTGTGGTGCCTGTGGGAACAAGGAACCACCAGCCAAGAAGCACTGGGCCCATTTATCTTCTCTCCTTCCTTCCCAGGAAGCTATGTGGCAAGTCACGTGGGCCACAAGCGAAGAATGCAGGTTTGGGAAACATCCAGGCTTGGGTCCAAATCCCGGCTTAGTTGGCTGTGAGGATCTCAAAGTGAATTAATAAGTCACTTTGGGGTTGGTTTATTTCACTAATATGATATAAACAATTGTATCTACCCCCTAGTGGTGCTCTGGACATTGAATGAAGTATGTGCGTGCACTGGCTGGCACAGTGCCTGGATGCAAATGGACAGGAGACAATTTGGTTGAGGGACTGCTGCTAGATTCTCTACAGAGTATACGGAGCTGCCAGTGAAGACGTCTGAGATGTTAAGGGTCAATCCTGCCCCACGCAAGTTTGCTTACAAGTCTTAAAGGGGCTCTTAAACACATATAAGAAGGTTTATCAACTTTTAAATCATTAAAAGGGAGCAGCCAAGCAATTCATATGACCTATTTTTGTTGCCACCACCCATCAGCATAAGAGGGTTCATTCACGGGAGCATCTAGTCATTTTTGCCTAGTGATTTTTCTTAGGGTAAAGTCTACAAGCCCTATTCATGAAACAAGAGGCCCATCTCTAAAAGATTTAAGCCAATCCATATATAGTGAATCTCTTTAATTTCATCAAGAGGAAAACATTTCTGATATTTATGAGGCTGGTCAAAGGTCAGTATTTTACACACACACACACACACAACACATACACTTCTGACATTATGGGAGCTAATTAGCAAAGCTTTGGTTGTTATTCAAGACGTGGGAAGCTAGAGAACTGGCAACAGGCCCCCTAGAATGGACCTCTCCAGCCTCCCCTGGACCAGGCAGTTTCAATTGGGCTGCTCTCAGCAATATTAAGCTATAAATTCAACAAACTCATAATATTGCATTAGATAAGCTGAAGGACTTTTAAGGAAAACTGGAGACATCATAAACCTGGAATATAGTTAGCATTCAGTAACTGATAGCAACTGAAAGCTTTTAGCTTGCATCTCCGCCTCTACTTGGCTTCTTGGTCAGCTCTGACTCTCCAGCATGGGCTGTTTTCAAGAGGAAAAGGTCAAATTCATGGAAAACTAAGACTGTATCATCTCCCCCCAGTTGGCACTTGCAAAGGTTAAGATCAAGGAGGTTTGCATTTCCTAAACAGCAGGGTTAGGAATGAGGAGGAGCCGGGGTGTATTCCTCTCCCAGCATCCCAGCGCTTAGGCCTCTGGTAGCCGGGACAGCTGCCCACTGAGAGTCTACAGCCATCAGTCTCCTAAAGAGGCTGTGTGGGCTGAAGAGAGACATCTCCTCAACAAGGCCTCACCCACTTCCATGGGGGCTACATCCAATGACTGGCTGACACGGGGGTATGAAGTCCTGACCTTCCATCCCTATTCCAGCTCAGATGACTCTAAAGGTTGCTCCCAACAGAGAATTCCATGGAGAGTCAGCTGAGGACCCCCCGCAACTGTGTGACTGCTCTGTAGCCCTACTTTTCCCTCTGCCCAGTTTATTTCCTTCCCCTTCTACAGATGTCATCTCCTGCTCACCAAGATTTATCTCAAAGTCTGCTTCCTGAGAAACCCAACATGCAGAAGGAAAACAGGGAAACACTAAGCTGCAGCACAACTTATGTCAATCAGATTTCAGATCTGGGGGCCATGGAGAGCCAGGGATGCTGATGGTCTTCATAACAACGCCGGTGAAACCCTGAAGCCAGGCATCCAAGGATCAGCACACAGAGGGAGGGATTTTCATATTTACAAGCTTCTTCCAGTTAATAGGTAGGAGGGTGCCAGACTCAAACCTCAAGCCAACTTGCTCCTGAAGCTTCTCCCTTTCCAGACTTCCCTTCAAATGTCTTTCAAGAAATCTAGTGCATAGGAACAAATGATCAGGCCTGAATTGTAATGGATTCTGTGATGCTAGAAGGAAAGCAGGGCATTGTAGAGCCTTATAGATCACTGCACTCATCCCACATGCTAGTAAAGTAATGCTCAAAATTCTCCAAGCCAGGCTTCAGCAATATGTGAACCGTGAACTTCCTGATGTTCAAGCTGGTTTTAGAAAAGGCAGAGGAACCAGAGATCAAATTGCCAACATCCGCTGGATCATGGAAAAAGCAAGAGAGTTCCAGAAAAACATCTATTTCTGCTTTATTGACTATGCCAAAGCCTTTGACTGTGTGGATCACAATAAACTGTGGACAATTCTGAAAGAGATGGGAATACCAGACCTCCTGACCTGCCTCTTGAGAAATTTGTATGCAGGTCAGGAAGCAACAGTTAGAACCGGACATGGAACCAGACTGGTTCCAAATAGGAAAAGGAGTATGTCAAGGCTGTATATTGTCAGCCTGCTTATTTAACTTCTATGTAGAGTACATCATGAGAAACGCTGGACTGGAAGAAACGCAAGCTGGAATCAAGATTGCCAGGAGAAATATCAATAACCTCAGATATGCAGATGACACCACCCTTATGGCAGAAAGTGAAGAGGAACTCAAAAGCCTCTTGATGAAAGTGAAAGTGGAGAGTGAAAAAGTTGGCTTAAAGCTCAACATTCAGAAAATGAAGATCATGGCATCCGGTCCCACCACTTCATGGGAAATAGATGGGGAAACAGTGGAAACAGTGTCAGACTTTATTTTGGGGGGCTCCAAAATCACTGCAGATGGTGACTGCAGCCATGAAATGAAAAGACGCTTACTCCTTGGAAGGAAAGTTTTGACCAACCTAGATAGCATATTGAAAAGCAGAGACATTACTTTGCCAACAAAGGTCCGTCTAGTCAAGGCTATGGTTTTTCCTATGGTCATGTATGGATGTGAGAGTTGGACTGTGAAGAAGGCTGAGGGCTGAAGAATTGATGCTTTTGAACTGTGGTGTTGGAGAAGACTCTTGAGAGTCCCTTGGCCTGCAAGGAGATCCAACCAGTCCATTCTGAAGGAGATCAGCCCTGGGATTTCTTTGGAAGGAATGATGCTAAAGCTGAAACTCCAGTACTTTGGCCACCTCATGCAAAGAGTTGACTCATTGGAAAAGACTCTGATGCTGGGAGGGATTGGGGGCAGGAGGAAAAGGGGATGACAGAGGATGAGATGGCTGGATGGCATCACTGACTCGATGGACGTGAGTCTCAGTGAATTCCTGGAGTTGGTGTTGGACAGGGAGGCCTGGTGTGCTGCAATTCATGGGGTCACAAAGAGTCAGACACGACTGAGTGACTGATCTGATCTGATCTGATAGATCACTGGTTCCAGCCTATTACTGTCAGATGAGGAAACCAAGGCCTAGAAGTGGGTAGAGACAAGTCCAAGGTCTAAATGATTTGGTGGTAGATTTAGGACAGAACCCCAGATCTCCCAGAGCCATCCTAAATTCCCTAATTTACCCAACTCCATTGTGGGGCAGGTGGACAGAGAAGAGAAGGGAATAAGGAGAGGGATAGAGCCAAGACTCTAGGTCCTACTGGCCTGAGCCAAAGGCCTCCTTTATCCTCTCTCCTAACTCCACAGGTGAGGACTTATTGGGACAGAAAGGCCAATAGAGTAATAATGCGATCTTTTATTGAGTACCTACTAAGTGGCAGAAGTCCTGTGAAGCACTGTGACTCACTGAAACCATCATCTCGTGGAATTCTCACAACAACGCAATAACAGCGGATGTTACCATAATATCTCCTGGATAGGAGAGGAATCAGACTCAGAGAGGTGAGGTCATTTTCTCAAGGACACCCAGCCAAAGGGCAGTCGAATCCACTGGGTCAATTTCACTTTAGCGCTCCCTCTCTTCCTCAGTGTAATTTATAGTCCCCTGGTCTCTTTCCAGATCCCTGGAGACTTTCATTTCTTTCCTTGCTTTTTAACTCTTCCTCTCCATTTCAAACTACAAGAAGAGGAAAGTTACCCATCCTGTAAAAGAGTATTTACAACCATGGCAGCCTGGAAAGAAGAGAAGCATTTGAGATGGGAGGTTGCTGGACTCAAATCTTGACTCTGTCGCTTGGTAGCTCTGTCCCCCATCTGAGCCCCTAGTTCCTCACTGACAAAAAGATGAGTAGAAAACCCATGATTATAAACCCTCTATTTTGCTGGAGCAAAATTCTTGGCCCCTTCTTAGAGATCCTAGAGGCCCTTCTATTCCAATAAGTCCCCACCCATGGAGTAAGGAGCGAGGATGTTCTAAGGGCTGATAATTACTGGTGCAGGAAGAAGGGTGAAGAAGGAGGCAGGCAGTTGATATTCAAAATACTCAACCTACCAATGGCTTTTGGCCTTGGTGCTGAGTTTCCTCATCTGCACAATGGGAATGAAGGTAACAGCATCCTTTCCTGGGCTTGCTGTGAGACTTTAATGACAAAAACACGTGAGAAGTGCAAGTTCAGTGCCTAGAACATCACAAATGATCAATGATTGGTATTATTATCATCACTTCAGGGCCAGTGGCTTATAAGTCCCAAGAGTCATTCCTGGACCACGCCAAGAGTGGAAACACCACCTACACCCAGACTAGTCATTCTCAAACTTCAGTGGTCACAAGAGTCACTTGCAGGCAGTCAGGTTCGTGGTGTATGTGCTGTGCAGTCACACAGGACTCCTTGCCTAGAACACTCTAGCTATGGTTCAGTGCTATGCTGTCACCATCTTACATTCTTATCTAATACAGTTATGTAAAGTTTAAAAATAAAATAAAATTAAAAAAAAAAAAAAAAAACAATAATTTCTGAATAAGAGCCTTGTGTTTTCAATTCACAGTGGGCCCCATGAATTACATAGCCCAGTCTTGTCTGAAGAACTTATTAAAACACATAACTGGGCTCACTTCAAGGAAGGCAGGCCCCTCATTTGCATTTATGACAAGGTCCCAGGTTGAGCTGTTCCTACTGGTCCGTGGACCACGTTTTGAGAGCCACGACTGAGAGAGTGGCTGCAAGCCCCTGCTTGTACATTAGAATTGCCAGCAAAGCACCTGGGCTTCACTTTTACTTAGTTGAATGGAATTATTATGAGTGTATTCCTAATTTCAGTACTGAAAACCGCTCAGAGCAGAGAACTCTGAAATTTCCTCAGGAAAAGAAACCCATGTAGGCAGGAGTTACCCACACAAACACCCAGGCCTCATCCTAAACCCAATGTTGTGGAGAATCTCCAGAGAAGAGTCAAAGAGGTTTATGTTCAACAAAAACTTGAGATGATTTTAAGCCTGTGCATCGGAAACACTTGAGATCTTGTTAGGCAGCAGGTTCTAGACAATTCCAGGTAAACTAGTTGACCTGGGATGGGCCCAAGGATTTACATTTCTCCCCTGCTCCCTGGGAATGCCAATGCTGCTCATCTAAAGACCACACTTGGAGAATCCCAGGTCTAGGCTAAAGAAACAAGAAGGGGATGGTGGCACTTAAAATTTGGTGAAGCAATCTCCAATCGTCCAGGCCAAGAAGAAGATGTAAAAAAGGCAATGCGCCCCAGCTTCATCTGCTACATAAAGTCTTTACTGCATATGATAAATCATATGTTAGACATTATTCTCAAAGTGGGGTAAAAAAGCCCCCTAAGGTTGCTGTGCTCATTCTACAGATGAGGACCACACAGTTAGGGTTTAAGAAATCCTTAGAGGAGTTCTTCAGCTTAACCCATCAGAACCCGGGCCAGCTGTCTCTAAGCCTTCATCCTCTCAGTGGTGAGGTTGGCAACATGCCTATTAATCTATTTTATGGCTACCTTGGACATCAGAACACCAAAGACCTTTTGAGGGCAAAATTTCATACCAACTAGTGTTCCTGTTATTTCTGTAGAGTGACAAGTTCTTATAGAGTATCTGCTCAACTTTTCAACATCTTCCAGGAGAAACAGATCACAATGTGGAACACTTCCTGTCCTGCAAGTCCTTTCAGTTCAGTTCAGTTCAGTCAGTTGCTCAGTCGTGTCCAACTCTTTGTGACCCCATGAATCGCAGCACGCCAGGCCCCGCTGTCCATCACCAACTCCCAGAGTTCACTCAGACTCACGTCCATCGAGTCAGTGATGCCATCCAGCCATCTCATCCTCTGTCGTCCCCTTCTCCTCCTGCCCCCAACCCCTTCCAGCATCAGAGTCTTTTCCAATGAGTCAACTCTTTGCATGGGGTGGCCAAAGTACTGGAGTTTCAGCTTTAGCATCATTCCTTTCAAAGAAATCCCAGGACTGATCTCCTTTAGAATGGACTGGTTGAATCTCCTTGCAGGCCAAGGGACTCTCAAGAGTCTTCTCCAACACCACACTTCAAGAGCATCAATTCTTTGGTGCTCAGCTTTCTTCACAGTCCAACTCTCACATCCATACATGACCACAGGAAAAACCATAGCCTTGACCAGACGGACCTTTGTTGGAAAAGTAATGTCTCTGCTTTTAAATATGCAAGTCCTTTACCCTCAATCAATTCCCATATCTTTATTGAGCTCCTCAGGAACTTATCCGCTGTTGGAACTGAAAATATAGCCAGGACAGAGGCAGTGAAGATGAACTGTGAGTGGGCAGTATGGAGATTGGGTTCTTAAGAAAACTCTCCAGGATGTAGAGACTGAGAAGGGTTTCCCATGAGTGGGTGGAGAGGACAGTGTCCAGGTAAAGGGTATGAGCACATGAACAGGTATACTGCATGTAAGGGTCAGCAAAGATGCAGGTTGCTAGGATGTAGTGTTGGACCAGATCATCTTAGGTTCTCTTGGAGCTAAAAGGCCCCTAGCCCAGCTTACTCCTGTTGGGAAACTAAGGCTCTGAATGAGGAAATGTGTTGATTGAGCATCTTTCAACTCCAGGTAACAGACAGAACAGTCCCAAGGAAGGCTGACACATAGCCTAAGCTGGGGATGATTCTTTGGCAACTGAAATGACAAGCGCCCAACCCACCTGTAGGCAGAACAGTTACCAACAAATCTCCCTCACCAGAGTGCTGTCATAAATTAATCTTTAATTTCCACCGCTGGGTTTGTGGTGCAGCTAATCACAACCACTAATTGCTACGACAAGCTTCTCCCTTCTCTTTTTTATGTTTCCATATTAGCCTGTTTAGTATGCTTTGTGTCTGTTTATTTTATAGCCGGAAATACTTTTAATAGCCTAGTAAATTGAAAACGGACTTTACTACCATCTGACTTTACCGGAATTTTACAACCATTCAATTAATTGTATCAGTAATCTTCCTTCATAATTAGGCGGTTAGTAGCTTTGTCAGGCACTGCCGTTCATGAAATTAGTACTCAGCATTCACCTAATCGTATTTTGGGGGGCTCCAAATGGAAAACTCACAAGCATGGGGGCTGCCAGGATGGAATGCCACAGTAAGCTGGCTGTAAATATCGCCTGCAAATATATGGTTTATTATGGTGATAACGGGCATTTGTAGCTTACATAAATCTGAGCATTCCTGCTGACAGAGGAGAAATGGTTTTCCTTGGTTGCTAGGAAATAGAGTTTGTTCCTGGGTTTCACACGCTTCACTGCCTTCTCTGGGCAGCTGATAGATTCTCTACATGAGGGAATGGCAGCCGTTAGCCACCCCAGTGCAAAGGTAGGGAGCATCAAATCCAGTTCCCCAGGCGCAAACACCCAAATGAGTCTACTTCATGCAAGATGATGTTGGGGAGCTAGAGCTACGTTTAAAAGGCAAGCGGAGGCTGAAGCTAGACCACTCGGCAAGAATGATCTGAAGCCTGATTTTTAATGTCTGAAAACAATCACAATTTCATATGCCCAAGAATTTCTGCCAACTGTCACATTTGAAAGGAGACAGATTGTTTAAGTGCATGAGAAACTGGCAACTGGGAACAAATCACGTATCACCCAAGTGGCCCTATTTCCATATCGACAGCAATTAAATCCCCCAGATAGACTGCACTATTTAATAAGAAATTAAGCTCCTTTAAAAAAAAAATAGTGTTCTCTGGTAGAAACAATTCAACAACGCAAATAACTTCTTGTGATTGAAAAATTTCATAACACATGCACATTTGAATAAAACTTCAGCAAATTACCCAGTTAGATTTCTGACACTCTCCTGAATGTCCAGACAGTGGATTGCAAACACTGACAAACACTGTAATTTCACTTTTAAAATCTGCATAACTGCCAGGTTTCCCAAACTTCTGAATTCTGATAAAACTTGAAATGCGACTGAGTCATACTTTCTTGAGCTATCAAGAGGCCCTCACTAGAGATTTGAAAAAATAGGGTCCTGTGGGAACAGGGCAAAACACAAAGATCTATTTGAGCTAAAGTGAGAGATTTAAGCAGGTTTAACCAGGAGGGTCCTTTTGTAGAATGAGAATGAGACCTGAATTATGACACTTCCATTTCGACTACCAGCTGTGTGACCCTAGGCAACACGCTTAACCTCTCTGGGTCTGTTTCTTCCTTCATAAAATGGGAACAATAATATTTCTTCATAAAATTATTGTGAGGATTAAAGGATATAATGTAATATAAAGCATTTGCTGCAGGGTAGTCTGCAATAAATCATAGCGTTTTGTCCTCCTCTTCTCATCCTTGAAAATATCCTAGGCAGACTCCACCCTTTCCCCATTCAGTTCAACAGATGGCAAATCCTGCAGAAGAACCCAAATTAAGGCCCTATTCTCAAGGCATTTTCAATCTACTGGACTTTTCACCTTCCAAAAAATGTCACTGGGGGAGGAGAGTTCTCTCAAATCTGCCTGAGCCTATCACATGGACCTCCTTAGACAACTTTTTCTGAAAGGCATACATACAATGTGACTAAACATAAAAGCAGAAAAGATTTATGATTTAAGTTTTAAGCAGTTTTCTGGCATTCATCTACTTCTCACAAAGTAAAAATTATACTGGTGGACACAACTGTTTGTATCACCAGAAGACGGTTCCTTAACAGTTCAGGAAAAAAGGACTCTCCAGTCTGTAGGACAAGAAAATATCCTGCTCCTTTGTAAGTAACTAAGGAAGAACAGGGAGGTGCCAGTGGGAAGGGAGCAGCCTGGGAGGTATCCTGGAGTGGTGGGTGGGAGCCAGAGTGTAAAGTGAGTTGTAACTCACTTGAAGAGGGTTCCACTTTACCCTGGGTGGAACAGAAAAGTGTTAAGGATGGTGAGGTGTGTGATTCACACCATTAGAAGATGTAAGACCATGACAGAGTTCACTGTCGTGTCACCTTAGTGCCCGAGCACTGAGTTGGGCACAGAGTTCAGATCGAAGACTGTGGGCAGGAAGGAGATGTGCCAGAGTCTCTTTATAAGGTACCTGCTATGCAGGGTGGAGGTGGCAGCTGAAGGCACTGCAACAAGGGCTGATGGCTTAGGACTGGCAGCAGCCAGCCTGGAAAACCCTGATGGGTTCTCAGCTGTGTCGAGCTGAACTGAGGAATGAGGCTGTATACGTGTAATTTATGTACCTGCTTGAACTCTGAGCTTACAAATAAATTTAGCTCCTGGCCAACAGCCGGAGCACGTGTGCTGGGCTGGAGGGCTGCCATGGAAGACAACCAGAATGGAAATTGAGAACAGATGACGTCCTGTGTGATCGCTTGTTGGAGAAAAGCCACCACCCACCACCACCATCACCATCACTCTTTTACTCCAGATCCAGTTCACCTGACCCTGGGGAGCTGAGAGCAGGCAGAGCTTGGTTTCCAAAACTCTCAAGTTACTTTGTCTTTTTCCAAGGTCACATTGACAAACCGTGTGAACTTGGGCAAATTAATCTCTCTGAACTTCGTTTCCTCACTGTAAAATGGAAATGATAAAACTATCTACCTTATAAGGATTAAATAACTTAATATATATGTAAAACACTAGAATAGAGCCTGTCACTCAGGAAGCACTTGTTCACAGCTAGCTACTATCATGATTACTGTCAGAGTGACCTTGTACAGGCAGACCTTGGAGGCACCGCAGACTTGGTTCCAGACCACTCCAACAGAGCAACTGTCGTAATACAGCAAAGCACGTGGATTTTTTGCTTTCCTCATGCAGGCAAAAGTTATGTTTATAGTATACAGTAGTCTACTCAGTGTGCAATAGAATTATGTCCAAGAATGCACATATATTAATTTAAAATACTTTATTCCTAAAAAAAAAAATACTAACCATCATTCGAGCCTTCATAGAGCCATAGTCTTTTTGCAATAGTCACATCAAAGATCACTGACCATAGATCACCATAACGAATAGAATAATCATGAAAAAGTGTGAACTACTGCAAGAATTACCAATACCTGACACACAGGCACAAAGTGAACAGACGCACCAGGGAAACTTGCTTGACGAAGGGTTGCCACAAACCATGATTTGTTAAAATAAAAAATAAAAAAACCAGTATCTGTGAAGGTCCATAAAGCAAACTGCAATAAAATGAGGTCTGCTATATAGCCTTTGAACATGTTCAACTACGACCATCTGGGTGAGGGATAAATTAGCTTAGGATTAACATATACATAGTAATTTATATAAAATAGATAATCAATAAGGTCCCACCACATAGCATAAGGAACTCTCCTAAATATTTGTAATAACCTCTAAGGGAAAAGAATCAAAAAAAGAACACATACACACACACACATACATACATATATATATATATATAGACACACACACACACACATATATAGAGAGAGAGAGACACACACACACACATATATATATTACTGAATCACTGTTGCACACCTGAAACAAGTATGATATTGTAAATCAAATTATACTTCAATAAAAACAAACAAAACCTCATCATTCAGTGCTCATTTTCTGTGGGTTAGTTGAGAGGACTATGAAGGTAAATTACACACAAACTCTGTACTCCAAGAGTTCCTCAATATTTACATTTTAACTGAAGCTTTAACTAATCCAACCCCCTAAAATGGCAGAGAAATTTGAGAATTTCCTTGGTAAAGCCACTGAGTGTTGTCTGTCAGGAAACTTTTACAGGCAATTGTTGTTTTCTTGCCCCCTGAATGTTAGGAATTTCACTTATCCTCCCAACAAGCCAAGGAAGTAGGGAAAATTACTGCTGCCCCTCTTTTATAGACCGAAAACAAGAATGTTGTTCTTAGTTATACAAATAACAGTTACACAACCGATCAGGACAGTGGTAGGATCTGAACCACTTATCTCACTCCAGAACTCGGCCTCTAAACTACCATGTGTTATATGGTCTCTTAGGGTACAGGATGTCAAGGCAAGAAGCAGCTGGTATAAAATGCAGCAAGACTAATTAAGGAAGGGATTTTTTAGAGCAGGGTCTAAGACAAATAGCTGAGGGTCAGCCAGGGAAAATGGTGACACTCGCCATAAATTTAATATATTCTGTCTGGAGGCAAGAAGTCAGTTAAAGAATTTCTCAACATGCAATTCTGACTGAACACCCATTGGACACATGCCATCCTGCTTCCCCAGGGCCTGGAGCTCAGATGATACTTAACAACCAACCTTGGATTAGCCCTGGAAACCCTACAGCACAAGGAAACTTTCTCACCAAACACCAAGGAATGAAATGTTTTCCTCTCCAACTCCCTGGGCTCTGACCACTGGACAAACTTTTACCTGCCAATGATGAGCCTAGTAGTGAAGCAAGATGATTAAAAGCTTAGACACTAGAGAAGCCAGTTGGTTGCACTTGGAAGCAGTACCATCTTGCCCCAAGGGGTGTTTGGAAATATGTGGGGGTGGTTTTCGTTGCCCCAGGGACTGGGAGGCCCCACTGATATTTAATGGGCAGGGATTAGGGGTGCTAAATACCCTGGAACGCATGTGACAGTGTCGCCCAGAGAATTATCCCATTCTAAATAATGTTAGCCATTTCCTTCTCCAATGCATGAAAGAGAAAAGTGAAAGTGAAGTCGCTCAGTCGTGTCCGACTCTTAGCGACCCCGTGGACTGCAGCCTACCAGGCTCCTCTGTCCATGGATTTTCCAGGCAAGAGTACTGGAGTGGGATGCCATTGCCTTCTCTGAAATAATGTTAGCAACCCTGTTAAGACACCATTGCAGACGTTTCCAGACCTCAAACCTTCTGCAGCCACTATCCATGGCCATGTGGCTGTGTTTAGCAGATAGAGCCAAGCTCTGGCTGTAGAGGTGGGGACAAAAGGAAAGAGTGACATCAACTTTCCCTCTGTCTTCCTCTGCTTAAACTGTCCTAACAAAATACTATAGACTGGGAGATTTGCACAAGCAATTATTTTCTCATACATCGAGAAGCTATAAAGTCCAAGATAAGGTTCTGACCGATTGGGTTCTGGTGAAGTCTCTCTTCCTATCTCTTGTATGTATGTATGCATGTGTATATATATATATATATATACACACATACATATATATATATGATAGTTGCTCAGTCGTGCCCAACTCTTTGTGACCCCATGGACTATATATATACAGTCCCTGGAATTCTGGAATGAGTAGCTCTCATTCCAGAATGCTGGAGTGAGTAGCCTTTCCCTTCTCCAGGGGCTCTTCCCAACCCAGGGATCAAACCCAGGTCTCCCTCATTGCAGGCAGATTCTTTACCAGCTGAGCCACAAGGGAAGCCCAAGAATAGTGGAGTGGGTAGCCTATCCCTTCTCCAGAGGATCTTCCCAACCCAGGAATTGAACTGGGGTCTCCTGTATTGCAGGCGAAATCTTTACCAACTGAGCTATCAGGGAAGCTCTCTCGTGGATGGCTGTTATCTATCTGTGTGCTCACATGACCTCTTCTTTGTGCACAGGCTGAGGGAGGGCGAGCAAGCTGGGTGTTTTCTTAAAAGGACACTAATCCTATTGCAAGACTCCTCCTCTCATTTCCAGGTTGTGCTAGTGGTAAAGAATCTGCCTGCCAATTCAGAAGACCTAAGAGATGTGGGTTCAATCCCTGGGTCGGGAAGATCCCTTGAAGGACAGCATGGCAATCCACTCCAGTATTCTTGCCTAGAGAGTCTCATGGAAGGAGGAGCCTGGGAGGTAACGGTCCATAGGGTCGCAAAGAGTCAAACATGACCTAAGCGCCTTAGCACCCACTCTCATGACCTCTTCTAAATCTAATTATTGCCCAAAGGTTGCGTCTCCAAATATCATTATATTGAGGGTTAGAACTTCCGCATATAAAAGGACACAGGAGCAAAATTCAGTCTTGCATCATAGAGAGGTACTTCTTACTCTAGTGTGAGAGATCCATAGACATATTTTTTAAGTATATATTGTATTAGTCTAGTTCTCTGAGGAATGAATGCCAAAATGGCATTAAAATATGCTGGGTCTTATTATGAAAAATAGGAAAGGAGGTGGGAAAGGCTGGGAGAACCATCAGACCATAATGTCAGACTGACCCCAAGTGAAGAACAGAGGGATGAAGGGTAGAAAAAAGCAACCCAGAATGTGTGCTGACCAAGGACATTTCAGCAGGACTCCATGTCACAGTCACCACAGGAGTCTGTATCTCTCAGGAATGGGTCTGCCCCAGAGTTTCCACTGGCTCACTAGCTGGGAGCAGACTATGAGAAGTGTGGCTTTGGTACAAATGTAAGGATAGAGTTCATAACTCAGGACCTGGGAATAACTGGCTAGTTACCATCTCTAATTCCAGAGGCATGCTCATGGCCACCACATATATTAAGAAAGAATTCGCACATAGTCAAAGAATTAAGATGCTTTGCCACACTTTTCTGAGGCTCAGACTCAGAAAACCTGTCTAGAGCTCAAATAAGAGCACATCCATGAAAGCCAGGTTTCAAAAAAAAAAAATAATAATAAGGCGCAACAAGAGCCAGTGGGATTCAGGTACCACGGACATTTGTGGCATTAATGTTCCTGTAATATCAATAACCTCAGATATGCAGATGACACCACCCTTATGGCAGAAAGTGAAGAGGAACTCAAAAGCCTCTTGATGAAAGTGAAAGGGGAGAGTGAAAAAGTTGGCTTAAAGCTCAACATTCAGAAAACAAAGATCATGGCATCCGGTCCCATCACTTCATGGGAAATAGATGGGGAAACAGTGGAAACAGTGTCAGACTTTAGTTTTCTGGGCTCCAAAATCACTACAGATGGTGACTGCAGCCATGAAATGAAAAGACGCTTACTCCTTGGAAGGAAAGTTATGACCAACCTAGATAGCATATTCAAAAGCAGAGACATTACTTTGCCAACAAAGGTCTGTCTAGTCAAGGCTATGGTTTATCCTGTGGTCATATATGGATGTGAGAGTAGGACCGTGAAGAAGGCTGAGCACCGAAGAATTGATGCTTTTGAACTGTGGTGTTGGAGAAGACTCTTGAGAGTCCCTTGGACTGCAAGGAGATTCAACCAGTCCATTCTGAAGGAGATCAGCCCTGGGATTTCTTTGGAAGGAATGATGCTAAAGCTGAAACTCCAGTACTTTGGCCACTTCATGTGAAGAGTTGACTCATTGGAAAAGACTCTGATGCTGGGAGGGATTGGGGGCAGGAGGAGAAGGGGACGACAGAGGATGAGATGGCTGGATGGCATCACTGACTCGATGGACGTGAGTCTGAGTGAACTCCGGGAGTTGGTGATGGACAGGGAGCCCTGGCGTGCTGCGATTCATGGGGTCGCAAAGAGTCGGACACGACTGAGCGACTGATATGATCTGAACAGAAGATTCTACCCTGTGGGGGAAAAGGGGTAGTGATAAACGTTTTGCTTGGATGTAATGGCTTCCCATTCCCTGAAAGTGACAAAGCATATCACATTCTAGGTGTGGCAAGAATCCCAACCCGCTATATTTTTGTTGTATTTTAACTACCACTTCTTAGACTAGTGTACATTTGAAAGTAAATCTGATCAGTTTAATCCCAGCATGATTAAAAGTGATTAAAGGCTCATCTTCTGGAAATCATTTCAGAAATCCCTGCAGCCTTTTTGTGCATCTCCTTAGAAAGAGAGTTGACATCATGTGCTAAAGATAAGTAGTGGGTGTTAAAGAAAGAACACAAATGAACCCATCTATGAAACAGAAACACAGACAGAAAGAGGACAGACTGGTAGTTGTCAGTGAGGAGGTGGTTGGTCGTGGGATGGAGTGGGAGGTTGGGGTTAGCAGATGTGGGCTTTGACGTATGCAATGGCGAAGCAGTAGGGTCCTACTGTATGGCACAGAGAATTGTGTTCAATACCCTATGATAGGCCACAGTGGAAAAAACACATAATATTAAATTATATATATATGGGGGTGGTTTAATCACTAAGTTGTGTCCGACTCTTGCGACCCCATGGACTGTAGTCTGCCAGGCTCCTTTGTCCATGGGATTGAAGTGAATTGCCATTTCCTTCTGCAGGGGATCATCCCAACCCAAGAATCGAACCCAGGTCTCCTGCATTGCAGGCAGATTCTTTACCAACTGAGCTACAAGGGAAGCCCACAAATATATATATTATATTAAGATAATATATTATATAATTATATATAATAATATATGTATATGTGTGTATATATATATAATAGAATCACTTTGCTGTATAGTAGTTAATTAATACACCATTGTCAATCACCTATACTTTAATTAAAATTTTTTTTAATTAAAAAAAATAGAAAAGAGTGCTTTGGAATTGTCCCCCTATTAGGAAGTTGGGGTTGCCTGCTAAAAAAGCATGTCTCATCCTCAAACCTGCCAAGGCATTGCCATAGTGCTAGAGTCTAGACCAGGAGCTGGCAAACGACATCCCCTGACCAAATCCAAATGCTGCCAATTTTATAAGCAAAATTTTATTGGAATGCCACCACACCCACTTGTTAATTCTTGTCTGTGGCTGTTTTCATTCAACAACAGCAGAGGAGGGCAACTGGCAATGAGGCTGTGTGATAAACACAAAGCCTCAAATGTTTCCTATTTGGCTCTTTAAAAAGTCTAGATTATTTCCAAAAGGAAATTGGAGTGGGAAAAGAGACCATAGGAGAGGCTGGCAGAGGGAAAAAGTTTACATTTGAAAGATTACATAGCTTCCATTGCAATCTAATGAGATTGGCATTAAATATGAATAAACAGGTATAGAGACCTTGATGACTTGCTCATGGTCATAGAGTCAGTAAATCACAAAGCTGGGATTTGAACTCAGGCCTTTCTGACTCCAAAGGCCAAGTTTTTCAACATTTTCTCACTTGTAGAAGCCACATGTCATCAAGGGGCTCTCTCAACCTAACTTCACACCCAAAGAAAAAAACTCTTTAACATGGAAGTTTTCTAATGACTGTGTGTACTGTGAATGAAGGCACCCTGAGCCCCAAGAAAAGCCGTGTGCTTGCTGTATAAACAAGGCTCTCAGACGAGTCCACCAGTGTTGCGACGATTACATCCACACCATGTTTGTCTTGTGGGAAATGGTGGAACCACAACTAGTCAAGTCTGTGTTCCCTGTAAGGGGGCCATTTGTAAAAACAAAAAAAGGCATTGTGAAGCAAATGTTAAGTTTGCCTTAAAGGTCCCCATCTTTTCCTTGGACAATTCCCATAAATGACTTCACATTCTCGGGCCTCAGTTGCTTCATCTTTAAAATGGGGATAATTAAAGTCCATTGGGTTGTTCTGTTCTGCAGATCAAACGAGATCAAGATCATCAATGTACACCCTTGCTTAGTGCCTGGGGCACAGTAAGTATTCAATAAATACTACCTCCTTCAGTTCTGAGCTGCCCCAGACAATGCGTGCCGAATAACTTGCTTTTTATTGAAAAGTTCCCCAATTTAATCTTTTATCCTCTGAAGTCAAACTTACTGGTCATATGCTCCATTCCCTCAAAGCTTGGATCTGTTTTAAATAAATTATTTCCAGAGGGCATGGGGAGGGAGATGAATGTATAGTTATTGTTTCTGAACACATTTAATAATATATATGTGCCTTCAAGTTCCACCAGTTCTTCTGGATTCCAAAATGTGCCAAAGATTATTCATCCTCCTCCCTCTCAACACTCCCACTCCAGCTGCCTAGTGATACCACCACTGGCCCAGACTAGAATCTGGAGGTGGCCCTTAGCTTCACCCCCTCACTGGAGCACCCCGTCAACCCCCTCCCCAAGGCCTGCCTCTGCTTCACCTGTGCCCTCTACCCCAGTTCCCATAACCAGGACTCTCCTAGTCCATTTTCTAATTAGTCTCCCGCATCCAATGTCTTCGTCTCTCCAAATCAGCTGACCCAGAGCTGTCAGAACCAGCTCTGACCAGGTCAGTGCCAACAAAACACCTCCCGTGACCCTCCAGCATTAAAGTTCACACACCTGGACTTGGCACCCAGAGTCACCCAACTTCCCTGACCAGTCTTGACTTCATTACCTTTACTGTGGTCAAGAGCAGCATTTAAATATCTGACGATCAGCCAGAGACACTGACAGGCATTGACCCTTTGATTTCTGCTCAAGGGAAGTTCTGGTGGAGAACCCCTAGGGGAGCCACAGTTCTCTCTCGACCAGTATGGTATATTTCAACACTTGACGGTTATCTGACCTCCCTATAGCCAAACAGTTTTTCCTGTTCTTCTGACATGCCCTTTACATTCCTCTCTGTTCCTTCTCTATAGACCATCTTAACTGCTACTTTCCCCACAGTGTCATATAGCAGTCACTTTCCCCTGTTACTCTGAATTCCTACAGCGTTTTTCTAATGTACCTCTGACGGGACACAGCACTTTCTCATCACATTACAGGTACTAGCATACATATGTTATATCCCCCGCTAATAATAACTCAAGTTTGCAAACGGACAACCTGAGGACTCTACTCAGCTTGTGGAAACTTGCTAAACCTGAAAGTTGTTTGCTTGTTTTAGTGAGAGATTTCAGACTTCAAAACTGTCTTTCTGGCTTCTCTTAGAGCATGGGCAGGCCTGGTCATATGGGGCTTGTCTGCTGTAGTAGCTATGATTGGCTGGATCCTTGCCACAACACCCCTGCAAGGGGAGGGAATTCTCCATGTCCCCACAATGGCCGCCTGGCCTATTTCACTTCTGTTCATTTCCTGCCTGGTCCCTGCCAGCATGTGAGTTTGCAGCCCTGCTGTAGCTGTAACAATTTTAAGAGCAGAAAGAATCCCTTTTAATTTTCATTCAATGTAATGCTTAAAAGCATAGACTTAGGACCCAGTCCACTTACAGTCCTGTTTAATGTTGATACTCACTAGCTGTGTGACTTTGGGCAAGTTACTTAACCTCTCTGGGATTCAGGTTTCTTTTCTGTAAAATGTGAGTAATAATACTGTAGTACCTGCTTTATGGGATTCTTATGATGATTTAATGAGTTAACATGGAATACTTAAGACAGTGCTTGGTATGTTGGAAGCAATCCAGCATCAGCTTTATATTAGTATATGAGTATTAGTTGCAATAGAAGGGATAAGACATTCCTGACAGAACCTTGCACTTAGAATTAGAACTTAGTACATATACAAGCATACTTGGATAATGAATGAAGAAATCAAGTAATATTCACAACAGCCTCACTGAAACTCTGGGCTAGCCCAGATGAAGGCCTGATATAACAGATGCTCATCAACGTGGGTAGCTTGGATGAAATATTTGAGGAGCTACTGGAAATTAAAGGGATCCTTCAGTTTTGGCTTGTGAAAAGACATCTAGACATGTATAAAGAAAAAAAGTCATTTGTTTCAATGTTGAAGATTATACACTAATAATCTAAGTAGCAAATAATGTATCAATAAAATTGTCTGAATTCCAACCAGTGTCTCTGGTACAATTTCTATCCAGAGTTTCTTGGGGACAATAGGGCAGAAGGAAAGGGGATGGCTTGGAGTTTTAGCATGGAAGTGTGTCTGCAGAGAAGCTCATTGTTTTTACTCGGATTGTGTGTTCACTTGGAATAGCTGGAGGAGGGTTTAGTTGATGGAAATAACGGAAGAATTAAAATTTCCTCCCTCCAGTGAAACCCTTCCAGGTATAACTTTCAGTCTACATCAATGGTCATATACTTGTCCAAAGCACTAAATAGTAATGAAAATAATACCTACATTCAAATACAGGGAAAGCAGACATCCAGCTTCTAGAAACATCCAGCTCTCTGCAATGTCTCTCAAAGGAAGATGTAATGGAGTATACAAGGGTGTTCTTGGCCCTATCCCTGAACCCACTGTTAGGGATTCTGATTAAAAAGTGATTTGTATCCCAATAGTGGATTCTTTATGGATGAGGTTTGGCTAAGCTCAAACCAGAGGAGGGGTACTCAATAAAGAAACTTTATCGTCCTTACAAAACTTCAACAGCTGGAAGAGATTTTACGCCCTTTCTCATCAAGGTAGATGCATTTGTTTCCCTCCTCCTGGAATGCCTTCAGGGAAAATGACGTCAGTGGATCATCATCCCCGGGTCAAAAGTCCTTCCTTCCAACAACCAGACTCCAGCAGCCCATCTAGAACAGACCAGCCAAAAACTGGGGGCACAGCCTACAACTCAACCCTGACCTAGAGGAAAGGTGAGCTCTGATGATTTTGAAAGCCAAAGCCTAGCATGATCTGAAATTCATGTGATAACAAATTATCAGCCCTGAATTTGGAAGATCTCCAAGGAAACTTCTCTCCAGAGTATCAAAGGAAGCCAAGAGAGATTACAACATCTGGGACTGCAGCTGAGCATTTGAAGGTGATGATTGTTTAGGCAAGTGATTTACTGCTGACCTGTGGAGAAAACAAAGTAGAGCCGGGGGTGGGTGGATTGACAGGGCAGGGAGAACAGCCAGCGAAGGCTGAGCATGTGAATCATAACTGGCCTGGGGCCAAGTCCAAGTACCTGACAGTGAAGTAAAAGAAAACGGGCAGAGAGGGCAGGAAACCTGGGTTCTGCTTTCAGCTCTGCCACCTGTTTTCTCCCTGACCTCCACAGATGCTTCTCTGGACCTTGCTTTCCTCCTCTCTAGGCAGGAAGGCAGAGCTTAGGTCGACATGTAAGTATTAATAAAGCCTTCAGGGACCAGGCTGGGAATGTCCATGTGAGGAGGAGCTTAGGTGAGGCAATAAGGAAGACAGGGAATGGTGGTGACTGCGGTTAATCAGAGTGCATACTCCTGACTAACGGCTTTCAGTGCCTTGTTGTAAGAGCGCAGTTCTAGCTGACACACCTCTCACCCAGGGTGATCTTCCAACTATTATCTTTGCACCGGATGATGACCACATTCTACTCTAATTCTCTGAGCATCTGAGATCATAAAATGGGTCCAGTGTATACACATAACGTACTCTTGGCTCAAATACAAAGGAAATGGAATTTGGGGCTATTTGAATTAAGAACTTAGGCTTTGCAGTAAACTAGAGTTGAGTCTTTGGTTCAGTCACTAACAAGTTGTCCATGCTCCCTTGCTTACACTTCTGAAACTCAGCATCATTGAAAACCACAAGATTTTCTGTAGGTTTCTGGAAATTTTGTTTGGTGGCAAAACTAAGCCAAACTTTTTAGAGATATTATTTATAGCAGGGGTCTGAATTTTTTTTCTGTAAAAGGCCAGACAGTAAGCATTTTGGGCTTTGCAAATCCCAATTTACTCAATGCTGCCCTTGTATCATGAAAGCAGCCACAACGAGTGGGCATGACTATGTTCCAATAAAACCTGATTTACAAAAACAGGTGGACATGACCCATCAACTGCAGTTTGCTAACCACTGATGTGTACAATTTAGTATGAATCTTCATACATTTTGCCAAAGAAATATTAATGATTGTGGGTGGTCTCCTGGACCCCTGTAGCATTATGGAAGACAGAAGAGCCTCCAAAGATGTGTGTCTCCTAATCTCTGAATCTTGCAAATGTTACCTGACATGGATAAATAGACTTTGCAGATCTGATTAAGTTAGTGAACTTGAGCTGGGGGAGGTGACCCCTGCATTAATGGGGTGAGGTCAGTATAATCCCCTGGGTCCTAACAGGAGGGAGGCAGAAGAGCTGGAGATACAAGAGACATGATGATGGTAAGCAGAGGTCAAAGAAAGAGAAACTTGGAGATGCTATGCTACTGGCTTGAAGAGGAAGGACATCAACCACAGCCTTCCAGTGGCCTTGAGCACTAGAAAAAGCAAAGAAACAGATTCTCCTCTAGAGCCTCCAGAAGGAACACACTGTGATTATAGGCCTCTGACCTACAGAACTGTAACACAATAAGTGTGTTGTTTCAAGCCATTGAGTTGGTGATTATTCATTACAGTGACAGTAGAAGCTTAGTGCAGAGATACAGTGTAATATACGGTATGCATATTCAATTTTCTTTCTGACATAGAAAATGTATGAACATAAAACTCTCATACTAAGAGTTTCAGACTGTGGCTTGTGAATTTATAGTTGTAGGATCTACACAATCTCAGGTTCCCTGTGCACAGGATGGGTATAAAATTGCATCTTCTCTCAAGGTCATTAAGAAGGACACAGGGAATCTCCTCCTAGAGGCCCCTTCAAGGAAGGTCTTGATACCCAAACTATAAGAAGTGATGTCAAAAGTCGGCTGAAAAGCCCTCGGCCCCAAAGGGATTGTCTCAGCCACGAAGGCCCTTGAGGACAGGGGCACATTTATGTCTATGCAAGGTGAGGGTGCTCAAGACCTGGCCATTTCCACAAAGTTGAGAATCATATTTTTCAACTGTCAGCAAACATTTCACTCTAAACCTTTGAGACTAGGTAATCAATGTGGGTGTTTCAAAATCGCACTAAATATGCCAGCAAATTTGGAAAACTCAGCAGTGGCCACAGGACCGAAAAAGGTCAGTTTTCATTCCAATCCCAAAGAAAGGCAATGCTGAGGAATGCTCAAACTACCGCACAATTGCACTCATCTCACACGCTAGTAGGAGAAGGTGATGGCACCCCACTCCAGTACTCTTGCCTGGAAAATCCCATGGATGGAGGAGCCTGGTGGGCTGCATTCCATGGGGTTGCAAAGAGTCGGACACGACTGAGCGGACTTCACTTTCAGTTTCACTTCCATGCATTGGAGAAGGAAATGGCAACCCACTCCAATGTTCTTGCCTAGAGAATCCCAGGGACTGGGAAGCCTGGTGGGCTGCCGTCTATGGGGTTGCACAGAGTAGGACACAACTGAAGTGACTTAGCAGTAGCAGCACAAGCTAGTAAGGTAATGCTCAAAATTCTCCAAGCCAGGCTTCAACAATACGTGAACCGTGAACTTCCAGATGTTCAAGATGGTTTTAGGAAAGGCAGAGGAACCAGAGATGAAATTGCCAACATCCACTGGATCATCGAAAAAGCAAGAGAGTTCTAGAAAAACATCTATTTCTGCTTTACTGACGATGCCAAAGCCTTTGACTGTGTGGATCACAATAAACTATGGAAATTTCTGAAAGAGATGGGAATACCAGACCACCTGACCTGCCTCTTGAGAAACCTCTATGCAGGTCAGGAAGCAACAGTTAGAACTGGACATGGAACAACAGACTGGTTCCAAATAGGAAAAGGAGTATGTCAAGGCTGCATATTGTCACCCTGATTATTTAACTTATATGCATAGTACATCATGAGAAACGCTGGACTGGAAGAAGCACAAGCTGGAATCAAGATTGCCAGGAGAAATATCAATAACCTCAGATATGCAGATGACACCACCCTTATGGCAGAAAGTGAAGAGGAACTAAAAAGCCTCTTGACGAAAGTGAAAGAAGAGAGTGAAAAAGTTGACTTAAAGCTCAAGATTCAGAAAACTAAGATCATGGCATCTGATCCCATCACTTCATGGGAAATAGATGGGGAAACAGTGGAAACAGTGGCGGACTTTATTTTGGGGGTCTCCAAAATCACTGCAGATGGTGACTGCAGCCATGAAATTAAAAGACGCTTACTCCTTGGAAGGAAAGTTATGACCAACCTAGATAGCATATTCAAAAGCAGAGACATTACTTTGCCAACAAATGTCCTTCTAGTCAAGGCTATGGTTTTTCCAGTGGTCATGTGTGGATGTGAGAATTGGACTGTGAAGAAAGCTGAACGCCGAAGAATTGATGCTTTTGAACTGTGGTGTTGGAGAAAACTCTTTGAGAGTCCCTAGGACTGCAAGCAGATCCAACCAGTCCATCCTAAAGGACACCAGTCCTGGGTGTTCATTGGAAGGACTGATGTTGAAGCTGAAACTCCAATACTTTGGCCACCTCATGTGATGAGGTGACTCATTGGAAAAGACCCTGATTCTGGGAGGGATTGGGGGCAGGAGGCAAAGGGGATGACAGAGGATGAGATGGCTGGATGGCATCACCGACTTGATGCACATGAGTTTGGGTGAACTCTAGGAGTTGGTGATGGACAGGGAAGCCTGGCATGCTGCAATTCATGGGGTCACAAGGAGTCGGACATGCCTGAGCAATGAACTGAACTGACTGAAGACATACCTAGTCTTCCAGTATATGAGTAGAGTTTAGGATTATAGTAAATGTTTTTAAATAAAGTTTTTAAAAATCAATTTATATAAATTCAAAATAGGACTATTTTATATTATTATAAATAAACCAATATTTATTCAAATGGAGGATTTTTAAGAAACAAGGAATCCAATTAAATCATAAAAGCACCAGGATACACAAAAGGAGGGGAAACTTTCTCAAGCAGGTAAGCCACACCCACAAACTGTCAGCTAACCTTCACTCATCTCACATGCTAGTAAAGTAATGCTCAAAATTCTCCAAGTCAGGCGCCAACAGTACGTGAACCATGAACTTACAGATGTTCAAGCTGGATTTAGAAAAGGCAGAGGAACCAGAGATCAAATTGCCAACATCTGTTGAATCATCAAAAAAGCAAGAGAGTTCCAGAAAAACATCTATTTCTGCTTCATTGATTATTCCAAAGCCTTTGACTGTGTGGATCACAATAAACTGTGGAAAATTCTGAAAGAGATGGGAATACCAGATCACCTGACCTGTCTCCTGAGAAATCTGTATGCAGGTCAAGAAGCAACAGTTAGAACTGGACATAGAACAACAGACTGGTTCCAAATAGGAAAAGGAGTATGTCAAGGCTGTATATTGTCACCCTGCTTATTTAACTTATATGCAGAGTACATCATGAGAAATGCTGGGCTGGATGAAGCACAAACTGGAATCAAGATTGCCAGGAGAAATATCAGTAATCTCAGATATGCAGATGACACCACCTTTATGGCAGAAAGTGAAGAAGAACTAAAGAACCTCTTGATGAAAGTGAAAGAGGAGAGTGAAAATGTTGGCTTAAGGCTCAACATCCAGAAAACTAAGATCATGGCATCTGGTCCCATCACTTCATGGAAAATAGATGGGGAAACAGTGGAAACAGTGGCTGACTTTATTTTGAGTGGCTCCAAAATCACTGCAGAAGGTGGCTGCAGCCATGAAATTAAAAGATGCTTACTCCTTGGAAGAAAAGTTATGACCAACCTAGACAGCATATTAAAAAGCAGAGATATTACTTGGTCAACAAAGGTCCATCTAGTCAAGGCTATGGTTTTTCCAGTAGTCATGTATGGATGTGAGAGTTGGACTGTGAAGAAAGCTGAGTGCCAAAGAATTGATGCTTTTGAACTGTGGTGTTGGAGAAGACTCTTGAGAGTCCCTTGGACTGCAAGGAGATCCAAACAGTCCATCCTCAAGGAAATCAGTCCTGAATATTCATTGGAAGGACTGATGTTGAAGCTGAAACTCCAATACTTTGGCCACCTGATGCGAAGAGCTGACTCACTGGAAAAGACTCTGATGCTGGGAAAGATTGAAGGCAGGAGGAGAAGGGGATGACAGAGGATGAGATGGTTGGATGGCATCACTGATTCAATGGACTTGAGTTTGAGTAAATTCCAGGAGTTGGTGATGAACAGGGAGGCCTGGCGTGCCGCAGTCCATGGGGTTGCAAAGAGTTGGACACGACTGAATGACTGAACTGAACTGAACTGAACCTCAAAAGCAAAACTGGCTGCCAACAGCCCAGCAGAGATGTAATTGTGTGTCCAAGGTCTAGCCTCCACACTTTCACCTCATGTAGCTTTAGCTAGGAGAAAATGTATCGACCCTCTAGCCATTATAATGAAACGGGCATCCAGGGTCTCAGTGGGAAGCTGGCAACAGGAACTGAGCCAGCATTTAGAAACTTTTGGTAATACCTGAGCAAAGAGAGGGAGAGGTTGCTTCAACCAAGCAAGTCTTCTTCCAAAACAAGCTGGGAAGATGGAAAAAGGGGACCCCTTTGTCAAATCAATGACAGCTTAACACAGAAAAGCTTTAGGTAACAGAGACTTTCCAGAAGAAGACAATTCCATGGCCATGCAATCCACATACTCACTGGTACCCCAGACTCTGCAGCAATACTCCTAGCCTGGGAATGCCTTGTCCAGAGCTGCTCTGTACCACTGCCACCTTGCTCTGTGCCCAACAGTCCTGCCCTGTCCCCATCTCCTCACCACTTCTCTTGTGCTCTAATTCCATGATGAGTCAATCAGGGGGACTACCACCAAGAGGATCCTAAGGTTAGGGAAGGGGTGAAGGCCAAGAGGGTTATTTCCTCACCTTCCTCCCTGATGGCCATCACGGGCAGGCAGCATTTCTTGTCATAGTTTTGTCAAGTGGCCTCGCTATATGTCAGGGTATAGAGGATACCACTCTCTGTACCACTCTCTCAACGTCAGGGTCCCAGTGAGCTTCTCTCTCCTCACCCCTTCCCTGCCGAGGGGTGGTAACCACCCTCAGTAACTACATTCTCCCTTTTGGTGTCCCTATGCCCTCCTTATACTTTGTAATCAGTCCCTTTACTAACCTTCCTCCAAGTTACCCAATTTTTATCTAGAATTTGCTTTCTGCTATGATTCCCCACTGATATAAATAATAAGAACCATGTTAAACAGTAACTATAAGCTCAGCAAACACTGTGTTATGTAATCCTCCCAAGAATTCCATGAAGTGAGAATTGTTAATCCACTTTACAGATGATAAATCTGAGACCTAGGGAACTGATGATGATGCAACTGGAAAATAGCAAGCCAGGAATTGAACCCAGGCCATCTGAATAAAAACTCCGATTTTAACCATTATGCTATACTGCTGTGATGATGGTCAAGCTTTACCATGTCCATGACATTGAGCAGGAAAATAAACTATCTTAAAAGACTATTCTTCCCCACTGATACAAATAGCTCAGTAGGTGGTCTACAATTGGTGAAAATGATTAGCATTATTGCTGATGATTCTCAGGTCCAAGCAGTCTTTCTTCATCCCTTTCCAATCAGCTAGTAAAAGTTGTGAATCAGTGATGTTGACGGGTGCTGGAGTAGGAGTGGGAGCAAAAGAAAGCAAGAGAGAGAATGAAAAAGATCTAGACAGGCAGGTCATACTTAAATATCAAGTCATTCCTCGCAAGTCTTTGGTCTTTAATAAGAGGGCGGCAGATGTACAATTCAAGTGTTGACCTTTGAAACGAGAGCAAGCTTTTATAGACAGGATCTCAGCTCTCATCCAACAGAGGGAGAGGCTTCTCTGCTCCAGAAAATGAAATTTTTGTCTGCCAAATTAGACCAGCCAGTGACCGTTTATCTTTAAACCAGTGGTTCTATAAACTGTAGTTCCTACTTAATGCTGTCACAGATCTTTGTAGCCTCACATTTCTTTTTCAAAGCCTTCTCGAATATCTTGCACATAAAGATGACCTTTAGACTCCATTTAGCAAGTTCTTAAATCTATCCCATCCCGCTGGGATTTGGGTTGGAAAAGTGTGAACTTTACTATTAATTTCAGTGAGATCCATCGTCTCAGTTAAGCTTTCTTTGTTAAGGGCAGCAGAACTCAGTTCTGCCAACGTAAGCGAAGAGAAACTTAATGAAAGGATGTCAAGGGCTCATGGGCTTAACAGAAGACTTGTATGATGTATAGGGACTAGGCTTGGGATGAACAGGAACCAAAGGAGATTCACAATGCCAAGGAAGCAGTGGGGAGAGCTACAGTCTAGATCCTGGAATAGTCTGGCCCCAAAGCCTCCAAGTCCAGGAGAGATTTCTAAGCTCTGACACTGCTTGAGATTTGGAGTTTACAGAGAAAGTACCTGGGGAAGTCAGCTGAGCTTTATCCTCTTTCTCCCCCCTCTCCCTATCCCTTTCCACCAACTAGAGTAGAGTGAAGGAGAATCTGACTCCCAGTGGAAAATGTTCACTGGGAACTGCCCTCTCCAGAAGCTGCTACAAATGCCCACCTCTACCCTTTTGGCCTAAAGGAGAAGTTCCCTATAGGTTCACCTATATACAGAACTACTTCTCTCCCTGGCTACTGGACCACCATCAACCAAGGCAGGACAGGATATCAAGAACACAGCTTCCTCACCCATCAGAAAGAAATTCTGAAGTGTATTCTTTCTCAGAAGGTCAATGTGACTGAGTCCAGGTACCCACAGTGATAAGCTCAGTTTTAATGCCATGAAGGATGGCCGCCTCTTCTCCATGCCTCATGTCTGAATTCTCTCAGTAGTGCATCCTGGAATCTTCTCCCAATCAAATCACGTGCACTCAAGTTCAGCTTTAAGGGAACACAAACTAAGAGATTTTAACCAGGGTTTCTACATAAGGGGAGAAACAAATCCCTAATAGAAACTTGAATTGCAGTGAGGTAAAAGAAATTGATGATGGGCAACCATAAATGACAAATTCACCACAACCATTAACAATGATAGCCAAAAAAATGTTTTTAAGGTTATTAGAAAAAAAGGGGGGAAATTACAGAAGAGGTTCCCTGTTAAAGGGTTTTATTTTGTTGCTTTATTTCAGCAATGATGTGTTGAGTAAGATTTTCAAGTTGTGTCATCGTGTCTTTTAGAAGTATATCTGTAATAGTTACCTACTGCTGTGTAAAATATTACCCAAACCTTGGTGGCTTCAAACAATAAGCATTTACTATCTCACAGTTTTTAGGAGTCAGCAGCTTAAGTGGTTCTGGCTTGGGTTCTCTCATGAGGTTGCCATCAGGATGTCAACAGGGGCTGCTGTCATTTGAAGGCTTGACTGGGGGTTCCAAGATTACTCACTCACACATCTGTTGGCAGGAGGCTTCAGTTCCTCACCCCATGGACTTCCCCATAGGATTGCTTGAGTGCTCCTATAGCTGTATGTCCCAAAGGAATGATCAAAGTGGAATCTGCAATGTCTTTTATGACCCAGGTTCAGAAGTTACATTACTCACATCTGTAGAAACCCACTGGTTATACAATTAGCTCTATGAAAGTAGAAGAGATCTATATAAAGATGTGAATATTAGGAGGTGGAAAAGACTGTGGGTCACTTTCAAGGCTGATTACACAGGACCATTTTTCTTCTAAAGCAATGGTTTTCAAAGTTTTTTTGAAACTTCCAGATGGATAAACAATTCTACAGGGGAGCAGAGTCAGGGATTCCCATCCCATACCCAGTTGGTCCACAACTGGATGCCTGAGTTTACTGTGAAGCCAAATTGCTTTGTGAAAATAAGGACCTCAGTACAGTTCATTTCCCTTGTGATTATGATTCTGGCCTGGAGTCTGAGGATAACCAGATCTCCAGGGCTGGAACCAAAACAGGACTTGTACTGGATAGACTTATGTTTGGATAGATGATCTCTCCCCTGCCAATTCTTCCCCTCCTCCTCCATGAGGATCAGATCCTAAACTCCAGCATGAAGTAAACAAAAGAGAAAAAAATTCCTTTGTAAGCCCACCAGAATCTAGTAAAAACAGAGCCATATGCTGCAGAACCCAATCCGGAAATTCCAGCTTAACATAAAAAATATAAAATACCATCCTCAATGTGCCAAGCTTTTATAAAGAAGATGAGTGACTCTGCCAACCCAAATAAGAGGAAAGGCCAAACGAGTTAAAGTGCCAAGCACATTTCAGAACTACCCCTCCCTTCACCAAATCATAAATCCCGTGTAAGTAAGGTCTGTATAAGGGCCTGGGAGACTATCTTAACTATGAACCTCTTATTCATCCAGAGCCTAGGGTTCAAAGTGTATGTATGTCATAGAGCAGGGGTCTCCAACCTCCAGGCCAAGGACCAGTACCAGTTTGCACTCTGTTAGGAACCAGGCCCCACAGCAGGAGGTAGGCAGTGAGTGAGCGAAACTTCATCTGCCTCTCCCCATTGCTCCCCATCACTCGCATTACTGCCTGCACCATCCCCCCGCACCCCAGTCCACGGAAAATTTGTGTTCCACAAAACCAGTCCCTGGTGCCAAAAAGGTTGGGGACAGCTGTCATAGAGTGTAACGACCCAGAGCTCAAGGAAAAATAACATCATTACCTAAGAGTTAGCCCCTAAAAACAGGTTCTACCCAGAGCATTTCTCTTCATGAGAAATGGAAATTACAGAGATATATGGAAAAACATAAATTCATACAGTAGCAAGATAGTGCCTTGATTGAAATATGGGTCATCGCACTGCAAATTTGTGACACGACTACACTGCTTCAAACCACAGAATGCCAGCCACGAATAGCGCCTCAAAGCTCTTTCACAGAAATGTTCATTATGGATACTTCATTAAAGGATACTTCCCAAAACTGTACATATAAACCTTGATGTTGCATTATCCATAACTTTGTCACATAAACCATACCTGGTGTCAAGAGAGACTGGGAAACTTAGTCTTTATTCCAGTCATGTGCCCAATACAAAAAAGAGCTGTTATTACTAAGGAAGAATAATAGAGCAGAAATTAAGAAGAGAATAGAGCATGTTGGCAATTTCCGATCAGGGACTTGATTTTCCCTTTATACAGACAGCCTGGTTAAGACGTCTTAGTTCATGTTCCCCTAAAGCAGACCTCGAGACAGTCTCTGTTCTTCCCCTTTCATGTCACCTCAGCTAGCACATGCTTTTTATATGCCTGCCCTGTGAAGACATGCTCATGAAGGTCAGCTGGCCACAGTAAGGGGTTTAGTTGGATTATACAACAGGACGCCACCATAGAATTTTAAGCATGAGGATGGTATAATAAAATACATGATTTTCACAGGCCACCTTGGTCACTCTGTAGAACAGCACACAGTAAGGCGAGCACGAAGCAGGGAGCCCAATTGGGAGGAAACTGCAATACGTGAAGGGATCCTAATGGCATCTAGACAAAGGTGGTAGCAATAAAGATGCTGGGATGTGACTGAACTCAAGTCACAATGTGGGGCTGGAGCCAACAGTACTACCTGGTGTGGGTGTGATAAAATGAGGAGTGCTCAAGGGCCCAGGATTGAGAATGCAGATGCCACCGAGAGGGACTGGATGGGGGAGAGCAAACCAGGGGAGAGAAAAATGCAAAGGCCTTCTCTGGACGAGCCAGCAGTACCCAGCAGGCCCCCAGCAGTGCCCAGCAGGCCCCCAGCAGTGCCCAGCAGGTAGGCAGCTGATACAGGAGTCTGATGTGCAAAAGTCGGGGCGGGGCGGTGGGGGGGGGGGGGGGGGTGGGCGGTGCAGTGGCGTGGCTAGAAATATATTCTTAGGATTCCTGAGTACACGACATCATTTAAAACCACGGAACTGGATGAGATCACCCATGGAAGGTGTAAATCAAAGAAGGAGAAGAAAGAGGAAAGAAAGGTGAGGTGAGGTTGGGGGCTGCGGACAAAGCTTGCAGGCGCTCCAACATTTGCTGACATAAAAGCAAGGACATGGCTCCTTGGAAAACTCATGCCCTCATCTGCAAAATGGGAACATGTCTGGAAAAGAGCATGGGCCACCACCATGCAGTGCTTTATAAATGAAAAAAGACAGTCGTTACTTCTGCATTAAAAGGTAAATAATTTGAAACAGCCAATTATTTTTATCCAGTCATAAAATTAAGTTATAAAATGAAGTTTTGGTTTGGTTGTGTTTAACAAAACTCTGTTTAGTCCTAGCTTTGTTTCTTATATCACGTTTAGGCATAGCCCATGAAACATAATATAAACATAAAAATTGTTATTAAAAATGTTCATAAAACTTTCTTCATACTTCTCCTTCTATGTAACAAATGACAACCCTACACACTACAGGGAAAAGAATTTGGAAGATAAACATCTTAAGAAGAGAAGTGTATTTTTTTTTTTACATTGAATGCAAGCTATGACATTAAAAAAATTTATTTTCCTGCATATCATGATGAAAAAATATAAAAAGGAAAATGGCTAACATTTCTTGAGCATTTATCACATATAAGGCACTGTGACGGCTACTGCACACATCATCTCATTCGACTTGTTTCAACTCTAGTACAAGGTGGGCTTTAGTGAATGCAGGTCCAGTGGGAGAAACTGAGGCCCAGAGAGCTGGAGTAATTTGTCGAGTTGGACAGTGGTAGAGCTGGTTTATAAACCTGGATTAAGCTGGCTCTGAAGCCCACACACTTAACCTTTCATTCTACTATTTCATAATTGTAATCTAGGTTGCTTCAACACTGTGCTGGTTTCCTATTACTGCTGTAACAAATCACCAGAAACTTAGAGACTTAACACTAATTTATTATCTCACAGTTTTATAGGTCAGAGGGCTTCCCTTGTGGCTCAGATGGTAAAGAATCTGCCTGCAATGTGGGAAACCTGGGTTTGATCCCTGGGTTGGGAAGATCCCCTAGAGATCTTGGAAAAGTCAGTTGGAAATGCTACCCATTCCAGTATTCTGGCCTGGAGAATTCCAAGGACTATATAGTCCATGTGCATGCAAAGAGTCGGACTTGACTCAGTGACTTTCACTTTATAGGTTCAGAGGTCAAAAAATGGGTCTTATAGGCTAAAATTAAAGTGTCAGCAAGGCTGCATTCTTTCTGGAAGCTGTAGGAGAGAATCCATCCCCTGGCTTTCCCTGCTTCTAGAATCTGCCCACATTCCTTGGTTCATGGTCATATCCAGTCATTAAATTACTTTGGCCTCTGCTTCCATCATCACATCTCTTTCCCTGACTCTGACACTCCTGCCTCACTCTTACAGTGATGCTTATGATTACATTGTGCCCACTGGGATAAGCCAGAATTATCTCTCCATCTCAAGAAGAAAGAGAAGAGAAGTCGCTCAATCGTGTCTGACTCTTTGCGACCCCATGGACTGTAGCTGACTAGGCTCCTCCATCCATGGGATTTTCCAGACAAGAATACTGGAGTGGTTGCCATTTCCTTCTCCAGGGAATCTTCCCGATCCATCTCAAGATCCTTAGTTTAATCACACCTGCAAAATCCCTTCGTCATCTGTGTGTGCTCAGTTACTCAGTCATGTCTGACTCTTTGTGACCACTTGGACTGTAGCCCACCATGCCCCTCTGCCAATGGGATTTCCCAGACAATACTGGGGCGGGTTGCAATTTCCAGGAGATCTTCCCAACCCAGGGATTGAACCTGTGTCCCCTGCACCTCTTGCATTGGCAGGTGGGTTCTTGATTACTGCAGTCATCATGTAGGGTAACACATCTATGGGTTCCAGAGATCAACAAGGACATGTTTGGAGGTCCTTATTCTGTCGATCCCACTATCTAACTACACTTTCATGGTCACATCCTGCCATTTTTAGAGGAAACTGTGATGAAGCATTTTGAGGTCTTTGCCTAGTGACAGGTTCCCTTTCTGGGCCTTTGCTTACTTGGATCTGTTATTATTTAGACATAGGAAACCTGGTCCTTGAGGAAAACAGTTTCCCCTGCCTCTCCATGAACTGGTCCCTCCCATTCATTTCCCTTCCTCAGGGTGGGCACTGAAACACAGGAGAAATGTGGGAGAATGGGCACTCCTTCATTGTACAATCTGGAGACTGGATTGGTCTCATATTTAAACAACTCCCTTGTTCCATTCCTTCTTCCTGAGGAAGGCAAGGGAAGGAAGAAAGCAGAGGAGCCTGATTTTGTCATGGCATCCAAGGCCCTTTGTGGTATAACTCTGATTTTTTAACCACCACCTCCTTCATCCCTAATAAAATGACCCTGCCAGCCCCCACAGGCCCTGCCCTTTCACACCTCACTGCCCACATACCCATCCCTTAAATGCCCCCAGGCTTCTTGGCTGGATGAGAACTGACTTATCTTTGAAGATAGCCCATGTATCACATCCTTCAGGAAACCTGAATTGATTCTTCTCATCAGGATTAATGGGACTGTCCTCTGGGTTCCCTAAAAGTGTGTTTATAACCTTTTATAGGCACGGATCCTTCAGCTGCAAATGTCTAAGCTCAACTTAATTTAGGGAGATTTGGGGAACTTACTGACTCATGTATCTGACATTTAGGAGTGGGATGAGCTTCAAGCATGGCTGGATCCAGAATAACACTGTCAGTTTCATTAGGTACCTCCATCCTTCTTTCCACATCTCCCCATGTCTTAGTTCTGTCATTTTCTGCACTGCCTCTTCTATATACCTTGGACAATGACTGCCAAATATACATAATCCCAGTGGGAAACAGGACCTTGTCTCTCAACACACAAATGTCACTCCCAGGAAGGCATCACTGTCCCTGCTTCTCCCCTGCCCATCACCGGGGAGGATAAAGTTCTCTGTCCTTCGCCAGACACCCTGGGTCAGGGACCTGACCCAGCACTGAGGAGGCAGGGCACTTGAGGTCAGCTTCAGGAGGACCCACAGCATGGGGGAGGAGATCCCCAAAGAACCAAGCTCAACAGCCCAACCTGACACTTGCCACAGCCCTCCACAGCCTGGGGTGGCACTCCCTCTCGCTGTTGTTCCTTTATCTGTTTATACCATTAGCTATTACTAATTACCTCTTTGATTCTATTATTTGAACACATACCTTTCCTCTCACTGAACAGATATTTACCAAATGCCTACCGTGCACCCAATGCTGTGCTGGGCGTGTTATCAGACTCCTTTCCTCACAACTGCCCTGCAGGCTGAGAGCTCTCATCACCCCAGCTCCACAGCTGGAGGAAGTGAGACTCAGAGACACCATGTGACACAAGGCTGGGGTAAATTAAAGGTAGAATTTGAACCAAAGATTATTTGACAATAAAGACTAGAGTATCTCTGCTTCCCTGGATAAGCATGGTGAGGGCGGGGGTTGACTGAGTCTTAGTCACCTTTGTACCTCCTTCAGCATTTAGCCCATGGCCAGACACCCAGCAGGGTACAGTAAATGTTAGAAAATAAAGGGCTGTCACTCCTCGGGGAGACATGATGCTTCTCTCCTGAGATGTTCAGAAAGGAGTTGGAGGTAACTTGGTGAAACCCCCACCCCCCAAGACCAACTTACAGAGTGACAAGCGATGGGGAATGAAGAGGGTGTAAAGGCTATGTCTTGATTTCGCTGAGACTATCTCACTTATTTGGAGGAACATAATGGTAAGGATTGAGGCAGACTCCCCTTATTCATAGGTTGAAATCCTAGCCCCAGGTACCTCAGAATGTAGCCGTATTTATAGATACAGTCCAGTTAAACTGAGGTCATGTGGGTGGGACTAATCCATGTGACCAGTGTTCTTATAGAAAGTGAAAATGTAGACACAGAGATGTCTTTAGAGGGAAGAAGATGTAAAGTGGCATAGGGAGGGACTTCCCTGGTGGTTCACTGGTTAAGATTCCACTTTCCAATGCAGGAGGCGCGGGTTGGATCTCTGGTCGGGAACTAAGATCCTACATGCCACGGGTGGGATGGAAAGAAAGAAAGAGACATAGGGAGAAGATGGCCATCTGTAAGTCAAGGAGAGGCCTGGGGCAGATTATCCCTCAAAGCCAACCCTGTAGATACCTTCATCTTGAACTCCCAGCCTCCAGACAATAAATTTCTATCATTTAAGGCACGCAATCTGTGGTACTTTGTTATGGCAAAGTGACCTAGGAAACTATATACATAGACTGATGACATGTATGCCTAAACACACACACACACACACACTTTTTTCATTTAAAAGAAAAAGCCCCTAGTGAAACAATGAAACAATAATGGACACTTAACAAATAAATCAGATTTCATTTATCGCCATCATACTCTCCCCCAGCATCATTAGAATAAATGGGCCCTATTTAAAGGAAGTAAAAAGTAAAACAAAAACTTTCTAGTCTCCCAGCTTCTACATAAAAGGTTCACTCAGGGGAAACCACCATATGAAATCCAATTTTATCTGGGTTTTACTTGGAAACAGCCTCGCTGGAATGAAGCAGTCGAGCATGAAAGAAAGAAAGATCGTCTGGAACCCATTTGTGTGCAGCTGCCCAGGAGGGAGCCCAGGCAGAAGGCCAGGATTTGCAGAGGCCGAGAAAGCCCACAAAGGCCACCAACCACTCCAGTTTGCTCAGGATAAGGGTTTTCCTGGAAGTGGCACTTTCGGTGCTAAAACCCGGCCTGTCATGGGCAAAGGGGAGGGTTAGTTGCCTCCCAGTTCTTTGCAGGACAGTGTGGCAGCTCTGGGAAGAGGCTCTGGAGTCGGTTGGCCTGTGTTGGGACCCCAAGGCCTTGTTTCACGGCAGAGCAAACTCTCCAACATATCTGAGCCTCCGTGTCCCTTAGCTGTAAGGCGGAGATGGTAACAGTGCCTAATAGAGGTAGTCAGAGACAAGGCAGTAGCCTCTGGCTGTGCCCATGGTGAACAGGTCTGTCTGAGCTTGTGCCCACCTTAAGGGCCTGCACCCCTTTCATCCAAAGCCAAGCATCCTTCTGCTTTAGACCCCAGGCTTTGCATGCAGCAACCTACTTAGCCAGGATGGAAGCACAGGCCAGAACGGCAGAGGGCTCAAAGTCCCTGGCTGCAACCTTCCACCAACTAGGTTCAAAAGCAGTGAATGAGTGCTCCAGGCTCCCTGCCTCTCAGGGGCTATGTTCTGGAAGTATTTCTGTGCTTTTCAAAGGCCCCATTGTAATTTGGCCCTGGGGCTTAGAGCAATACACTTGAGAAACCCCTTTGTCCTGGCCTGGTCTCCTCCAAGTTACCCTCCGCACACTCTAACCTTACTCACGCTGTTGGAGATCACCTCTAAAAAAAAAAAAAAAAAAAAAATTCCCCTGCACCCAAATCCTTGCCTTAGGTTCTGCTTTCAAGGGACCCCCAACTTAGAATGATGAAAAATCACTAGAAGGCTTAGCAAATGCAAGTAGGCCTTTTAAAACACTCATGGATATTATTATTCATCTGAGGTCTAGAGTTGATGAGTGCTGGGCAATCTTGCTTTGAAGGTGGGCTCTCTCAGGGGCCTGGTTGTTTTCCACAGGGTTAGGTATTCTTCCAGTGACAGGCTTAAATACAGACTGAGTGCTCCCATAGACCATTGTCACTCCAGTAAGACAAAATGTGTTCAAAATGGAAATGTCTGGTAGAGCTTGAGGTATTTTATCAGGTCAGATGAGAAACGTCTTCCCTTCCAACTGTACAGAGTTGTAAGCATGTAAAATTACAAAACTGCCCCATTGGTTTTTACATCCTTGGTGTGAGGCTTAGGGAAGGAAAAAAATAGTCTATATAACAGCTGGACACAAGAGTGTGCTACTTCCAATGGACAGAAGGATTTTTACTGCACCTTTCCAATGCCCATTTAGCTTTTTATACAAATAGCTATAGGCAAGCAACCTTAAAATAGAAAACGTTCCTGAAATTTGCAATGAGACAAGCCTTTTGACATTAACTAAAGACTGAAACACACGAGTTGGAAATGACTCCAGGGTGTTCGGAAATCTTGCTACTGTAGCTCTGAAATCAGACAGAATTCAAAGGATGGTTTTCCACAAAAGGCAATTTGAATATCAACCAGTTACCATAAGTACTTCCATCCAGTGTGTCTCCAGATGCAGAGTCAAGAGTGTTTTAAGTTCAAGCACTTGAACCGAGGCTTGATTTCTCTTAGCTATTGAATGGTGACATCTGCCTAGGCTCTCCAGCCATCAGTGAAGAGCCAGCTTGAAAAGGGGCTGCCAGGGACTCAAGGGGTTAGAGACCAAGGGGCTTCACCTCTGAGAACCTCCTACTTCCAGATGTCATGAAACAGATGGAGGGAAAATCTGTAGAAAGCCAAGGGCCTAGGACCCTTACAACAGTACTTTTCAAACTTTTGTGTAGATTTGAATACCATAGGGAATCTTTAAGAATGCAGGTTCTGATCCAAGGCGGTTGGGACAGGGCCTGGGAGTCTGCATTCCTAAGCAGCTCCTGAGGTGAGACAGATGGCTATCTGACTGCACTTTGAGTAGTAACACGTTCAAGACAAAAGACTGTATAACCGACTCCCTGTAGTCAAGATGATGAAGCTGGTGGAAGTTTGGTTCCCCTGCTGGAAGCTTGTTAAAGTTGTCAAATTGCCACTCAAGGTGTGTAAGAGAGGGAGGGGTTGGAGAGAGAGAAAGAGAGGGAGAGAGACTATATGTAACTATTTTTCCTTTAGCAAAATCAGAGAACAGAGCTAATTTCTCCTGCTACTATTATGGTTTCTCTACTGAGAGGTGCTTTCATAAGATAAACACATTCTTAGTGACCATTTCCTAAGTAAACTGTCAGTACCCAGCCTCTGTTAGCAAGAGAAGCAGGGAGTGTTGGTTCTGGAAGGACCCTTAGAGATTAATTTCTTCAATTCCCCCAATTTCTCCCAAATAAAGGGCCTAAAAAGCAAACTTCAGGACAATCAGACGACTGAGGAAAGCCTTTGAAAGGAAATCATTCATTACAAGAGGAATCTCAGCCTACACATCTTGGAGAATAAATACAGACCATTTTTACTTTTGCAACTGCTGCTCCCGCCAGTGCTCCATGAACACCCCTGCTCCCAACTGACCCTACTGCCCCAAGTGGTTAAAGATTCCTTAAATAACTTTTCATCTCATTCTGTAACTTTGCCATCACTTCTGATCATTACATCAGTCTCACTTTGCATCCTAAGGTTTTTCCTACTCACTGTAAAGCTTGATCTGGCATTTGACTTAGAGACTTGCCTGCTCTTTCCCAGAGGGCACAGAGAGTGGTCCAGCAGGAGGAAGGAGTCTTTGTGCATGGCCAGGGAGGTTGTTTTCCACTTTCCCACAGTCCATGGGTGATGGGGAGGGAGGAGGAAATAGATTTCCTTTGCCTTCCCAGCCTGGCAGAGGTTGTGGTCCTTTACTTCACTGCTGTTTCTGGGTTTTCTGTAGGGCGATTCTGAAAGCTCAATCTTGGGGAAGTGTCTTGGTGGAGGTTTTAAAACATGCCCACAGGTTTGACAGCTTATACTTTCATTTTACTTTTGTTAGCTTATGTGTGTGTGTTAGTCATTCAGTCGTGTCTGACTGAATGCCACCCTATGGACTGTATCCTGCCAGGCTCCTCTGTCCACGGAATTCTCCAGGCAAGAATACTGGAGTGGGTAGCCATTCCCTTTTCCAGGGGAATCTTCCTGACCCAGGGATGAAACATGAGTTCCCGCATTGCAGGCAAATTCTTTACCATCTAAGCCACCAGGGAAGCCCTTGATAGCTTATTCTTTAGTCTATATTTTTAAACATGGGCCATTGTGAGTGGAGAAGGCAATGGCACCCCACTCCAGTACTCTTGCCTGGAAAACCCCATGGACAGAGAAGCCTGGTAGGCTGCAGTCCATGGGGTCACTAAGAGTCGGACACGACTGAGCGTCTTCACTTTCACTTTTCACTTTCATGCATTGGAGAAGGAAATGGCAACCCACTCCAGTGTTCTTGCCTGGAGAATCCCAGGGATGGGGGAGCCTGGTGGACTGCCATCTATGGGGTCACACAGAGTCAGATACAACTGAAGCGACTTAGCAGCAGCAGCAGCAGTGTGAGTGACTTGTTTCTCTTGAACAGAATGCGGCAGAAATAGTGCCAAGTAACTTCTGGGCTAGGGTAGAAAAGGGATCTAAATTCCCTCTGGCTCTGTCTCAGGGGCACTGGCCTAGGAACTCATCGCTATGCTAGAGGAAGGCCTGTAGCTGCTGGAAAAGCCACGTGCAGGTGGACCAGATGACAGCCCCTGTGAAGGCCCTCACCAGCAGCCAGTGCCCACAGTCAGGCAAGTAAGCTGGGACTCCCCGGGGATGCCTGCCCCAGCCTCAGAGCCCTCTTTGTTGAGAATGAGTGGATCAGAGATGAGCTATCCTTGCTGAAAACTGCACAAACCATAGATTCATGAGCACAGTAAATTCTGTTGTTTTGTTAAGGTCTCCAGTGCTGTTTATACAACACTAGAAAACCACAGCACTAATCTTTGGAATGCCCAGTGGAGATCTCTCTGTTCTGCGGACGTCCAGCACAGGCAATCTGGTTTGGGCTCAATTTCCTCCTTAGCATATTTGCTTCATAGCTTCTTGCTGAGAGATCCCTGTGCCCAGAGGGTGACCCTCCTGGTGGGACCAGGTCAGCTACTGTCACTGATATCATTGGTCCATGGGTCTAAGAAGGTATGAGCTGCTTTAACAAACTCCCATAGACTTGATAACTTAAAAACAACAGAAATTTATTTCTCACAGTTCTGGGGGCTGGAAGTCCCAAGATTAGAACGTCAGCGTGGTCCAGTGATGACCCTCCTCCAGGTCACAGACATCTTATGGTACCCTCACATAGCGGAAGGGACGAGGAAGATCTTGGAGTCTCTTCTACATCTCATTCAAGAAGGCTCCATCCTCGTGATCTAATCACTCCAGAGACCACCACCTCCTAATACCATTATCATCTTGAGGGATAGAGTTTCCATGTATAAATTTGGGAGAGATACAAGCATTCTGGCCATAGCACCACAAGAGACTGACATTTCGTTGCTAAAGCCCCAAAGTGGAACCAGCAGGGACTCCATCATTCTCCTAACAGTCACTGTGTCTCCTCTTCCATCTTCTTCCTGCCCCTTTCTTCATGTCCAGAAGCTCCTGGGATGGAACGTGACAATTCCTGGCCAAAGAGACCATCAGCAGTCCCCAGCATTTCCGTCCTGTTAATCTTGTGAGAGGTGGAGGGAGCAAAACGGAACGTGGTTGCTGTCACCCACTCTGCTTTGGTTCCCACGGCTTTCTATTTCCTTTTCTTTTCTATCCACAGTAGGAATGGAGAGAGAGTACTGATGATAATGGGGATTCTGCCAAAATGTCACTGTCTATAAGCTCTGCAGGGAAGTGGCTGGGCCCAGCAGCTGATGGTTTTAGAATCTGGACTGAGGTACACTTAAAGCCATGGCTGTCATGTATGACTATGCAGGTTGAGCACAACTCTACAGCAGAGTCTATAAAGAGTCTATAAAATTTCACTCACTTGAGCTAAATAATAAATATTTTAGGTTGTGCAGACCACATAGACAGTCTCAGACACACAAGACTGCTGTTGTAGTACAAAAGTAGCTACAAACAATACATAAATGAACGGGTATAGCTATGTTTCAATAAAATTCTATTTATTAAAAGAGATAATGAGCAGATTTGGCCCAAGGCCACAGTTTGCCTCCTTCCCTCTACAAGATTCAATTCATAAAATTTAACATACATAGTCCTAACCAAGCCAGCTTTTCCATTCTACTCTTTCACCCTCATCAGGAGGCTAATTTCTCTTCACTTGCTGCCATTAGAGTGGTATCATCTGAATATCTAAGGTTGTTGATATTTCTCCCAACAATTTCGATTCCAGCTTATGCATCATCCAGCCTGGCATTTTGCATGATGTACTCTGCATATAAGTTAAATAAGCAAGGTGACAATGTACAACCTTCAGGTACTCTTTCCCAATTTGGAACCAGTCTGTTGTTTCATATCCAGTTCTAACTGTTGCTTCTTGACCTAAGTACAGGTTTTTCAGGAGACAGGTAAGGTGGTCTGGTGCTCCCATTTCTTTAAGAATTTTCCACAGTTTGTTGTGATCCACAGAGTCAAAGACTTTAGCATAGTCAATGAAGCAGATGTTTCTCTGGAACTCCTTTGCTTTCTCCATGATCTAACGAATGCTGGCAATTTGATGTCTAGTTCTGCCTCTTCAAAACCCGGCTTGTATTAATACATCTGGAAATTCTCAGTTCACATACTGCTGAATCCTAGCTTGAATGATTTTGAGCATAATCTTGCTAGCATATAAAATGAGTGCAATTGTACAGTAGTTTGAACATTCTTTGCCATTGCCCTTCTTCGGGATTAGAATGAAAACTGACCTTTCTCAGTCCTGTGACCACTGCTGAGTTTTCCAAATTTGCTGGCATATTAGGTGCCGCACTTTTACAGCATCATCTTTTAGGATTTGAAATAGCTCAACTGGAATTCCATTACCTCCACTAGCTTTGTTTGTAGTAAGGCTTCCTAAGGCCCATTTGACTTCACACTCTGTAATGTCTGGTTCTAGGTAAGTGACCACATCATTGCAGTTATCTGGGTCATTAAGACCTTTTTTGCATAGTTCTTCTGTGCATTCTTTCCACCTCTTCTTAATCCCTTCTGCTTATGTTACATTCTTACCATTTCTGCCTTTTATTGTGCCCATCCTTGCATGAAATGTTCCCTTGATAGCTCCAATTTTCTTGAAGAGATTGCTAGTCTCTCCCATTCTATTGTTTTCCTCTACTTCTTTGCCTTGTTTATTGAAGAACTTCTTCTTATCTCTCCTTGCTAGTCTCTGGAACCCTACATTCAGTTGGGTACATCTTCCCAGCTATTTGTAAAGCCTACTCAGACAATCGCTTTGCCTTCTTGAATTTCTTTTTCTTTGTGTTGGTTTTGGTCACTGCCAGCTTCTTCAGCATCAGTGGTTGTGGCATAGACTTGGATTACTGTGATGTTGACTGGTTTGCCTTAGAAATGACCTGAGATCATTCTGTCACAATTCTAGGATAACAGGAACAATTCCAACAAGGACTTAAAACCATCCTGGTGGAGTGGTATTCAAGGAGGCAGGAGAATTGTCTGTGATGAGTCTGGAATCTTCTCTTTAGGGAAACTTCTTGGGCACTTTCCTTTTTATTTCATTGAAAAGAAGCCTTTTGTACACCCATTGTGCGTCAGGCATTGTGCCGGGGGCTGAGAATGTAACAGAAAACAGGCAGACACAGCCCTGGTTTTTATGGAACTTGCAGAACTGTGGGGAAGACAGACTTTGAACAAGTCATTATAAGTGGGACAAGTCTGACAAACAGGGAAGCTCAGAACAATGGGACCTTGCTCAGGGCAGAGGCAAGGCCATCTGATGCATCAGCAGGAAACTGGGGTCTAAAGGATGAGGAATTAGTCAGGCAGAGCTGGGGGACAAATGTTGCAGGCAGAGGGACCAACCTTCATGCTGTGAACGGCATGAATGAGGGTGAGACATCCCATAGCGCCCTTAATCCATGGCTATGTTTCTCTCTTTGACTTTCCCAGTAGTCACGTATGAATGTGAGAGTTGAACCATAAAGAAGGCTGAACATTGAAGAATCAATGCTTTCGAACTGTGGTGTTAGAAAAGACTCTTGAGAGTGCCTTGGACAGCAAGAAGATCAAACCAGTCAATCCTAAAGGAAATCAACCCTGAATATTCATTGGAAGAACTGATGCTGAAGCTGAAGTCCCAATACTTCGGCCACCTAATTTGAAGAGCTGACTCATTGGAAAAGACCCTGATGCTGGGAAAGACAGGAGAAGAAGGGGACAACAGAAGATGAGATGCTTGGATAGCATCACTGACTCAATGGACATGAGTTTGCACAAATTCCAGGAGAAAGTAAAGGACAGCCTGGCATGCTGTAGTCCATGGGGTCACAAAGAATCAGACATGACTGAGCAACTTACCAATGATGAGGTCTCTCTCTGGTCTTTGACCTTCTAAAGACAATCAAGGCAAATATTGTGGGACTTCCCTGGTGGTTCAGTGGCTAAGACTCTGTGCTCCCAATGCAGGACCCCTTGGTTGGGGAACTAGGTTCTTCATGTCGCATCAAAGAGTTTACATGCCACAACTCAAGATCCCGAATGCCAGGACTAAGACCTGGCACAGGCAAGTAAATAAATACATATTTTAAAAAATATCAATATTGTAACCTAGTATATCTCACTAGTCTATCTATCTGTACTACTCCGTGACAGTTTTCCAATGTTGGAACTATTTTGATGACTGGAAAGTCAAGAGATTTCAAATAAAATCTGGGTTTCTGGCTTCTCAAAATAAAATTCTGGCTGGATCTGACTCCTGCACAGTGGTAACTAGCTTAGAGCCACTGGTAGCTGTCCTCTTAGATAGGATGCTTGCTCCCCATTTTGTCCCACTCACCATTACTCCCAATTGCCTCACACCAGGTCAGATGAACTCATTTATATTATCTGCCCAACTGAGGCAGACATTTGAGTTTGTGGTTATCTAAGCCAGGCAAGTCTTATGCCACAAAGAGATGTGGATTCAAAATGGTAAGAAAGGGGTTATTTATGGGGATCTCAGTCTCCAAAAATAAATGTGCACTGTGATAGAGATTAATGCAGTCACCATTGCCCAATCTGCTTTATGCCCCAGGTTACACCAAGAGAGGAAATCACTTCTCAGACCCCTTGCAGAAGCCCTACTGGACAGCAAGGAAAGTCTTTGGAGAGAGGTGCTAAGTTGGAGACAGGCTCCAAAGGATGCTTTTTTCCCTAGTCAAATCAGAGCTCTTCCTCTCCAGAAGATCAATGCAATGTTTGGAAGCTATTCTCCAGGGAGGAGTTTGTCAAAGTCAGGACCAAAGGACAATTCAAGATCTAAACCAGGCTGATAAGTGTTTCAGGAACAAAACAACCTGAATGTTAGAGAAATGAGTTGTCTTAGGTACATTTTCCCAGAGGTGGACCCTGAGTGAAGGGACTAATCAGGGGTGTGCTTGCTCCCGGGATGCCATGTTTAAGGGGGCTTGGCAGGTGGAGAATCAGGGAAGTGCATGAGCCTGCAAGTCGGGGCACAGTCTCCTGGTGGCAGCCTCGGGCAGGTCCTGCAGGGAAGTTCTAAGCTCTAAAATAGCCTTCAGCACTCCTAACTAGGGCCACATACAGATCACTGGTCCAGGGCTGCCCTGGGAAAAATAAATTGAAGGCCCTTGCTGCTCTGTTGTGGACACATTAGGCCCCGTAGCTGGACTGGAGTCCTCTAGAGAAGAGCCACAGGCGCCATTAGAAACCAGGGCAGGGCCAGAACAGGAACTAGGGCTCTCGGGGCATCTAGGTCAAGCCTGCCATCATCTGCTACTTGCAATGTCAAATGGTTTACAGAGTGAAAAATGTTTCTTCTCTGCAGAGCTTTTCAATGCTTTAATGTGCTCACTATCATCTCTGTGGAAAAGAACACACACACACACATACACACACACATGCATGTGAGCATCCCTGGTGGCTCAGTGGTAAAGAATCCACCTTCAATGCAGAAGACACAGGTTCAATTCCTGGGTTGGTAAGATCCCCTGGAGAAAGAAATGACAACCCACTCCAGTATGCTTGCCTGCGAAATCCCATGAACAGAGGAGCCTGGTGGGCTATAGTCCACAAGATCACAAAAGAGTCAGACCTGACTTAGCAACTAAACAACAACAATTCAATTCCTGAACCCATCTAACTATGAGACTTTTTTTTTTCCCCCTGGAATTCCTGTATGTCTCAGCTGAGGGAAATACTACTCTTTGGGACTTATACAGTACAGAAAGGAAGGCAGGAAAGGGTTTCTCTTGGCCTCAACTGAACACTGTCTTACAGTCTTTGGAAAACCAAGGGAGCATCCCCCACCCACCTCGACCTCTCAGTCCTACCCTGGATGCTGAGTGCCAGGTGTCCACAGAAGTGTCAGGCCTACAGAGTCAGTCTCCTCCAGGGCCTCCTGAGGGCCTTCCAAGGACAGCACTTTCAACTTCTTCCCATTCTTGGAGACCACAGCATGCTTCCCTGGCTTTTAGAGTCAACATTCTTGAGCAACCTTTCACATGAACATCAACTCAACTCTCCACCTTCATCTGTCACTGCTGCATTCTGAGCCTCCAAAGACCCCACAAGATTCTCTCTTCTGAATTAATGACATTTGTAAACTAAATCTGTCACAACAAGTAGGAACCTGGTGCTCTTGTTTTGCTTCTGCAGTATTTCTAACTTCTAGTGTGATCAGATTTGAATCTGCCAGACCAGGCTGGGAGCTCTAGGACCACTGCCACCTTTATTCTCACCAATCCACAAGTTATTCAGACCAGCAAAGGAGCTGGGGAGAGGAACCAGTGAGGACCCAGATATGAACAGCCCTTTGCTTTATGAACTATAACTCTGGCCATTCTCCCATGCCTGCCCCTGGATGGGGGCACTCTGTCTTCTTTTTATCTAGGGATGAGCCGTATTCCTCCTTGCTTATGCAAGATGCCAAATGGCATTCAGGAAATAACCCTGAGTCTTCTTATCAAGGAAATAACTTCAAAGGGCCAGATCTCCAAGATCCTGTGAAATGAAATACTGGAAATTTGTCTCAGAAGCAGAAGTATATATCTACTTCCCTGGGTACTTCAGAGATTCTCCTTTATCAAATGTGACCACTAAAAGACCAAATGAAGGTCTAGGTTAACTTAAAATCTTGGATTTCTTTCTTGGAGTTGTATTAAATTCATTTCTTCCTTACTCTAAAAATGTTGAGGCCAGGAGGCTCAGAGATAAATAAATGTACAGTCTAAAACAGTAACTTTACAAATATTCAATCTTTTAACATGTTTGTCATCTATATTTTCCTTGTTTTCAACTGCCAATTACTCACCCATGGATTTTGAAAAAAAAAAATACACTTTTTTTATAAAGAGATGGAATATAAAAAATAAAATTTAAATTTCTCTTAAAAAAAGAAAAGAAATAACCCTGAATCTTAAACCCACCCAGAGGAAATGCTGCTCTGGCAGGGAGTAACTTCTGGATAAGTCCCTACATTATATTCACGGAGGCCCTCCTTTGTGCCGGCCACAAGGCTGGAGTGAGACCAGCACTTCTGTTGTCAGCTCATGGCTGCAGTTTGATTTCTGCCTCTAACTCTTACTAGGTGTGGACCTGGGGCAAGGCAGTTCAGCCTGAGCCTCAGACACCGGACCTGTAAAATGGGTACAATAAACAGTTTTTTTCATTAAGATGAATTATAGATGAAACGCACTTAAGGCATGTAGTTCTGTACCTGAGCCATAGTAAGTGCTCCACAGATGTCTCCCTCTGTACAATAATAATAATAAAAGTCAGCAGATACTGGAATTCAGCCTTTATCCACTTTACGATTGTCCTGCAATGGGTGCTAGGAAAAATTCTCCCGGGAACGCTTTATTTTCCCTGTTTGCTTTCCTTCCTCATCTCCTTCCCTCTCTTATTCCCTTCCAATCTAGTAAATCCCTGTTTTTAACAGGTAAATCCCTGTTTACCGTAAGTTTATAAATCCTTTGGAGTGCTCTGAAAACAGAGATCCTTGACCCCAACCTAGAAATTCACTGGGTCCAGAGATGGGCTCTGGGATCTGTATCTGTATCCCACCACCTCAGATCATTCTGTTGTGGGTGGCACAGGAACTGCCGAGTGCTGATGACTGTGTAAGAAGAGCTTGGGACATGGGCGAAGGCTGGTTTGTAGCGTATGCTGCAAACATTCCTACCGTGGCCAGTGTCAGCCTCCATGTGATGCAGCTGAACTCAGAGTTGAGGAAAGATGTTCAGGAACACACCACTACATAATACTGCAGATACGAGAGCAGTACAGCCCCATGAACAAGAAGGGCCACGAGAAGTAAACTAATTAGGAAGCAATGAATACTGAGTATTTATCACCTTGGTTTTTAACATAACTCATTTTGTCATAAGTTTACATCATTTAATATTGAATGTCTGTGTTTAACAACCAGCTCACAAAGTCTCTGAAAATTTACCAATTGATTCCTTTAAGTAGGGACAAGCCAATCCAGCACAGTGATACAGGGACCAGAGTTAAAGAGCCCCACCTGCAAGAACTGAAGAACTTCACCTGCAGAACATTCTGGTCGCACTTTTCCTAACAAAACGTGTACGCTTGCAAATTCCACCCCACCCCCCAAATTCTTGTAGAATTTATAGACATCCCAAAGCCTAGCACGGATTTTAGGGAGATCCTTTCTCCCCAACCCTGATTCCTCCTGTGCTCTGAGCATCTTGCGGGCCGGTGAGAGGAGGGAGCATAGGACCAATGTTGCTTGGGAAAAGGAATTTCACAGCTCTGTCCCTTTTCCCATCTTCAGTTTCCGTCACCCTTGCCTCATGTCTCAAAGTGACAAAGGGAACCACCTCAACAGGATTCAAGAAGCTCTGTGTCCCTGTCAACTTCAAGCCCTTAATCTCCCTCTGGAGCTATTGGGGCCCACCCGGCTGGTACTATCTTATCAGCCACCGGTGACAGCCACAGCAAGTCAGGAGAGGAAACAGAGGTGTCTTATCTCCAGTCCTTGCATCCGGCAGGAAGGCAAGCTGTTCTCTCTCTGAGGGTGGAGGGCACAGCCTCATGTCACTGCATGGGCAACAAGAGAGATCAAGTAACCACCCTCAGCAGACTTGAAGCCTTAGAGTGTCACAGGTACGTAGAGGCACAGGAACTATGAGAAGCAAACAGGTAACGATGCTCCGTGCTTTAGAACTATTAGCATGCTGCACCTGGGTAAGATGGAGGCAGCTGTCACCCTCTTCACGTAGAAGAGGAACCAGAGGTTCAGAAAATTGACCAGCCTCTGGTAGCACTCACAGCAGTAGAGCCAGGATGCAAAGGCATAACTGTTTGACTTCAGGATCAGGCTCTTCACTTTTCTGCCATGGTCCTGATGTTTAATCCTCTCCAGAGCTGTTGTCCAGAGAAGGCAATGGCACCCCACTCCAGTACTCTTGCCTGGAAAATCCCATGGACGGAGAAGCCTGGTAGGCTGCAGTCCATGGGGTCGCTGAGGGTCGGGCATGACTGAGCGACTTCACTTTCACTTTTCACTTTCATGCACTGGAGAAGGAAATGGCAACCCACTCCAGTGTTCTTGCCTGGAGAATCCCAGGGACGGGGGAGCCTGATGGGCTGCTGTCTATGGGGTCACACAGAGTCGGACACGACTGAAGTGACTTAGCAGCAGCAGCAGCAGCAGCATAGCTGTTGTCCCCATTTTACAGATGAGGAGAGAGTAACATCACTTAACCACTCAGAGCCTCAGGAGAGGCAGCCTGGACTCTGTAAGCCTCTCTCCAACCCTAATGACTTTCTCGTGTGGAGTTTGCAGCCTTTATAAGACTGCATTTCTGGGAGGGTGGAAGGAATAGGAAGAGGAAGGGAGAGACATAGGCAAGGTGCTGGGGTTGGAGAAAAATCACATAAAAGAGCAGCAAGGGTGTGAGCAGTGACAGGCACACTTGGCAGGCAGGCTCTTGCTCACATGCTGGTTGGGGAAAAATTTGAGGAGAAGGGAAGAGAGCAGAGCAATAAGAACTCCCAGGCACTGGGGCAAAGTTCACTGGATTTCTAAAGACGTGGTCATGAGAGCTGTTTCTCTTCGTTCTCATGGCAACGAAACCAACCCCCCTCCCAGCTCCAATGAAACTGGACGAATTTAGGGGTGGGGAGAATGTCAAACAGATGGGTGACAGTAGCAGCAGTTACCATCGGAGTCCTCCATTATTTAGATGGTTACCCAGTGGTAACCATGGCAACTGCCTGGGATCAGTCATTGAAGCTGTTTATCCCACCCAGTGGGCAGGGCTGAGAGATGCCAGGTCACACCAGGGCGTCCCCCCAGGGAGATGATTCCAGGCCCATGCTTGTCTTGCACGTGTGGGTCTCCACCTCTCTACTCCAGGCTTCCTTCAAACAAATCTCACGTGGACAAAACTCAGAAAAGTCACTGCCCTGAGCCATGGACTCCTCAGCTGTTCACAGCAAGCATTCAGTCATCATCATCACCAGCATCATCCTAATTACCCTCCACTGCAGAATGGGCAGTGAGACCCAAGAAGGAACGTTTCAGACAGATCTGGCTTGGAACCCCTATCACTGGACTCTGTCTTCTCTGGGTCACTGTTTTCTCACCTGTGAAATGTGAACCCTCACTGCTTTCATGGTGACTGCAGTATCTGAACCACTGAATATGTGTTGCAGCTTGGTTTCTCCCAAAGCAGAGTCTGACAGAGGATCTGGATGCAGGGAGTTTATTTAGAAGGTGATCCTGGAAGCACAAGTTGGGGACTGAGAAAGTGACAGGGGCATAGAATGGGGAAGCCAGTAGCAAGTAGGTAACTGCCAAGGTACCTGGGAGAAGCGTAGAGACTGTCCCTCTGAATCATCCCACACTAGGACGGGCAAGTTGCAATATTTACCTAACAGCTGCCAACCCACTATAGGGAGATGTCTGAGGCAGAGATGCTGGTTTCAGGTGGGAGGCACAGGTGAACCCAGAGGTGGGCAAGAGGGGATTGTGAACGAAACAAGAGCTACCAAAGAAAGCTGTCAGCCTGTGCTGGCACATAGTAGGTGCTCAAGGAATGTATGTGTCTGGCCCTTCCCATGAAACAATGATCTGTTCCCACTCTGACTTCTGCTCATGCAGACACTTTTACTTTCTAGAACCTTTTCTATTTCCACGAGACTAACATAGAACAGAGAATCTCGGTATTGGTCTCCCTGGCCTGTCTATCTGAGTATGAGGACCAGCTCTGCCTCTTTTATAAGCTGTGAGGCCTTGAGCAAGTGCTGTGGCCTCTAAGCTTTTGTTTGCTCATCTGCAAAAGGGGATCAAATTGCCAACATCCATTGGATCATCGAAAAAGCAAGAGAGTTCCAGAAAAACATCTATTTCTGCTTTATTGACTGTGTCAAAGCCTTTGACTGTGTGGATCACAATAAACTGTGGAAAATTCTGAAAGAGATGGGAATACCAGACCACCTGACCTGCCTCTTGAGAAACCTCTATGCAGGTCAGGAAGCAACAGTTAGAACTGGACATGGAACAACAGACTGGTTCCAAATAGAAAAAGGAGTATGTCAAGGCTTTATATTGTCACCCGGCTTATTTAACTTCTATGCAGAGTACATCATGAGAAACGCTGGGCTGGATGAAGCACAAGCTGGAATCAAGATTGTCAGGAGATAATAACCTCAGATATGCAGATGACACCACCCTTATGGCAGAAAGTGAAGAGGAACTAAAAAGCCTCTTGATTAAAGTGAAAGAGGAGAGGGAAAAAGTTAGCTTAAAGCTCAATATTCAGAAAACTAAGATCATGGCATCTGGTCCCTTCACTTCATGGGAAATAGATGGGGAAACAGTGGAAACAGTGTTAGAGTGTATTTTTTTGGGCTCCAAAATCACTGCAGATGGTGACTGCAGCCATGAAATTAAAAGACGCTTACTCCTTGGAAGGAAAGTTATGACCAACCTAGATAGCATATTAAAAAGCAGAGACATTACTTTGCCAACAAAGGTTCATCTACTCAAGGCTATGGTTTTTCCAGTGGTCATGTATGGATGTGAGAGTTGGACTGTGAAGAAAGCTGAATGCCAAAGAATTGATGCTTTTGAACTGTGGTGTTGGAGAAGACTCTTGAGAGTCCCTTGGACTACAAGGAGATCCAACCAGTCCATCTTAAAGGAGATCAGTCCTGGGTGTGCATTGGAAGGACTGATGCTGAGGCTGAAACTCCAGTACTTTGGCCACCTCATGTGAAGAGGTGACTCACTGGAAAAGACCCTGATGCTGGGAGGGATTGGGGGCAGGAGGAGAAGGGGACGACAGAGGATGAGATGGCTGGATGGCATCACCGACTCGATGGACATGAGATTGGGTAAACTCCGGGAGTTGGTGATGGACAGGGAGGCCTGGCGTGCTGTGATTCATGGGGTCGCAAAGAGTCGGACACGACTGAGTGACTGAACTAACTGAACTGAAAAGGGGATAATAACAGGACTCACACCTCATGGGGCAATTTGGTGAGAATTAAATAAGATAATGTGTAGAGAACTGGCAAAATGTTTCTATAAAGGACCAGATGTTAAATACTTTAGGCTCTGCACACCTTCTGGTCTCTGTTGCAACTATTAAGCTCTGTCATCACACCATGAAGGCAGCTGGGACAATGTATAAACAAATGGGTGTGGCTGGATTCCAATAATACTTTATTTACCAAAACAGGAAGCAGCCAGATTTGGCCAGCTGCCACAGTTTGCCAATCCCTGATAAAAAGTACAGAACTCAATGCTTGGCATGCAGTAAGTCTCAATAGGAGTGAGCTGCAATTATTACCACAGTTTACAGGGAACTGAAGCCAACAGCTCTCCATGGCTTAGGCAAACTTCAACTTCATCCCCTTCCTTTTTGCTTGTCAGCCATTCAAAGCATGGATCCTTGCTACTCAGTGTTGTCCACACACCAGCAACATCATCATGCCTTGGCATTCTTTATTTTTTTTTAATTTATTTTATTTTTTAACTTTACAATATTGTATTGGTTTTGCCATATATCAACATGAATCCACCACAGGTATACACAGGTTCCCCATCCTGAACCCTCCTCCCTCCTCCCTCCCCATACCATCCCTCTGGGTCGTCCCAGTGCACCAGCCCCAAGCATCCAGTATCGTGCATTGAACCTGGACTGGCAACTCGTTTCATATATGATATTATACATGGCATTCTTTAGAAATGCAAACTCTCAATTATGGAGAACAGTATGGAAGCTCCTGAAAAAACTGAAAGTGGAGTTACCATACGATCCAGGAATTTCACTCCTGGACATATATCTGAATAAAGCTCTAATTTGAAAAGACGCAGGTACCTCAATGTTCACAGCAGTATTGTTTTTAATAGTCAGACATGGAAGCAACCTAAATATCCATTAACAGAAGAAGGGATAAAGAAGATGTGGTACATAACATAAAGAAATACTACTCAGCCATAAAAAAAGACTGGAACAATGTAATTTGCAGGAACACGGATGGATGTTCCTAGGTGATCATACTAGATGAAGTAAGCTAGACAGGAGACAAATGTCATATAATATCGCTTATATGTGGAATATGGAAAAAAATGAAATTATTTTCAAAACAGAAATAGACTCACAGACACAGAAAACAAACTTATGGCTACCAAAGTTTAAAAAATTAGAGATAAATTTGGAGTCTGGGATTAAAGATACACACTATTATATATAATATAGATAACCAACAAGGACCTACTGTATAGAACAGTGAAATATACTCAATATTTTGTAATAACCTGTAAGGAAAAAAGAATCTGAAAAACTGAATCACTTTGCTGTACACCTGAAACTAATACAACATTGTAAACCAACTATTCTTTAATAAGATAAAAAAAAAAGGAAATGCCAACTCTCAGGCTTCATCCCCAAACCACCAAGTCAGAATCTGTGTTTGAACAGGATCCCAGGTGCTACCAGTGCAAATTATAGCCAAAGAGCCACTGTCCTCATTAATCACCAGTCAGCCCTGCCCATCCACCCAAAGCCTGCGCTGTCCCAGCCTCAGAGCCAGTTCTCACTTTTAATCCAAATCATTTTTTTCAACGTTCATTCTAGGCACAGTCCCCAGCCACAGGCCCACACCCCATACCCCCATAGCCAGCAGATCCCTGACATGTGGTCCCCACATGTGGATTCTGCCCACAGAGATGTCTGCAGTGCTTTTGCTCAGCCAGGTGCCCTGCCTTTTGCTTCTCCTCTCTCCTTGCCACTCAGTGTTGCCACTGTCCCAGGCTCTCCCACGAAGAGATCTTCCAACCCAAGTGTCCTGGCCCTCTACTGTAGCCACTCAGTGGTGACTGAGCCTTTGGAATGTGCTCATCCAAACTGAGATGTGCTTGATGTGCTCGACACATGAAATACACACTAGGTATTGAAGACCTAGTGGACAAAAGAGACCATGAAATATCCCACTGATCCTTTTTTACTGTCTGCTACCTGTTGCAATGATATTTCAGATATATTCTGTAAGAAAAATATTTTTAAAAATTCATGTCACCCTTTTCGTTTTCCTTTTTAATGGAGCTACTGGCAAATTTGAAGTGATTTATGTGACTTGCATTACAGTGGATACCGCTGGTATGGCAGAACAGGGGAGAGAAGCAAAAAGCAGCTACTAGGAGACAACTGCCTATTTTCTGCTAAAGAAAAAGTTATTCTGACACTTGCTAAAATTGGTAAGGAAGGGTTTATTCAAGATGATTGCAAAGGGGATAGCAACAGGAAGAGGGATTGGGCTTACACGGAATACACCTAGCACTAGCTTGGATTTGCAGCCAATGAGTTTGTGAGTAGAAAATTATTAGGATGAGACACTAAGGATAGGGGAGAGTCTTCGTCAATAGACATCACAGGATTCCTGCTAAACGCAGATCAAGGACTTAATGAACGTGGAACCTGATCACATCTTAAGGGTGATGAGTTATCAATGTGGTGGAGGGGAGTGGTTCTCTCTAAATGGACTCAGCCAGATTCTTTGCCAAGACTGGGCTGGACAGACTCATGAAGTCTGGTCAAGGGGAGAGGCTGTTAGTTCATATCCCAGCCCTACCACTACCACTGTCCAGCCACGTGGCCTTGCTGAAACTGGAGAACCTCTCTGCATTTTGTCTAGCAAACGGTGATTGTGCAAATATGCACCTCTGTGGTTGCTGTCAGGGTTCCATGAGATGATGTGTATTAAACATTTGGCACTTTGCCTGGCACCTAATAAGCTCTCAAATAAGAACTTTTGTTACTGTCCTTTCCTCTACGACTTAACATGCCGCAGACCACAGATATTTGGGAGGGTTGATTCCAAGACCTCCAGGAAGCCTGGATTGTGAGCACTGGAAATGATGACACCGATTCCTGGCTCTGCCCCGAGTCACATGGCTCCCAAACAGTCTTGAGCACCCTTTCCCATTCTCTTCCCGCCAGTTGACAGACACTTCCACATTTCCTGACATTCTCTCTCCAACGACATGGCCACTTTCACCAGGAAATGAAACTTCCACTGTGTCCTGAGTTCCACGAAGCTAGGATGCTGGTGGTCATCTCCGCCCCTGCCCAGCTATGAGACCCCTTTGCCTTCACAGCCTTGCGACATGCACTGTTCAAATTTGTGCTTCATCAAAATGACTAATGACTGGAGGTTGGCAGGTGGTGGTGGGGGGTTGTCACAGAACTTTGGGTCCTACAGAGTTAATATGCGAATGCCAAGGTATAGTAAACAGTCCTTTCTCTGTCTCCCTTCCTTCCTCCCTCCCTTTCTTTCTTTTTTACTCTTTCTGTCTCCTTCCCTCTCCACACCCTCCACCCAATTTGAAATCCTTGGAAACCCCAGAGTGAGCAGATTACAAGGGAACATTTGTCATGGGCAGACACCGAAGGCCAGGACCAGTGGCCAAAGCTGGGCCATTAAACATTCGTCATTGCTGGGACAGCCAGCCTAAATCTCCAGTGAGGAGATTTAGAATTCTCCAGAGAGAAGAGAAATCCATTTCTTGGCCAGCAATCTAGCCCATCCTATTAGAGAGGCCTTAAAAACACATCAAAACAAAGGCAGCTGAGTATGACACCAAAGCTCTCCCGGGTAAAGTCAGCTCCATGTATTGGACTCAGATGGAAATCTTGTTCAAAGGTCATGCTCTTATCTTGTGGGGAAGGTTTCTCTCAGAGATCCTGTACCCAGCAGGGACTCAACCAAATCAAAAATGATGAAGAACTATGCCTTTTCTTCTCTTCCTCACCATCTCTAAACTCCTGCCTTGAAGCTAGACCCTTCAAGCAGGTGGTTCCCTGATTATCATGCAGATTAGAATCAGGCAGAATGTCTGCTTAAAGTGCAGATTCTAGGGTCCTACCTACAGGTTCAGAATGCTGAAATAGCACCCAAGGAATCCTTGTTTGAATAAAAATTACCCAGAGGAGGCAGTAGTTCTAGCAGACCTTCTCCTTGGTCCCTGCAAAGCAGTACAAATCCACGTGTCTGGGGTTTGGCATCTGGTGGGGACACCCTCCTCTCTGTGCACCCCAGGGGAGGCAGGTCTGAAGACTGCAAACAGAGATCCTCCTCCAGCAAATGCCTGCTCAGGTCAGTGGAAAAGACAATCTGAGTTTACAGTTGTTTCTGGTGTAAGAACGAGAAATTTGTCTTGACCACACTTCACAAAACCACTTTCCACTGTCGTGACATGCTTTACGTTGTCATTGATTCTGGGACCTGAATGGATCTGGCCTGATCCTGGCTCCTCTCACCCCTTAATCTTTCCCAAGATCTGCCCTCCCAGGTCCCTTTCCACTTGGCCAGCAGGTCTGCACCCCAGTGGCCCTGAGAATCACCAGCAGGCTTTTCAGTTCAGTTCAGTTCAGTCGCTCAGTCGTGTCCTTTACATCACTCTAAATCAGGAAGTCAGAACCTCCAGGGAGGGGTGGGGCCCAGCGGTGGTGTCTTTTCCCCACTGCCTGGGTAATTATAATAGTATTCAGGGTTGACAAAGTTTGTATGTGGCTTTCTGCCCCACCTACATACTGGACTTTCCAGGGGAGCTTTGAAAACACTGATGGTGCCCGAATTTCGCCCCAGAGAGCCTAAAGTGATTGGTTAAGCATTTGTGTCAGGCTGTGGGGTGTTTGATAAATGTCACTTGGCTGAGAACACTGACTAGGCCCTGGATTTCTGCAAGCAAAGTCCCAGAACAATAATAGCTCCTCCTGGAGCAATTATTAACTTGCTCGTCACCTCTTCAGGTTCCTATGGGGGCCTAGGAGTGAAGGTTTGGCCCTTAGACCCCACGATGCCCAAAGACACAGAGGTTCAGCACTCAGCTGCAGCTCCACATATGTTTGTTGATAGATGGGACTTTGCTCAGCCTGAGCACAAACCTTATAGTTCAGTGGTTTGCAATCTTCAATGCACTGCTATTCAAAGTATGGTCCCTATACCAGCAGCAGCAGCAGCATCTGGGAAACTTGTTAGAAACCAAGTGTGTAGCTGCCACTGCCACAGACCTACTGAATCTGGGGTGGTTGCTGAGGTGGGGCCCTGCTGTCTGTGTTTATCAAGCTCTCTGGGTGACCCTGGTGCAATTTCAAGGTTGGGAACCACTGCTTTGGCTTGGTTTGCATAGGAATCTCTCAAGAATCTGTATTAAAATGTAAGAGTCCAACACTCTTTCTCCAAAAATTGAATCCTGGAGGTCCGGAGTTCAGGACCCAGCAACCCACATGATTTGCCAGGACTCTAGGATAAAAATGGCTCCAGGATTCAACTTTGAGAAACCCTATAGGAGCTGGTTAGCCACAGAGGCCTGCACTCCATATGGTCATATTTCCCACAGGTCTGCAAAGACTCCTGTCTTCTCTCCTAGGCTCAAGCTCCCCCTCAAAAGCTTCTAGAATCTTAAGCCCCCGCCACTCCCAGGCCTTCCCTAGAAAATGGGCTGAACCAATCCACGGGCAGGGAACTGCAGACTCCGCATGCCTGCAGCAGGGGAGAGTCTGTTGTGGCTTTCAGGACCTGTGTTTGTACGAGGAGCTTTTCCACAGGTTCCAGAAGGATGAAAACATCCAGTTACTCCCAGACGTTGCTGGGCTGGACGTATTTATTTGTAATAATGCTCCTGGCCACACACTTCCAGATGGACAGTCCCAAGGAGAATGATTTGTTTCCTCCCATCTTCTTCCACCACGCATTTTACGATTGCAGAGGGTCATGCTTGCCATGTGTTTCCCTCTCATCTGTAAGTGTTTTTCCATGGCTCGGCTCTTGGCAGCTCCCTTATTTACCGAGGAGAGCGCTCGCCGTCAGCTCTGGCTCCCTCCCAGCTTCCTCCAGAGTTCAATGCTGGCAGCCCAGGAAGAAGCACGGCCTCTGTCACCGGCTCCAACTTCCAGGGCGTTTTGCCCCTTGCGCTAGATTTCTGTTATCTTGGAGGGGGCTCGCCTTTTCATTTGTTTCTCAGGCTGCCATGCTAATAAATGAGACACGGCTGAAGAGCTGTCTGGGCAACAATAGCTGCTCAGCCAATTTGTCTGGAGCACCGTTTGTTATGAATCCTCCGAGCCCATTAACCCCTGAACCTGGGAGATGGTATCTCCCCAGGGATAAATTACCTTTATTTCCAGACATGTGTTTGCTCATTTAGCTCTCTATTCATAAAAGCAGCCTGATTTCAGCAATGTTTTCCAGAAAGGGAGGGGCAGAGTCTCCCTACTCAACAGGAAGGATACTCAGTTCAGGAGGAGCAGCTGGCTGTGCCTAAGAGTGACAGCTGACACTTACAGAGCAGTTGCTGCATGTCAGGCAGAATGCCAAGTGCTTTTTCACATGCTGTTGTTTAATCCTTACCACAACCCTGGGTGCAGTCCTGCGTCCCATTTTGCACAGGGGTCATGTGAAGCACAGAGAGGTTAGCTGCCTACCCTACCTAAGAGCACTCAGCTGCTAAGTGGTTGAGCTGGGATTTGAACTCATGCACCTGCTTATTTTCAACCCACTCTCTTAGAAGCTGGCAGAGCTCCTACCTTGATCTTGTCTCACATGGGATGGGGACAAGGAAAAGCATTTGGAGCACAGGAAGCAAGAGTTCACTGGCTTCCAGTGATCACTGGTGATCATTTCACTTTCAGAAAAAAAAAAATGTATTGACAAAAATACCTCATTTGGCTATTTTTAAAATTTGAATATCTATTTTAATCCTGCAATTTATTTTTAGTTGTACTCACTGTTTTGTTCATGTGGGCAAAGAGACAGAAAATTGTGTTTAATATTTCACATCTCATCACCATTTAGCCTGAACTGAGCTGTACCTACATATGCTCTTGAACATGGTAGGATGTGCTGGCTTTGCTTAGTTCTTGCTCTGAAAATCTTAGAAGATGGAAGTGATTCATCTTCTGAAATTAGATTTCTGATTGTTAGGAGTTGTGTTAGTCTCATATAACAAAACTAAAATACCATAGTTTAAAATATAGTTGATCCTCTTATGCAAGTGTTTATTCTTCAACACAGTGTTCTCAACCTTTAACACATCAGAATCACCAGAGGAGCTTTAGAAAACCTCCTGATGCCTAGACTGCACCCTAAAAGACCAATTACATCAGCATCTCTGGGGATGCCATCCAAGTACCAGTATTTTTCAAAGCTACCCAGATTATTTCAATGGGCTGCAATTAGGAACCAGTGCTCCAACATGAAGCAAATTCTAACATTATTCCAGTGATGAGAGAGAGGCTCTACAAAGTCAACCCTGGCCATTCCCCTCATTCTACACTTCTATTCCTAAGCCATTGGGCACTTATCCTCAAGTATACCACATGGCCCAATATAGCTGCTGAAGCTCCAGACATTGTATCTGCATTCCAGTTGGGAAGAAGGTAGAAGGAAGGGAAGGACAAAATTATGGTAAAATCTAGCTGCTATGGACTGAATTATGTCCCCTCAAAATTCATCTGTTAAAAAAACTGTTTATGTTAAACACCATTAAAAAATTTTTATGGAGGGAAGGGACATATGTATACCTATGGCTGATTCATGTTGATGTTTGACAGAAAACAACAAAATTCTGTAAATCAATTATCCTTCAATTAAAAAATTTTAAAAATCTTATCTTGATGTGTTCATCTCCAGCGTGACTGTATTTGGATATAGGGTTTTTAGGAGGTAATTAAGGTTAAATGAGTGAATAAAGGTAGAGGTCCTAATCTGAGGATGACAGCCATCTTTCTCTACCATGTGAAAACACAGTGAGCAGGTGGCTGATTGCAAGCCACGAAAAGAGTTGTCACCAGAATATGCAATCGACTGGCTCCCTGCACTTTGACTTCCAGTCTCTAGAACTGAAGGACATAAATGTCTGTGGTTTAAGCCATCCAGTCTATGTTATTTTGCTACAGCAGCCTGAACAGACTAAGACACTAGCTGAGTCAGCACCCTTTCATTACCCTTCCCGGAAGTTCCCTCAGTGCTTCTGCTTATCTGTCATTAGCCAGGACACAGTCACATGGCCACCCCTAACTGCAAGAGAGACTGGCAAATGTAGGCTTTCTGCTGCCTTCACTGTCACCTCAAATAAAATCAGGAAAATTGGGGTCCCATGACCAAGGAAGAAAGGATATTTGGTGGCAACAAGAAATCTCTTGCCCCAGCATTATAGTGAAAAGGGGAGTAAGCAAAGGGGGTGGGAGGATGAGAGGGAGGCAAGGAGAGGCCTTAAGAGAGAAAATGTGAGAAACAAGGAAATGAAGCTTGAGTAAATCTTTATCATGTGTCAGGGAGCACCAGGAACAGAAGACAGGATTCCTGGATCAGAGCTTCCAGAAAGCATCCCTACTGCCCCTCAACAACATCACAGCTGTCTAAAGAGGCCCCGTGTGGAGGCCAGCTGTTGAATAGCAGCCCTGCTCCGGGCTTGGTCTTAGCATGACACATAAGTTTGTACAGGCATCCCTGGACAAGCCCAAGGACTCAGACAAGCAGTGTTTTTGTTTGTTTATTTTTTTTCTGGCTTTCCCAAATGCACTAGGGGAGCTATTGGTCAAGCCTTTCATGGGTAAAAGCTGAGGAAATCAGAGGTGAACAGATATCAGAACAGGTATTACTTGGAAATACATATGAGTAGCCTCCATTCATTCACTCACATTGGAGCTGATATTAGTGCTAACCAGATAAACAAGGTCCCTGCTCATGGAGCTTCCATATATTGGGAAGACCAAGAGTCAACAAGTCAACACATAAGACAATTTCAAACGGGGTCATGAGAAAGGGGCAGGCAGCATTAGACAGATATCAGAAGGAGTCTTTTTATGGAGGACGTGTTGAATCAGGAGCTGAATGATGAAAAGGATGCAGATACAAGTTAGAGGAAGAATGTTCCAGCCAAAAAGTGAAGGCAGCAGAGTATAAAGGAAACCAATGAATGTGGAGCACTGCAGACAAGGAGAGGGACAGGAGACGAGATCAGAGAGAAGGTAGGAGCTGGGTCATGCTGGGTGAAGACAGAGTAGGGCCATGGGAAACTACCAGACCATTAAGCCAGGGAGACACATCATCTGACTACTTTTTTGAAGGTAACTGGCCACTGGGTTGATCATGCATGGTCGAGGTGGCCAGAGTGGAAGCAGGAAGGTCAGTCTGGAGGTTTTGCACTGGTCCAGATAAGAAACAGTGGTGAATGTGGTGAAAGTGTGTGTTAGTCACTCACTCACGTCTGGCTGTTTGCAACTGCATGGACTGTAGCCCACCAGGCTCCTCTGTCCATGGAATTCTCCAGGCAAGAATACTGGAGTGGGTAGCCATTCCCTTCTCCAAGGGATCTTCCCAACCCAAGGATCAAATCTAGGTCTCCTGCATTGTAGGCAAATTCTTTACCATCTGAGCCACCAGGAAAGCCCAACAGGGGTCAGCAAACTATGGCTTGTGGGCTGCTGATTTTGCAAATAAAGTTTTATTGGAATACAGACACTGTCATGTTTACATCAGAGAAGGCGATGGCACCCCACTCCAGTACTCTTGCCTGGAAAAGCCCATGGACGGAGGGGCCTGGTAGACTGAAGTCCATGGGGTCGCAAAGAGTCGGACACGACTGAGCGACTTCACTTTCCCTTTTCACTTTCATGCATTGGAGAAGGAAATGGCAACCTACTCCAGTGTTCTTGCCTGGAGAATCCCAGGGACGGGGGAGCCTGGTGGGCTGCCGTCTATGGGGTCGCACAGAGTCGGACACGACTGAAGCGACTTAGCAGCAGCAGCAGCATGTTTACATATTGTCTACGGCTACTTTTGAACCCAAGGCAAGTTGATTTCATTGTAACAAGATGGCATAGAAAACAAAACTGAAAATGTTTACACTCTGGCCCAATACAGGAAAAGTTTGCCAACCCCTGGACTAGATGGGAGATTGGGATAAATCTTGGATGAGTAGGGAGTGGGTATATTTTAGAATTAGAGCCAATGGGATTGATTGGTAGATTGGCTCTGGTGGGGAGGGAAAGATGGGATTCAAGTTCTAGACATTTAGCTTGAGGATCTTGGTGGACAGTGGTGCCATTTACTGAGATGAGAAGGCCAAGTTTGGGAGGAAAACTTCCAGAAGTCTTCTGGGCATGCTATTTTAGGATCCTAATGGTACCCTGACGAGAAGAGCAGAGAATATCTTCCTGCAAAGGAGTCCATTTGGATTCTTGTGCCATTCAGAGAACTCAGTGGCTCTTATGCAAATGCTCCATTAGGGACCTAAGTTTCTCATATAGAGGAGCATGATCACTGGGAGCGTCAAGAACCAGAAGGACAGCTATTCAGTGGTACTTACACAGAGCCCGTGATATTCTCAGAATGATCAAGATGGCGGGGAGACAGAACGAACGTTAGCTTTGAATTTGTCCAGAAAAGCCAAGCAATGAGTTAGGTGGTGTTACTACCCCTTTGATAATTATTAGGGTTTGTGCCAGCGTTAAATTTATGTACTTACTTCAAAGGTGCAAGTTGAGACTTTGGGCTCTTTCTTTAAACCCCCAAGGCAGTCTTCCTCTCTGAGCTGAATACTGTTGTCTCAGACCCTCACATGATCACCCACTTCTTTAGGTGATGTCATGAGGTCCCTGGTTAAGAACACTGTCATTCAAACTTCCAGATAACACCATACATTCTCTTATGCAAGTTAGAAGCCCCAAAATTTGCTTCCTTTCTCTCTCTGTCTCAGTTCTTTGATATCTCCCAAATCATCAGCCCTTATCCTCCTAGCCTTGACTAAAGCAATGGCTGCTTAACTGGTCACCAACTACAGGTGGTCCTCATGTGGCTTCTGGGTGACTGTCTTTGGACACACATCTCATTGTAATAGACAATGATAGTTTAGTCTACCAAGACCAACGGCTCCTTTCTCTGGGGCCAATGCTCTGCCCCCCATATATAGCTTGTGATGTGGCTGCTCTTGGTCCTTGGACTACAGTCACAAGTCGACAAATGACCTGGTGTAGGCTAATCAAAGAATTCCCCCCACCCTGACCCAGAGTCTTAGTCAGTACCTGTGACATCAAAAGGAGAGAGATTGCAATTTGCCCAAAAGTTCAACATTTCAGTCATTCAAGCTGGTGGCTGAGAGAAAAACAGGCATTAACCAGGCAAAAAGAGAAAGGAAAGGCAAGGTAAGTGGAGGACACAGATAGTGCAAAGGCCTGGTGTAGGGAGGGAACACGCAAAACACCCAGGCATGGAGAGGTTGGTGCCACTGGAGGAGTGGGATGAGGGACAAGGACCATGAGGTCAGTCACAGCAACAAACTTGCATTCATGTATTGTTCTGCACACCAGGCACTGCTTCATGTATACTCACCTGTTCAAATCTATAGCAACCAACAAGGTAAATATTAACCACATCTTAATTTTACTTATGAGGGAAGGAAGACAATAAACTGAGGCCCTATATTACTACCCTCAACCCCATCCCCACTATGATGCTGGGCAGGGTGGCTAGTAAAGGTTTTGTTAGGCGAAGCACACTGCCCGGAACTGCCTACCCTGGCCAGACACCATAATAACCATTTGCATGAGTTGTTTTATGACAGGAGGTCCTGGTAAGGAACATGGAACTAATAAGCCACCACCAACTGGAAGAGGATGAGAAAGGTCAGAAGGAGACAACACATATCCGATCACCTCCATGAATCCTTCTTGCTGGCATCCATCTTGGCTGAGTCAGAATGACGCTAAAGACAACCCAGAAACTAATCCCATCACCATAAAACCCAGAGCACTTCTGGGTTCCCTTACCCTACTGCTCTCCACCGGCTGCCCTTTCCCAATAAAATCTCTTGCTTTGTCAGCACATGTGTCTCCTCAGACTGTTCATTTCTGAGTATTAGACAAGAGATCAGTTTCAGGCCCTGGAAGGGGTCCCCCTTCCTGCAACAGTTTGGCCAAAAGAGCTCATTGCTAATCATCCTTTTCCTCATCGGAGTGGTGGATGGTGGATGTCCTCTCCCCTGGGATAGTCCTGGTCAAGGTGAACATCATAAACTTTCAGCCACCTCCCCTGTAGAACCAAGTAAGCTTGGTCATGAGTTCAAAATCAGTAGGCTGGGAGGGCAAGAGCCCTTGTCAACAAAGCTGGAACATTAGGGCACTGAAGTACTTAGATAATCAGGTTATCAGAATTGCCACCTGAGTCCCAGCCACCGTGGCCACCCTGTCCCCCACTCCCCCCACCCTCTATGGTACAGGTTCCTGGATTTGTTTCCTGTCCCTTCTGCTACTTTTCCACATGGCTGGATTTATTTTCAAAACAATTTACAGTCACATTAAATATTAAAGGCATTTTGCAGGTGGTGTTTACTGTTTGAAAAGTGAACAAATGTATGTTGTACTGTATTAAACAGCAAAAACCAATTTGGAGCACTTGATGGCTTGGGCTGTGATAGTGACAGGACAGCTATTTCCATATTTTAATGAGGCAGCATCTTCAGGATGGCTACATGATTGGTCAGGAGGGTCACTCAGGCAGCAGCTGAGCTCTGGAGCTGTGGATAGAAAGGCCTCTGTGAGCCTCAGTATTGATTGCTTGAGTAGATATTTGCAAAGGCCAAGGTCCAAAGTCACATGAAGCCTGGGGCTGCATGGTGGCCTATTTTACCATAATAATATCATAATCCTATTTTTATGATGCAGCCTTCATCAAGTGCCTAGCTCTGCAACAAGTATTCCATATTAATTACGATATACTCATTCATTTCTTCTACAGATGTTCATGGATTACCAATCCTGAGCCAGGCATTGGGCAGAGAGGAAAAACCCAATTCCTGCCCTCTTGGTGATTATATAGTGATAAGGAAGATAAGAAGCAAATAAGCAGACTCAAAAATAAAGTAACTATAGATTGAGATTAGCACCAGGAAAGAAATATACAATGTGCAGAAACATGGAGTAATGCGGGATAAAAATGAAGGTGATGAGGGAAGGCCGCTCTGAGGAGGTGACATTAAGCTGAAGCCTGAAAGATAACAAGGGTCAGCCATGGGCAAAGCCAAGGAATAGATGTTCCAAGCAGAAGAAACAGTATGTGCAAAGGCCCTGGGGCAGAAAAGAGCTTGGTATAGTCTAGAAACTGACAGAAGGCCAGTGTCACCCTAGAGAGCTGAGAGCAGAGGAGGGGGTAGGCTGTAGTATAATCCCCTACATACAAGGAATTCAGAGCTTAGAAAGCTAATCTTTCCAAATAAGGTCACACAGCCAGTAAATATAGAGTTCCTAATTGGTGGCGGCAGGTCAGGAAGCAACAGTTAGAACTGGACATGGAACAATAGATTGGTTCCAAATAGGAAAAGGAGTATGTCAAGGCTGCATATTGTCACCCTGATTATTTAAATTATATGCAGAGTACATCATGAGAAACGCTGAGCTGGAAGAAGCACAAGCTGGAATCAAGATTGCCGGGAGAAATCTCAATAACCTCAGATATACAGATGACACCACCCTTATGGCAGAAAGTGAAGAGGAACTCAAAAGCCTCTTGATGAAAGTGAAAGAGGAGAGGGAAAAAGTTGGCTTAAAACTCAACATTCAGAAAATGAAGATCATGGCATCTGGTCCCATCACTTCATGGGAAATAGATGGGGAAACAGTGGAAACAGTGTCAGACTTTATTTTTTGGGGCTCCAAAATCACTGCAGATGGTGACTGCAGCCATGAAATTAAAGGACGTTTACTCCTTGGAAGAAAAGTTATGACCAACCTAAATAGCATATTGAAAAGCAGAGATATTACTTTGCCAACAAAGGTCCGTCTAGTCAAGGCTATGGTTTTTCCAGTGGTCATGTATGGATGTGAGAGTTGGACTGTGAAGAAAGCTGAGCACCAAAGAATTGATGCTTTTGAACTGTGGTGTTGGAGAAGACTCTTGAGAGTCCCTTGGACGGCAAGGAGATCCAACCAGTCCGTTCTGAAGGAGATCAGCCGTGGGATTTCTTTGGAAGGAATGATGCTAAAGCTGAAACTCCAGTACTTTGGCCACCTCATGCAAAGAGTAGACTCATTGGAGAAGACTCTGATGCTGGGAGGGATTGGGGGCAGGAGGAGAAGGGGACGACAGAGGATGAGATGACTGGATGGCATCACTGACTCGATGGACGTGAGCCTGAGTGAACTCCGGGAGTTGGTGATGGACAGGGAGGCCTGGCGTGCTGTGATTCATGGGGTTGCAAAGAGTAGGACACGACTGAGCAACTGAACTGAACTGAACTGGGGTGAAGTTTGAATAGCTGGTATTTCTAACCAAATCCTGGGTGATGCTGATGCTGTAGGTCTGTGGGCACCAAACCCACTTGACACCAAGGATGATGGAGATGGCTCACTTATGCTGTAAGAAGGGAAACAGAAGCGGAATGGGAATTACTAGAAGTGATGACATCTGAGCCCCAATTCTGTACCAGGCACTGATTTAGAGCTTGTGTGAGTGTGTGTGTGTGCTTAGTTGCTCAGTCGTGTCCAACTCTTTGCGACCCCATGAAGTATAGCCCACTGTTGCTGCTGCTGCTGCTAAGTCGACTCAGTCGTGTCCGACTCCATATGACCCCAGAGACGGCAGCCCACCAGGCTTCCCCATCCCTGGGATTCTCCAGGCAAGAACACTGGAGTGGGTTGCCATTTCCTTCTCCAACGCATGAAAGTGAAAAGTGAAAGTGAAGTCTCTCAGTCGTGTCCAACTCTAGTGACCCCATGGACTGCAGCCTACCAGGCTGCTCTGTCCATGGGATTTTCTAGGCAAAAGTACTGGAGTGGGGTGCCATTGCCTTCTCTGATAGCCCACTAGGTTCCTCTATATATAATATGTATTGCATTGGCCAAAAAGTTCACTTGGGTATTCCCATAGCAACTTATAGATAACCATGAATGATCTCTTTGGCCAACTCAATATTTTCAGGGCCAGCAAGTGAAGTAGGCACTATTTATATTTCTATAGCTGGGGAAATTGGGGTAATTAGGGGTCAAACAACTTGCCTAAGTTCCCACAATTGGTTTGCGGCCAGACAGGAATTTGAACCCAGCACCCAGGCTCCTGGGTCTGCCCTCCTGCTTCTTTGAAAAAAAGCATCTCTTGCATTCATGGCTCTAGTGCCGTTTTGGAGAGCACTAAATGACTAGTGCCGTTTAGTCAAGACATTTACTAATTTACTGATTAACCTTGTAGTCCGGTTACTGCCCCTATCCCTAAGACACTGAGTTTGTGAGACCCATTCCACAACAAGGATTTCTGCTTTCTTTCCTGCTCTCCTTTCCCGATTGTTCAGCAAATATTCAAAGGAGTGTGTGTTCCTGGAGTTCCCTCTGACTGATGGGCGCTGTCAAAGGCATCCGGAGACAGCCTGTCTGAATATCTACTGGGTGCATTTCTCACAAGGTCCTTTGTGTTTATCAACCTCACATCTCTGGTGGGGGGCAGTCAGCACCTTCCCCGTAGCTGATGTTGATGGGGCTCCTGTGATGGGTCACATGCTAGGCTAAAGATTCTGCAGACCCTCACCACTGTGCCACAGGGGAGGCATCCTCATCAGCCTCATTCTACAGACAGGGAGACAGAGGGTCAGAGAGGCAAAGAAAATGGCACTAAGTCTCAGACCTGGCAAGGAGTGGTGCCAGGATCTGATCCCATGGATGGTCTGGATCCAAAGCCTTGCTACTGCTAAGTCACTTTAGTCGTGTCTGACTCTGTGCGACCCCGTAGACGGCAGCCCACCAGGCTCCCCCGTCCCCGGGATTCTCCAGGCAAGAACACTGGAGTGAGTTGCCATTTCCTTCTCCAATGCATGAAAGTGAAAAAGTGAAAGTGAAGTCACTCTGTCGTGTCCAACTCTTAGCGACCCCATGGACTGCAGCACACCAGGCTCCTCCATCCATGGGATTTTCCAGGCAAGAGTACTGGAGTGGGTGCCATTGCCAAAGCCTTACGTTCTATATAAGCTCCCTGCCTCCATCAGGATTATCTGAAATAAGAGGCTCAGAGGGCCCCAGCCCAGAGCCACATGGCTGGTTAGGAAGTGTCCAGACCACAGGGTCAGCCTCAGTGGCAGAAGATACAGACTCCTACTGAAGGAAAAAACCATACACCTCTTCTAAGTCCTCCCAGCCCATCCTTTGACAGATAAGAAAACTGAGGACCCAAGATGGGAAGTAATTAATTTCTTTATAATATTTTAATCCAGGCTTCTTCAATTTTGGCACTGCTGACATTTTGGGTAGATAAGCCTCTGCTGTGGCAGGGGCTGTTCAGTGCATTGCAGGATGTTTAGCAGCATCCCTGGGCTCTACCCACCAGATGCCAGTGGTATACCTCCATCCCCAGTTTTAACAACCAACAGCATCTTCAGGCTTTGCTACATGTCTCCTTGGTGTGTATATGCTTTGGGGGAGAGGGTAAAGGTACAAATGTGTCCTGGTTGAAAACCCCTGTAATCATCAGATCAGACCACTTGCTTGCTTTAAAACGTCTCAAGTTTCCCATACTTTTTCTGAATGAAATCCAGAAAAAGTGGATCCATCCAAAAACTGGGTCCATCAAACCTTCAGTGTTTTGGCCCTGTGGAAAATCTGACTCTAGCCAGTCCCCTCCCCAATCCCAATCACAGCAGCCAAGCACACTGGGCACTTCCTACGTGTCAGGCACTGTTTAAGGTCAAGCCCTTTCAGTGCATTCCCATTCTGGTCACATCTTAGAAAAGTTGAGATTTCAAGAGTCTAAGAAACCTGCCCAGGTACTCAGCAAGCACCTGGCATATCTCTGACTTGAGTCCTGGCATTCTGCCCATCCCGAAGCCTTCTGCTTTGTCTTGTGCAGAGCACAGAATACAAATGCCTGCTTCTCTAATGTACGCTGCTTGGCTCGTCAGCACTCACTCCCTGGATTGTGCTTCCCCCATTACCCCTCCCTGGGGATGAAGCACCCTCCCTGCTTCTCCGCACTGCTGAGCTCTGCCCAAAGGCTTCAAGAGAGCAGGGGCTCCATCCTATCCCAGTGCCTGCCGTGTACCTGGGCTCAGCCACTGTTTCTTAACTTACAAGAGTCAGGCCAGGCTTCACCTCTCCCGGAAGGGCTGTCTTAATCAGGGATCATTTACTCGGCAAAAACAAACCCACTTGAGCTAACTTAAATAAAGGGAAAGCAATTATGAGGAGTTAGGTTATCTGGCAGGCCCCAAGGGCAAGAAATCATTCGGGTACTCGCTCATTTAAAACTAGAAATTCTTCACAAGAGATTGGTACTGGGAATTGGGAAGCTGGCAGGGATCAAATCTGCTCTTGATCCTCTCTCTCTTCACATCCTGGGGGAACACTTGTCTCTTTCTCTGCTTCACTCTCCTGGGTTTTGCGGCAGACCAGCTCTCCAGCTCTTTCTGCTTGCACTTCCAGAACTCATGGCCTGAAAGCGGCCACCCAGCATGGCTGATTCAGTCCCCTTGGGCTGCTTTAACAAAATATGACAGATTGGATTGCAGAAAGAAATTTATTTCTCATAGTTCTGGAAGTGGGGAGTCCAAGGCCAAGGTGCCAGGAGGCTTGGGTTCTGGGAAAGGCTCTCTTTATGGGATGCAGACTGCCAGATCCTCACTGTGTCCTCACACAGTAGACAGGGCACGGAAGCTCTCTGGGGCCTCTTGTAGAAGAGCACGAACCCCATTCGTGACAGTTCCACACACATGATATAATCTCCCCCAAGATCCCACTTCCTACTTTCATCACGTGGAGTAGTAGGTTTCAGCATATGAATTTGGGGGGAGCTTGTCAGCTGCTCCAACATGGCAGTCAAAGTCCAAATCTATGCACTTAAAAGGTTTAGTCCACAGAGCTGCTGGAGTCAAGTCAGAGCCTAATACCAGGTGACCATGGCCAATAGGCTATGGATGAGGAGGCAGAATTCAAGGACCATGAATCCCTCAGCAGGAGTACCAAGAACAGGAGGAAGTGGGCTAGAAAGAGGAAACAAACAATTGACAAAGGAATGGAAGGGCAGGGACATTTGTGGAGGAGGAATGATCAGACAGAAGAAAGGCCTGGTGTCTCTCAGATTGTCCTTAGGGTCTCCTGGGTTGGGGACACATTTCCTCTCCAAAGAATGGCCTTGTCCCTCTTCTTGTTGACAGAGCCGCTGTGCCTGAGTGAGGCCCACTCAGAGGCCACCACCCCTGCTGGCACTGCCTCTGCCTCTCTATCCCCACACTTGATGGCAATTAGTAGGGCTGCAGGTCAAGTATCTAAGTGCCTTCAAATCTCAGGGAAGAGATGTAGGTGCAGACAGGATGCAACTGGGTTCCAATAGCCACAGACAAAGTCTCTGGAGTTGTATTCTCAACCTCTGCTTCCTTCTGGCCACTGGCTTCCAGCAGCTGATGGGATGGAGTGGAAGCAGGTCAACCAAACAGATCAGATTCCAGGTAGTTAAGGTGAAGTCAGAGCTGAACACTGTCACTGAAATGTGGTTCTTCCCCTCCTCCTGGAGGAGACAGAACATGAAAGGAGGGTCTGATGGCTTCTGGCCACCCTAGGTTATGGCTCCTGTGTGGTGTCTGTATGGTACAAACAGGGCTTGCATCTTCTACCCAGAGGAGGGCATCTCCCCTACTCCTTTCCACCACCATCAGAGACAGCACACAGATGGCTGGATGCAAGCAGGAGCTTCTGTCTTCTTCCTCCCCTTCTGGACCCCACTGGGCTTATTATATTCAGCAGGTTGCCCTTTAGGGCCTGCAGGTTGGAAGTAAATCTTGTGAGTCACTGTAACTGCGGGTGTAGTACAGCTGCACGAGACACCCCTGGGGAGCTAATAAAGACGCAGACTTCTGGGCCCTACCCTTGACCCACAGAATGAGAACGGCTGTAGCAGTGGGACCCAGCAGTCTACCTTTTCAACAAGCCTCCTCACCCAGTCACCACTGCCACCAGTGACACTGACGTACCCCAGAGCTTAAGAACCGACCATCAATAGGAGCTGCGGTTAAAAGCTAGGTGACTACACTCAGAGCCTGGCTCTGTTCTTAGCTGATTGTGCAAATAAATTAATTTCCATTCTTGGCCTCAGTTCTCTCATTGGGAAAATGGGCATAAAAGCAGCAAGCCCTCCCTAATGACTATTGCCATGCTCTGATTCTTGGAGACAGGAGGGAGGAAGCAAAGAGATGACAGCTATGAAGGCTGAAGAACAGGACCCAGCCTAGACTTGGGGGGTTAGAGGAATGGGGTATAGGGGAAGAATTATCATGCAGGGGAAGGCCTGGAGGTGGCAGCATCTGGCAGTATCCCTGCAGTAAAAGAGCATGGGATGCACGGACAGCCAACAAAAAGGGAAGGCTAGCACCAGAGATAGTCAAGGGCAAGACAGAAACGTGGGCAGGAGCCAGACTGCCAAGAGCCTGGTAGACCAAGCAGTGGGGACTCAATCCCATAGCCAGAAGAGAGCCATTGCATGGTGTTATGAACTGAAGGCAAGTGTGTTACATTTCTAGACTGCCCTGCCCTCAGACAAAGGCACCCAAAGTCCTTGCTCAGGGTGCCCTTCACCATGTCCCATACTGGGCCTCCCCTGACCCCTCCGGAAAGGTCAAGAGACCTGTGGTGCCAAAGAATATACCATATTGGCACCTGTACCCCTCTAGATTTTAGCTACCTGGGACTCGAAATTTCCTGCTCCCAAGACCCCAGGCCCACCTTTAGGGCCTGTGCAAGCCTCATCTCTGGTCTCTCTTCCTCCACCAGCGAGGCTGCTATGGCGTTTGTCCACAGCCCTGGAGCAGAACACTAGTGGGGGTCCATGCTCTATGGAGCTAGTGATGGGAACATGGCAGGCCTGGGCCTCCCTGGATACTCTCTCCCAATCACCAGCAATATCAGGGGCAGGAATGTTTCAGACTTGCTCCTTGGCTGCAGTGAGGAGAGTGGATAATGCCTGCAGACCAGATGGCAGCTGTTGCCGAAGAAGTCCCAGCAAAAAGAAAGTGACTTCTGTCTAAGTGGTGGGAGATCACGGGGAGAGAAGCCACTGATTTGAGGGTTATTTGGAAGGTGGCCGCATACTGTTCTCTGTCTTGCCTTTAACTGTTCCTGGAAACACATCCATCCTTCCACAGGGAAGAGGAGAAGTCACTGGAAACTAGAAGGGGTTGGATGCAGACAGGCCATATCTAGACTATATGAAAAAAAAAGGTAAAAATTTAAAAATCAGTGACTCACTAAAGTTAACACAGTGTCGCCTCACTTGGAAAAGGGCCCTGCTGAACCCTATTGGTAACACCGACCTGTGGCTTATGGGAAAGGACCATGGGGCAGAGAGGAGTCACTGGAAGCTTTAAGCTGGTATGATATTAAGGCTGCATGGAAATTCCATGGCCTTATCTTTCCATTGTCAGACCTGAACAATCAAAGGCAGCCAAGTTGGGGCTGCTTCTAGAGGCAAGGGGAACACAGACCACACTTCTGCTCAACCCCTCCAGGCCCTATAGGCCCAGGGGAGATGCTTCCATTAGGGAGGTCATGATCTATGACTCATCCCTAGAAAGACATTTTCCATTAGCTTATGACCAGCAGGGAGGAAAGCATGGACCTGTTGATCATATTGGAAACTTCCAGCAAGAAAAACTACCTTGGCAGGTAAAGCAATCATTCTCATAAAAGTTGATATTACCTAGCATGAACTACATATCAGACACATCTCAGGTACTCAGTTATCCTCTTGAGAACATTTTGAGATACAGGTTAAAATTATTTCTCATTTGCCAAGGAAGGACTGACGGGTGAAACCGTTAGGTAACTTTCCCAAGCTCATGGCTAGGAAAGGTGGGAACTGGGATTATGAACTCAAGAAGTCTGCCCTAGAGGGTAATCCAAGGACCTGAAAATGTTCATCAGCCCTCAGTCTTAATTCTCCATTGACCTTTCCCACAATTCTTTCATAGAAGAGGTAATCAAGTCTAACACCATTTCCAACTCTGGGGAACCTAGGGTTTCACAGCCCCCTGAAGGAAGAGGGGAGAAATGGCAATTTCTCAGATGGATAAACAAGACCTGAGACCAGAATGGAAGTCTCTTTACTAATTTTTATAAAATGGAAATATCTTCTGTTTTATTTCTGACAGTAGATGATGGATGTTAAAAACTTCAACAAATACAGAAGTAAAAACCTATCACACCTTCCAAAGGCCCTTGTATCAATCATAGCCTCTTCCTCAAAATAAACGCTTCAATAGTCCAGTGTGCAGTCTTCGACTGTGATTTGCAGACCCTGATGGTCCTGAAACCTGTTCAGAGAGTCCTCATGTCACAGCTATTTTCATAATAGTACTAGTACATGATTTGCCTTTTCCACCGTGCTATTTGCGTTGATGCTGCAAAGTGAAAGGAACTAAAATGAGCGCCCATCTGTGCCAGTAGTCATTGGTACTGGTATCGCCTTCACACAGTTGCAGTCAAGTGAAACTGCCTTTTCTAAAGATTGTCCTTGATGAAGCACTGCAAATGATCAACCTTATTAAATATCTGTACCCTTGAGGGTACTTTCCTCCCAATATTCTTTGTGATGGAATGGAGAGTATGCACAGAGCACCTCTTCTGCATATTGATGTCTGATGGTCGTCTGAAGGAGAACCACATGCGGGATACTTGAGTTGTCAGCTGAACTAGCCACATTTTTCATGGAATACCAGCCTTCAAAACTGTGAGAAATAAATTTCTGTGGTTTATAGGCCACCTAGTCCATGGTTATTTGTTATAGCAGCTCAAACTAAGACAATATATTAACATGTAAGGAGTTTGTTATTATTTAATAGACAAATAAATATATTTTAAACCCACATTTGGAAAAACATCTTTGAGTTCTATAGTTTCAAGGGTATAAAGAGTTCTGATGTCAAAGTTTGAGAAAATCTATTCAAACTATTTGATGCATAAACCCACTTTTTTACTTTAAAAGTACTAAAGAAAATCATTTCATGTCAAATAGCTTTTATAAAGTGCTTAGAGTATGCTTAGAGATAGCGCTAAGTAGTTTGCATATATCAACTTATTTTACTTTTCACAAAAGAACTTATGTGAGGTACTAGTTCCCCTATTCTACACATGAAGAAACCAGTGCAGAGAGGTTAAGCTACTTGCCCAAGGATACTCATTAGGAGATCCAGCAAATTTTGAACCTAGGCACTCTCACTCTGAGTCTCATAGTAAGTCAATGGTATGAAAGTTCTAAGATTTCTGAGAATAAATGCACAATGAGGAGTTATAAATGACCAGAGTAATCTATAGGGCTTTGGTTAGGAGAAAGGTCCGTCTAGTCAAGGCTATGGTTTTTCCAATAGTCATGTATGGATGTGAGAGTTGGACTGTGAAGAAAGCTGAGCGCCGAAGAATCGATGCTTTTGAACTGTGGTGTTGGAGAAGACGCTTGAGAGTCCCTTGGACTGCAAGGAGATCCAACCAGTCCACTCTAAAGGAGATCAGTCCTGGGTGCTCTTTGGAAGGAATGATGCTAAAGCTGAAACTCCAGTACTTTGGCCACCTCATGCAAAGAGTTGACTCATTGGAAAAGACTCTGATGCTGGGAGGGATTGGGGGCAGGAGAAGAAGGGGACGACAGAGGATGAGATGGCTGGATGGCATCACCGACTCTATGGACGTGAGTCTGAGTGAACTCCGGGGGTTGGTGATGGACAGGGAGGCCTGGCGTACTGCAATTCATGGGGTCACAAAGAGTTGGACACGACTGAGCAACTAAACTGAACTGAACTGAATTACAATATAATTTGGGGTAGGTGATTTATGTACCATGAATCATTAATCACCATAGGTAACCTGTGGCTCTAATGTGCTGGTTTCATTTTTGCAAGGGACTTTCTGGTACTGGATGAAACTCAAAGACAAGATAAGACTAGCCTCTAGCCTTACAACTATTTCAAGACCATTGGTGAAAGCCAGGGATTATCCTGTCAAACTGAGTGATGCCTTTTCTCAGTTCAGTTCAGTTCAGTTGCTCAGTCATGTCCGACTCTGCGACCCCATGGACTGTAGCACACCATGCAGTGCCTTTCCTAGCCCAACCCCTATGCCCCAAACTAGCATCTGTCTTGGTATAGGCTCTCCCATGACTCTGGACTTGCCCTTACACCATTCATCCCAATCTGTCATGATCTATACCTAGTCTGATTGCTCAGACACCCCGTCCCGTGCCCAGACCATGTGCTCCATGAGCATAGGGACACTGTCTATTTGCACACATCCTCTCTCCTCTGAACCTGGGACAGTGCCTGGCACACAGGAGCTACTCAGGAGATAGGGAGAGCTCTGTACCCAGGTCCTCAGATCCCCTCACTATTTTCAGATACAGGTGTCCTCTGATCCTGGCCAAACCATACCTGTGCCTCTTTGTTGGGGCCAGCTTTGCCTGTACCAGTGGGAAGCCAGAAGTGTCTGAACATGTATGTCTTCTTGGAGACAGCCCTTAACCCATAACAAAAGGGTGAAGGTGGCAAGTTTAAATATTCTAGCCCTCCCCATCCCCATGAAGATACTTTGAGTGTATTCTACTCTCTTTTCAGAGCTCCCTTAACAGGACTGAGCCAAACACCCTCAATGAGATTTGGCATAACAGCTCACCCTAGCCCTG